>NC_052623.1:6617500-6917500 GCF_016161935.1 Mauremys reevesii
TTTACACAGACCCTCTGGTAACTGCACTCCAGTGGGCAGTGGCTTGGCCTGGTGCCGTTCCCTGCCTTAGCAGCCACTAACAGTATCTCTGGCTTCTCTTTCCTCTGCTCTGCACAGGTGACTGGGCTGCGAAAGCCGTTAAGGAAGAAGGGCCAGGAGAGGACCATACCAAAGAGCAGGAGGCCCCCTGCGTGCTGGCAGGGAAGCCCTACAAGAGCCCTCTGAGCCCCGGGAGCCAGCCAGGGAGCGGGCGGGACGCTCCCACTGAGTGTACCAGGGCCCCTGGCAAGCACAGCGCCAGGGCCTCCCAGCCGAGGAGTCCCACGGGGGAGCTGGCATTGGCCTGCGGCGACTGTGGGTGGCGGTTTGGAGACGTGGCGTCGCTGGGCGAGCACGAGCAAAGCCACGCGGCGGAGCGCACCTTCATCTGCACCGACTGCGGCAAGAACTTCGGGCGGCACGCCACCCTGGTGGAGCACCAGCGCGGCCACACGGCGGAGAGCGTCTTCATCTGCACCGACTGCAGCAAGAGCTTCACCCACAAGGCGGCGCTCACCGTGCACCAGCGCACCCACATCCGCCAGCGCCCCTACCGCGGCGCCCAGTGTGACGGTGCCTACGGCTCCCACGCCGAGCTGGCCGCCCACCAGCAGGCCCACGCTGGGCCAACCGTGGCCTCGGAGGAAGGTGCTCAGCCGGCCGCGCCCCTGCGGGCCCCCGAGGCTGAGAAGCCCTTTCCCTGCATTGACTGCGGCGACAGCTTCCGCTCGCACCCCGCCCTGCTGAGCCACCAGCGCATCCACGCCGAGGAGCGGCCCTACAAGTGCACCAAGTGCGGCAAGAGCTTCTGCTTCCACGCCGAGCTGGCGTCGCACCAGCTGTGCCACCCCAAGGAGCGCTGGTTCCTGTGCGGCACCTGCGAGCGGCGCTTCAGCTCCAAGACCGACCTGATCCTGCATGAGCGCACCCACCCCGAGTCCAAATGGTGTCTGTGCGCAGACTGCGGCAAGATCTTCGCCTGCCAGGCTGACCTCAGCCGGCACCAGGCCACCCACGCCGCCAAGGTGCACGCCTGCCCCGAGTGCAGCAAGGCCTTCAGCTCCCTGACCGACCTCATCATGCACCAGCGCTCGCACGCCGAGAGGCTCGTCTCCTGCAACAAGTGCGGCAAGAGCTTTGGCTCCCGTACCGACCTCCTGATTCACCAGCGCATGCACGGCGACAGCCAGTCCTTCACCTGCACCCAGTGCGGCCAGGCCTTCGGCTCCCGCACCGACCTCATCACGCACCAGCGCTCGCACGCCGAGAGGCTCGTCTACTGCAACAAGTGTGGCAAGAGCTTCAGCGCCCGCACCGACCTCCTGATTCACCAGCGCGTGCACGGTGAGAGCCGGTCCTTCACCTGCACCCAGTGCGGCAAGGCCTTCAGCTCCCGCACCGACCTCATCATGCACCAGCGCAGCCACCGCGACCGCCAGTCCTACTCGTGTGCCGAGTGCGGCCGCGTCTACAGCAACCAGTCCTACCTGGTGGCCCACCAGCGCATCCACACCGGGGAGAAGCCGTACAAGTGTGCCGAGTGCGGGCGCAGCTTCAGCCACAAGTACCACCTGGGCAGGCACCAGCGGACACACGCAGGGGGTACCCCGCCCGTGTACTGAGCCCCAGGGCCTGTGCACGGGGAGCGGACGGGGTGGAGGGAAGGGGAGTTGCACAGCATTGCAAGGGAGGCTGCACGTTGCCCCAGTGGCAGGTGAAACACCTATGACAGACAGCCGGGTGCGGTGCTGATGCAAGTCAACACTAAGGGGGAGAGACTTCTCAGACGTGAAACTGCTGACCATCCCCGCGCCTCTCCCTCTGCAAGAAGTTCAGTGTTACCTGAAATTTCCTTGCGGGGAGGGAAATCTCACCCCGGAGTGAGATCTGCGTCCTGACAGGTTATCACGAGCAAGACAGAATCGGACTAAGAGCTAGAGAGAACTCCGTATGCTACGGAGCCATAGGAAGTTGGGCAAATGCTGTTACACTAAGTGTGGTGGGGGTCAAGGGGCAAAAAACGGACTCAAGCTGGTTCTTGTTACCCTTCAGCAGCGAGATTTCTATTTGGTGTCCCCTTTTCGCCCTCCCCTGCCCATGAGGAATTAAACATACGGAAAGCCACTGCCATGACTAGACTCACCAGATTCATGCACATGCTACGTGAAGGGTGTAACTAAGCCCATACCCAGAACTGAGACCATGGTAGGGTGAGGTCCTTTACCTTAGCAGTTCAGTTCCACAAAACTGCTGCAAAGTCATCCCCGGCCCTAATGTTTAGGGGACCAAAACAAGTAACAATGGCCCTGAGCCAGCTGGTTTGAGGCCCTTCCCCCCCTGAAGGAACGAGGAGCTGAGTTAGCTACGGACAATGGGCTATATCCTCAGCTGGTGTCAATGGTACAGCTCCACTGAAGCCAAGAGAGCTGGGCCAGCACCCAGCAGCCAAATGTCTGGCCCTGAGTTAAGGGGGATGTGCTGTATTCCAGTGTCTAGGGAAAGCAATGCACAACCACGTGTGGGTGCTGTCATAGAATCTCAGGGTTGGGAGGGACCTCAGGAGGTCATCTAGTCCAACCCCCTGCTCAAAGCAGGACTAACCCCAACTAAATCATCCCAGCCAGGGCTTTGTCAAGCCAGACCTTAAAAACCTCTAAGGAAGGAGATTCCACCACCTCCCTAGGGAACCCATTCCAGTGCTTCACCACCCTCCTAGTGAAATAGTGTTTCCTAATTTCCAGCCTAGACCTCCCCACTGCAACTTGAGACCATTGCTCCTTGTTCTGTCATCTGCCACCACTGAGAACAGTCTAGATCCATCCTCTTTGGAGCCCCCCTTCAGGTAGTTGAAGGCTGCTATCAAATCCCCCCCACCCACTCTTCTGCAGACTAAACAAGCCTAGTTCCCTCAGCCTTTCCTCATAAGTCACGTGACCCAGCCCCCTAATAATTTTCATTGCCCTCCGCTGGACTCTCTCCATTTTGTCCACATCCCTTCTGTAGTGGGGGTGGGGGGGCAAACCTTGCCTCTCCAGTGTTGAATAGAGGGGAATAGTTACTTCCTTGATCTGCTGGCAATGCTCCTATGAATGCAGCCCAATATGCCATTAGCCGCTGCCTTTAAGGTGAGGGGCGGCCCCTAGGAACCAGCCAATGAAAGCAAAGCGAGATCAGCCCGGGAAGCCGGCCACCAGCCCATGACATGGAGGTGATGCAGCCGCCCTCATCTCAGACACACGTTTGGTCTATAGAGACAAGCAAGCCCAGCAGGCCCTTCTCCAGCTTGATGTGAGTGCAAAGGGCTAAACAAAGTGTTGCATGCTGGGACCTCTCTCCATGGGCTGAACCCTTCCATAGGCACGATGAGGCTGGCTGTGGGCTGCATCGTAGAACTCTGTAGCTGGGTACTTGGCTGCATTTTGGCCACCCCTTTCCACTGAAATCCAGTGGGCTGAATTGGGTGGAAATATGCCTTAGTTTAGCACGTTGGGAAGGAACCATAATGATGCTTAATATGAGGGGAGAGTGCTGCAGAGTTTGGCTCTAATTACAGAGTTGCTGCTTCCACGCAGGAGAGGTCCTGCCTGCAGTGGGGTGGGGTGGAGGGGAGGGGACTCTCTCTCCATGTGTCCCATGATAAAGGCCCAGCTGTTCGTTTAATTCTGAGCATTAAAACATCAGAGATGACCAGTTCAATGAAGTCAGAGTTCCCATCCGCTGCACGCACTCTGTGTTCTCCTCAGTCTGCCAAGAGCTGAGATCACTGAACTCCAGGCTGTTGTGCACACCTGGTCTAAACCACATGTTTTGGAGGGAAATTGCTTTGTAAATATGTGATCCTAGCAGAGAGTTCCAGCTCTTCTCGGTCACAGAATTCTGTCTCTGAAGCACTTTGGATTCTCCATGGCGCCCAACAGACATGGCACTTGCTCTTGTTTCATTTCTAAATGTATTTCCTGCCCCAGGGGTGTCCTGCCTTAGCTCAGAGGCCAGTTCAGCGCACTAGCTGTGCCTTCGGGGTGGAGAGCTTCCTTCGGAGGGTTTGGCCCTGGTAGACAGAGGACGAAGACGGGTGAGAGGGGATGCGTATTTTATTCACAAGCATTTTAAAGGAACAAAATTTAAACTGTCGTGGTTCAATAGTACACACAAGTTCGGTGTCCAATACGTCCTGTAAGAATGATCTGTGTGCGTGTGCTTAAACGTGTCACCTGGGGAGAGTTGGGCCAAAATCCCCCGCTTTGCAACTGTAGAGGAAATTCCCTGGAAAGCAAAACTTGGTGCCCAGTGGCCTGGTTCGAAGTGTCCCCTTGGTGTTCAAACTTCCATGCTCGGTTTCAACCCCGTAGATCAGCTGCAGGGGGAAGGATGAGGGGAAGCACTACGGGCTTTGACTCCTACCTGTGTGTTTCTCTCCCTTAAGACTTTTAATAAAGTTAGTTCGTTTAATCCCACGTTGCAAGCACAGTGCGTTCTTGTTGGTGTGTGCCGAGGCTCCAGCAGGCTGGCTGAGCTGCAGGGCTCAAATCCTCCTTCATGGGCTGTGCGTGTTTGTACTGCAGTAGCGCAGGGGTAGGCAACCTATGGCACGGGTGCCGAAGGCGGCACGTGAGCTGATTTTCAGTGGCACTCACACTGCCTAGGTCCTGGCCACCGGTCTGGGGGACTCTGCATTTTAATTTTAAATGAAGCTTCTTAAACATTTTAAAACCCTTATTTACTTTACATACAATGATGGTTGAGTTATATAGTACAGACTTATAGAAAAAGACCTTCTAAAAACGTTAAAATGTATTACTGGCACGTGAAACCTTAAATTAGAGTGAATACATGAGGATTCAGCACAGCACTTCTGAAAGGTTGCCGACCCCTGCAGTAGCGGCTAGCGCTCCGGGCCCTGCAGCGTTAGATGTTATGCGGAGCGCTGCCCTCGCTGGGGAACTCACACTCCCACATGTTTTGAATGTCACTTCATGCAGGTGACTAGTGCTGAGCTGGCAGCCAGTAGAGGATTTCTCTGCAGAACCGGGGCAGTGGCGCTGCAAGATTTCTCCGTGCATGGCCCCTTGTTCCCTAAGCTTTGGGGGTCCGCGGGGTTCAGAAACTGGCGTACAGCGGTGATGGGCTCAGGGCAGCACCCAAGCGTCTGCTGCTGCCCTCACGCCGGGGCCTTCACACCGGGGAAGGAGAATGGAGCCCTGGGAGTCGCCCCTCATTTACCTGGCCCCCCCACCTCTTTAGCTCCGTTGACAGGGACTGGGCTGCATTTCATGGAGCCGAATGCCCTGCTTCTCTGTGCATGGGAGATTCATCCTGTCATCCCGGCTGATGCCAGACCCTGACTGCCCTGGCCTCACCTCACACAACCTCCTGCAGATGGGTGTGGCAGGATTTTTAGCCTTGGCCAGTTGCCGGGGGGAGGGGGGGGCTTGTTTGGCTGAGCTGGGGACAATGGACAGGGCTTCCTGTGTGTCCCCAGGGTAGATGGCAGGGGTGTTTGGCTGAGCCAGGGCTCTCTGTGCCTCCTCTGCAAGTAGATGGGAGGCATGGGTCCAGCTGAGTTGGAGGGGGTACTGGGGGGCAGGAAACACCACTGTAGGTGGGGAGAAGGCCAGAGGGTGTGGCTAGGCCTATGTCTGCCTCCCAGGGTGGGGGGGGTACCTTGGGGCTGCTCCTCAGGGTTAGTGTGGGAGGCCCCCCGTCTTCCCCCCAGGGTCGATTGGCTCTGAGATCAACACACTCCTGGCCTTCCTGTCTGCCCCACAGAGGCAGGGGCTACAGCAACCTCTGCAGGCGCCTCTGAACTGGGGGGATGCTGGTGCCTGCTGCATGCAGAGCTCTGCACAGGGGCAGGCTGGGACACCCTCTGTGCACATTGTCCCTCCTCGGCAGTGCCCAGCAAAGCACGACAGCTGCAGGCCTGGGCCCAGGGGGTGGCTTGGAGCACAGGCCCAGCCCGTGCACTAGGGCAGGCTTCTGGAAGCCCTGCAGCCTGCTGGGCCTGCCGGCCCCACGTGCAGGGACTGGCCCTGTGCTGCACCGAGGGGTCTGAAGCATAACAAATAGCGACGGCGCAGCAGCAGGAGAGCGCTCGCCCCCTCGTGCGAGATCACGAGGGATGCATTGAGGCAGTGGAGTCGTCCTGGCACAACGCTAGCACGAGAGGTGAATTTGGCCCGAAGGCCCTGGCCTGAGATGCTACCAATCAAGTTCTACCTAGTTCTCAAAATATTTCCCCCCACCCAGAGGCAGAGTGTGCCCAAAACTATCTGGAAAAGGCATGAACCTAGGAGCTTTCCACCCGGCCTCTGGGTGAGGTTCACGTAAGAGTCTGGTTTGGAGCTTTTTCTCTGACCCGAGCATCCAGACCATTCAAAACTGCCCCCTGCTAGTCACACTGACTAGAGCAGCGATTCTCAGGCCCCCGTGCTTCAGGAGCCAAATTCGCAATCAACGTTACCCAAAAAAGCCCCAGTCGTGTGAATTCATTGGTTTATTTACTACACTGCTCTACAGTCACATCTCAACAGTATGAGGAGAAATATTTTAATTATAATTATATATATATTATTTTCACAGCAAAATGACTGACCACTATTATTATTTTATCAACTACAGTTGGTTAATAACACAGTAAAACCATCCTGATGAGTTAATAATTCAGTCACCCAGTGTTTTAATATCGTGTGCTGCAAAGAGCCATGGGAGACATTCAAGAGCAATTTGAGGCTCCCAAGCCTCAGTCTGAGTATCACTGGCCTAGAGTTTTCTCTGGCTGCAAACAGAAAAACCATCAGCGCAATAAAGCAAATGTACATGGTGACCAGGGATGCGCCCTCTGACCCGTCAGGCGAGGACCTTTCTCCGCAGTAGCTGGCTCAGCCGGTCATGAGTCTCTTTGGTTTTGACCCTGTACACGATGGGGTTTAGCAAGGGAGGGAGCAGGAGGTAGATGTTGGCTAGAAGGATCTGAACGTGTGGGGCAGCGCTGTGACCAGTGCCGTGTGTTAGGAGAGAAACCAGAGCTGGAGTGTAGGAGACCAGGATGACGCCTACCTGGGCAGTGCTGGTGCTGAAAGCTTTGTGGAGGGAGAGCCAAGCCAGCCTGGGCCACCAGGCAGTAGGACAGGATGTGGAGCAGCAGATCAGCTCTCACCACCCACAATATTGATGATGATCTTGGCACAGGCTGCTTCACCACTGCCAAGCGTGAGCCATGACTTTGCTGCCCAGAAAGCTATTGGTGTAATAAAGACTGTGTCATAGAATCATAGACTATCAGGGTGGGAAGGGGGCCTCAGGAGGTCATCTCATCCAACCCCCTGCTCAAAGCAGCACTAATCCCAGACAGATTTTTGCCCCAGATCCCCGAATGGCCCCCTCAAGGACTGAACTCATAACCCTGGGTTTGGCAGGCCAATGCTCAAACCACTGATCTGTCCTCCCCCAACGTATCTGATCATTACCTCTGCCCTGATCCTGGCTAGCACAGGACAGGTTCATATCGCCAGAGACGGCATATGGCAATGGTGCCCAAACTTTTCAGTCACACTCCCTCTTACCCCTGTCCATGCCCCTCTAGGGAGCCAGACCAGGAGCGGGACGGTGGCTTATGGGGGGGTCAAGGACAGGAGTAAGGGGGCTAAGGCTGGGAACGGGAACAGAGTCGCAGCCAGGGGCGGGGCTGGGACAAGGAGCAGAGCTGCAGCTGGGGTCCGAGGCTGGGGGTGGGGCCGGAGCAGAGCTGGGGGTGGAGTGGGGCACTCCCTCCCCACCACTGTGGGGGCTGGCCTGGGACCTGCCACCCCCACCCCCCAAACATTCCTCTGCCCTCCCCTGGGGGGGGGTGCCATGCAATTTGGGGACCACTGGCATATAGCAATGTAACCATCAGAGGCTGTGGCTAGCAGCATTGTCGACTCCATGATGGAGAAGGAGTGAATGAAAACCATCTGGACCAAGCAGGCATAGAAATTAGTTTCCCCTGCCCTGAACCACAATACACACAGCATTTTGGGCAAGTACTAGATCAGTCACAGGCAGCATGTACTGGAAAATAGCCAGAGGCTGATGGAGGCTTGGCTCTGTCTGGATAGCGATAAGGATGGTGCAGTGCCCCAAAATGTACGTTGAGGGCAGAGAGATGGAGAGCCAGGAACATGCAGCTTCCAGGCCTGACCCACCCAGCAGGACGAATGGGGAGAGGTTGATGTGCCTGCTGTTAATGCTGACAACATTCATTGTCAGCAGCAAATGGGACTTCAGGAACTACAGTCAACAGCCAGGTTAGGCCAGAAAAACAAATTGGATGCATCTAAGCTGCACAGAAACCAAACGGATTGCTACGGAGCCTGGGTGAAGAAGGGCCCAATATGCTTATCCCTGCTCAGCACTGTCAAACCGAAGTTACCAAAACTTACAAGTCAGCTGCCCCCCAAAACATGAGATTTTAAAAAGGAATCCATGTGGAGCACTGTCTGTCTGGCTTTGCACCTTTAAGGGTCATGTTGGAAGCTCATCTCTACAATTATAAAGACACTTTTTTTTTTAATGAAAGCTGAGACTCTGGTGTAGTCAGCTAGCTCCTGGGGCTGGGACTTTAGACAAACACTTAAAATCATAGGATTTGACTCACCACTGGAATGCGGCTAACTCTGGTGCAGAACAGCTAGATGATGGGGCCAGGAGGCAAGGCGATGTGATGGGAGATAGGTGGGGTCTCGGAAGGCAAGGGAGGAGATGTTTACATGTGGCAGTGTGGAGGAAAGGGAGGCGGTGAAGAGACTCAAAGACAAAGGATGGGGTCAGATTGACAGGACAGGAAGATAATTTATGGATGGATAATGTTTGGATGGATTTTGTGTGGGTATTAGAAGAGGCATTTGTTAGGGGGCTTCTTCCTTCACCCTCTCACTTCCCTGGTCCTTCTCGTGTGAACAGAGAGCAGCAACACCCGAAGTCCCGAGGCGCAAACAATTCGATGTCTATTGGGGTGAACTTCCAGCAAGCATGATTCCAGTTTCCTTCCTCAGTGTCCCCTTCCCAGCTCTGACACCACAGAGCCTTGCCTGTGTCCCTGTTCCCATTCCCCTCCTTAGCAAAACATGATCCCAATTCCCCCACCCCCATCCCCAGTCCCTGTTCCCTCTCCACCCTTACTTCCTGATTGACTGCAGACTATATAGTAAAACTTAAATTCTGCTTAGCTATACCTTAACCAATCATTTTACTGAAATTTAACTAACCAACCCTAACATATTGTAACATAGTTATTTAACCAATTATATCCCACCACCTTAATTGGTTTACATGCAATGAAATTAATTATACAGCAGACAGAAACACTCACAGAACCCGACAGAGATTATACAGACAAACAATAGGGAAGTGGAGACTACAGTGATAGAACACCACAGAAATGAGGGTTTCACATCCCAGCTATTGATACATGAGTTCTTGCCAGACAGGCTGCTATCAAACTAAGTTTCCTTTTACATCATCTAGGCTCTTCCCTTTCTCTGGAGGTGATGGAATATCAGGGCAGGATTGTATTCCTAACAGCCCAATAGCACCTTATTTCAATGTGACTAGTTTGGGATGTGAGGATGTGACCATACACTTCCAAGCTTATGGCTGCCTCTGATGCTTAGCTGAAGAATCAGGCCTCAGACTGTCACAGTAAGAGAAGGCCATTACATAGACTGACAGTGATTTTTTGATTCTCTCTTTTATACCTCTATAACTAGTAAGTGATAAGAATACATCTACATTCTTAACGTATAAGCCTTTGCAGACAGGCCTGAATATCTATATCCTAACAGCACTGTCTTTACCAATGCTGCAATATTAATGGCCACATGATAGTTCAGCATCCTGGTGGGAGGGCTTATTCCAAAACTAGTTCCACAGCATTAAACTTTATACAGGGAGGATTAAAAAAAACAAAAACAACAACAACGCTGGTCAAATCAGCTTTGTACTCGAGGTGAAACGAACGGAATTACATCAGTTTACTTGAGTGGTAACCGGCTCAGCATTCACTCTGTGCTTTATAATCGGTTGTGCTGAATGAAGGGGCAAAGAGTGCTATTAACACACCACTAATCCCCTGCGACCACCCTGCCCCCTGCAGCTGACGCTGAATCCTTGCACTAGGCGCAGTTGGGTTAAATGTTAACGCTGCATGTAAAATCAGGAAATGACTAATAGCCACTGTTCATTTATTTTTCAATTTATCAAAGCAATTTAGTAGGGCCAGCAGAGGGGTTGTAACCTGCCACACAAGCTGCCCCAAAGCAGACAGTGGACCATCTCCTCCCCTGCCTGGAATCCTCCAACTCTCTGGGCCCCACGGTATATATGGAGGTGACTTGGAGACACTACTCCCCACCCTCCCATGCAACACACTGTCAACCTCTGGAACTCCTTGCTGGAGGGGGTTGTGAAGGCCAGTAACGTAATGGGATTCAAAAGGGAGCTAGATTGATTCATGGAAGATAGCTGTCCATGGACCTATTAGACAGGATGCACCCCATGCCTTTCAGAAATTTTGGCTGGTGAGTCTTGCCCACATGCTCAGGGTTTAACTGATCGCCATATTTGGGGTCGGGAAGGAATTTTCCTCCAGGGCAGATTGGCAGAGGCCCTGGAGGTTTTTCGCCTTCCTCTGCAGCATGGGTCACTTGCTGGAGGATTCTCTGCACCTTGAGGTCTTTAAACCACGATTTGAGGACTTCAATAACTCAGACATAGATTAGGGGTTTGATACAGGAGTGGACGGGTGAGATTCTGTGGCCTGCATTGTGCAGGAGGTCAGACTAGATCATAATGGTCTCTTCTGACCTTAAAGTCTGAGTCTATGAGGATGGGCAGGAATGGTGTTCCTAGCCTCTCTTTGCCGGAAGCTGGGATTCGGTGACAAGGAATGGATCACTTGATGATAAGCTGTTTGTTCATTCCCTCTGGGGGCACCTGGCACTGGGCACTGTCGGACCTTGATGGACCTTGATGGACCTTGGGTCTGACCCAGTCTGGCCGTTCTTATGTTTATGGCTTACATATAAAAAACAATGCTCAGCAAACGAGCTTCTGATGGAAATACCAGGGGGAAGTGTCCTCCTGGCTGCCCCAATAAACTCATTCAATCCAAGCATGCTGGGACGTCAGCAAATCAGGTGCCAGCTCACACCAAGGTCCCTAGCCTCACTGAGGACTGAAAAACACATAGCTGGAAAGCCGTCTGGCTCACCCGTGTGTTGGTATTGTTAAAATAGGCATTAGATTTCTAAAAATATGTTTAGTGTTCACACTTTATGAAATGCTTGCAAGTTGCTGCCTGCATTAATGGTAACATCTGTACCCCATGTTAAAGGTAATATTTAAGTGCTCTGTAACTATAAAAGTGTTTGCTATGAAACTGAAAACCTCCATAATGAGGGGAGAAGCTTTACCAAGTGTGAGATATTAGTCCTTCCCCCTAAGAGGTTGTGACGGAGCTGTTCTGGCGGGACCCAACAAGAGAAAACCAATTGCTTAAACAGCAGGCAGGTCACAGCCTTAGCTTGGGTTTTCCTTTTCCTACCAACCAACAAACCCAAAAAAAAAAAACCACACTCACACCACCACAAAACCACACCACACAACACACAGACACCTTAGACACCTGCAGTCACCCAGTATCACACCAGTGCACTCGTCCTGGGGGATAAATGGTTATGAAAACCAACAAAAAAAAAAAAAAAATCCCCCTCGATCCCAAACCCAACCCCCCCCCACCCAGGTCAATATATACACATCAGATCACACCACACAAATCTTGTTGTTGCCAATCCTTAGAAAAAAAAATTTAAAAAAAAATTTAAAAGGGAGAAGTAGAAGAGAAGAGGTAGAAATGAAATCAAATACAATACAGTAAGTCAAAGTTCTCTTAGTTCAGGCTCAGCAGCTTGCAGCAGTGCTGGCTGCAGGTTCAGATTAAGTCTCAACATCCCCGCTGGCTGGTCCAGTCAGTCCCTGGTGTGAGCTTCTCAGTGTAGCAAAGTCTCCAGAGGTTCAGTCAGCAGGATTGAAGACCAGATGGAGATGAGGCATAGCTTTTATAGAGACTTTCAGGTATAGAGATCTTTTTGTCTTCACTGTGGAATTTTACAGCAAAATTATGGAGTCTGGAGTCATGGGCCAGTCCCCTGCAGCATACTTTGAGTGAGTCAAAGGCGTGTCTGCCTTCTCCATGGGTCCATTGTGTCCTGTCCTTAATGCCAATGGTGGGCCATCAAATAGGCTAGGCAGACCAGCTTGTCTGGGAGCTGGGCAGAAGCCCAGCACAAACTTGAAAATACTGACAATATAGACATAGAGCCACAACTTCAACTAAAAAAAATACAGACATACAGACAGACAGCATATATATAAACAGCAAAACCAAACTGGTCTTCTAGACATATTACCCCCCCCCTTAGGATTTTTTTTGCCACTACAGGACCTTGGTTGCAACCCATGTTCTATATGGTCCCCATTTATATCAATAACATCACAGAGGTATCATCTCCAGAGAAGGCCCATAGAGACCAGACAAGCACCTGTGGAACATCAGAGGGCAAAAGACGTACAGGTGTGATTAATCCATCAGCTGGATCTCAGGGGGAAGGGACTAAAAATCCCTGCCAAGAAGCGAGGACTCCCCAGCTGCTTAGCCGTAATAGACACACCAAGCTTGCATAGTACAGCAGCTTCTATCGCCTTTTGTAACCTAGGACTACAACTTGCTTGTGCATGTATGTTTACCTGCTCTACACTTGAAAATAACTTTTATTTTTTCTTGGTTAATAAATCTTTGATTGTAGCAGTGTCTTTGGTGTGAGATCTAAGGTGCATTCGGGATAAGTGACTGGCCCTTTGGGACTGGGAGTAACCTGAATATTGCTGGAATTATTGGTGTACGTGGCCATCTATCACAAAGGCAGGCTTACCCGGGTGGCAAGACAGATCAGTGTACCCAGGCGACTGTCTGTGACTCTGTGGTAAGGCTGTTGTAGTGCTGAAGGGATTCACACTGATGGTTGGTTGGTGAAATCAAAGTACAGAGTCACAACCACTTTGGGAGATGTGCCCTGCTCCTTTGCAGTCTCCCCAGAGGTTGGTACTCACACTCCTTAGCTGCTCCAGCCAGCCAGCACAAGCTGTTTGTGCTTCAGTACAAGTTATTGCCACAGTTCATAAGCACACAGCCTCCCCTGGCCCCAGCAATCACCCTGCACTACAGTCAGCGATTTGATCTCAAGTCTCCTGATATTGGATGTTTTTCTCAGTATCCCGGCTCCTGGGGTTGAGAATCTCAGCAGTAAAGAACACAGCAGCTCTCGGCCTTCTGGTTACAGGGGAAAGCTTGAAAACATGTCCCAGGTCCACCCTAATGGCCTGGAACCCAGAAGACACAATGAGCCCCAAAGTATTTTTTTTTTGGAGACTTTTAAGCAAATCTCATGATTATTTGAGGTCTGACTCCTACATTTTGAATATTTAGAGTTGACCCAGGGTTAACCTAACCTAACCTATTCCCACCCACAGCTCTGCCTCTCCATGACCAGACCCTTCCCACAGATCTGCAAATTGTCCTGCCCTGGGACACCCCTGCTGCCCTGGGACACCCCTGCTGCCCTAGTCCTGGGGCTCTGCTCCCAGACCTTAACCCTGCCCTGCAGCACCTTCTGCTAGTCCAGAGGGTGGTTGACAAGTGACCCAACATACCACCACCCACAGCTGTTCAGAAGACACCACAACTGGCCTTCACAAGGGGCCCAAGTACCTCCTGCAAACATGCCCCAGCAGGGGCAGGGGCTCCCTTTATATTCCTCATTGTCTGACCGCAGAGAGCAGAGAGACCAGGCAAGCAAGGAAAAAAAAAAGTAAAAAGTAAGAAAGAGTTGATGTATCAATAAACTGTATCCGAAAAGAAGAAAAAAAAACCAGCTACACTTTACTTAGTATTATATATATACTTAGTTTTATTTATTCATAAATCATTCACTAGAGCAATCCCCCCTTGTCTAACAACTCTAAAATTAGACACATATCAATATATATGCATGCCTAGTCTCTACAATATTTAATTGTTAATATCTCATCAACAAGCAAAGTTAAGGATGTGAGGAAGAAAAAACACAACACACACACTAAATCATTAGTCAGAACTGTAGAACTGTGAGTCTTGTGTTTTTATTCTCTCCAAACACTGTGTCTTAACACAACACAGCTGGCACCAGCCCCACTTATCTCTTACTTTCCCAGGGCTTTGTAAGACAATGCTGCTTTTCAGTATTTCACTCTGAGTTTACCCAGAGACCTCTGCTAGCCTGATTTTTAGTCAGGTTGGCACAACTGGTTTTGTGCTACATCTTTATTCAGGCCTAACATATTCCAGCCCCCGAGCTCAGCTATGCAGCTGCTGGATCCTGCCCCCCCCCAGCCCATGTGCCTCTCAGCTGGGCTGCCTGCCCCACCACAGGACTCAGAACTCGGCTGGGAGGGGTGACGGGACCAGGCCCCAGCTCTGCTGAGGGAGAGAGGCCCACAGGGAAACACTGACTAATGGGCTCATCATGGGCCTGTGCCAGGCACCCTGCCACTGGGACAGGGTGACACTGCTCCCCACCTTGAGGGTAA
This sequence comes from Mauremys reevesii, assembly GCF_016161935.1. Classification (NCBI taxonomy): domain Eukaryota; kingdom Metazoa; phylum Chordata; order Testudines; family Geoemydidae; genus Mauremys; species Mauremys reevesii. Next base: position 6,632,201 of record NC_052623.1, read on the forward strand.
AGCTACAGGCACCCCTTCCAGCACCCCTGAAATGGTCCCTCCCCACCCATCTTCCAGCACCCCTGAAGACCCCCCATATGCATATACCTTAACCCCCAGTGCCCCCTAAACACCCCCTCCCCATACACATACAGACCTCCACCCCCCAGTGCCCCCCAACACCCCCTCCCCATACACACACAGACCCCACCCCCAACACCCCCTTCCCCAACACCCTTCCACCCTCCAGCACCCCCCCAAATGCCCCCTCCCCCTACACCCACACACTCCAACACCCCCATGCTCCCTCCCTGTACATCCACCCCTGACCCCTCAAACACCCCCTCTCAGTACACCCCCCAGCACTGCCCTCTTTGGGGAACGGAAATACAGTAACCCTACCCCAAACCCATGGACTGGTAACTGACCCAGGGCAGCCAGGTGCTGTCAGGACCTGTTCCCAGACTCTGATAGCAGAAGGGGTTTGGCTTTGGAGCCAGAGGCGTTTCCCACAGTGAGGGTGAAAGTGATTCCTCAGGGCTGGTAGCTGCCCTGTTATAGGATGCACCTGGGAGTGGGAGGGCAGCTGGGCACCTGATCCAGGCGGGGCAGGGCTATAAAGGTGAGTCCTGGGGGCAGGTTGGGAAACTGGGGGAAAGAAAAGGGCTGTATGAGCCCAGGAGATTACATGGACAGGGAAATCTCTGTGATTAGAGAGTTCCTGGAGAAGCTTCTTTTCATAGGCAGGGACAGCAGGGCCTGGTGTTTTCCTTTGCTAGCTGTAGGAGCGGGGGGGGTCTGCAGCAGGGAAATGTGCAGCAGTTGTGTCAATAGCTGCCTGTAGCCTGAGGAGAGACAGGGCCCAGGTTGCAGGAGGGGAGAGTTTAGCGGGAGCACCAGGAAGGGCTCTGCCTGGGAGCACATGGCTAGGACTGTTAGGCTGCAGGAGGAGCAGCTCTATGCAGTTGCACTAAGCTGGCTCTTGATTAGAGTAATAGGAATGGAGCCTTTGCACTAGCAATCAGTGCAGGGCTCACCAAACAGTGGGAAGGGGTTGTTGGTGGGGGGAATTCTCTTTGGAGCTTGGACAAGGAAAGCTCTGCAAACCTAGAGATCTTAATGCTGCATTAACAGCTCTGCAAATGCTAAAGCGGGAGGATGGCTGTCTGTCTTAGTGTGATTGGGGGAGCAGCAGCCCTGGCTGCAAAGCACTTTATTCTGCTAGCTGCAGCTGTAGCAATGCTGCTGTTTTTAAGGGAACACCTAAGAAGAGTAGAAAAGCGCAAATATCCATAAATGTGTTGCTTAGTGTTTAGAGCAGCTGCAGCCATTGTAATGCTTTTAAAGTCTTATCTGTGTTCTCCAGATTCAGGCTAAAGCTCCATTCTACACACCCAGTTCTACGTGTTGCTGTAGTGTTAGATCTGAGCAGTAATGACTACTCAAGAAACTCAATTTGTCAGAATATTTCTCTCTGCAACCCTGTGATTGTAGGGTTTTGCTGAAACAAACACAAGAGTCACTGTTAACTCTTTCATAGCATCTCTACAGATCCTCTTAATGACTAAGAAGGGTTGCAGTGGCTGCAAATTCAAAGACTGTTGGCTGTGCAAGTCTTGCACAAAACTTAAAGCAAACTATTTTCTGCCATGGTGTAGGGTCCCATACTGAACAAAAGGGTGAAATAAAGGGTTTGGCTGTGTTTTTAGCCAGGTTTTAGGAGGAAAAGCACTCCATAAAAGCTACATTTACACTGAAAAAAATGCAGTGCTGAGTATCACAGTTCAGAACCTCTGTTCCTGTATTTCTGTTTAGGGATCCAGCAAGGGCACCCACTCTTAAGCTATCAGCTCCCCAGCTGTTATTTCTTGGATGTAGACCTATGTTTCTCTCCTGACTGGGGTTTCTCCAGGCTGAACTGTTACCCAGCACAGACAGTCTGCCTAAAGAGGCCTGGATGCTTTCTTTCCAGAGACTGTTAACAGAGGGATTGCTACTAGTATGGTACCCCAGAGTTTTAGAAGCAAACCTGCTTTATTTTTAATATAAAAGCATTGAGAACATTTAATGAGAGCCTATATACATGTTAAGCTTACCAGAGTTCATCCCAACTCTAAGAGGGGTTCTGGTAGGATAAATCTTTCAATGTGGGGAAGCCCTTGTGATTACAAATTAATCACAGCTTCCACTCAGAACAAATGCACACATCACAGGACCAGTCCACTTTTTTTATACAGATCAGGGGGTTTTGATTTGGAATTTCTAGAAGCAGGCAACTAGTACACAATGGGTGTCTCTCCCCAGGACATCTCTTCCAAAGATTGGCTTCAGAGGGGGAGAACTTGCATTCCCCTCACCTCAAGGTATTTCCTAAGGAAATGCACTTCCCAGGTATAGTTCCAAAAAGGCTTTGGAACTTCCTCACACCTTCCAAAGATTATATTTAATCTTGTTGTCTTGCCAAAGAAGTGCCCTATGCTCACAACAGTACACAAACTTTTGCATTTCTAATACAATACATCCCCAGAAGTTTAATTCAGTGAGGTTTCTCTGAATTCAATAGTTCATTGAGGATATTGTCCCTCTGTCATGCTCCAGGACCATTTCATTACTAGAAGAGCACTCTGCCCTAGAAAGCTGGGCATGGCAAGAGCTATTAGAGAAACAAGTCATGGACTGAAGTTGTTAAAGCTGTCAGTAGTAGCTCAAGTGTTATGAGACTATTTTATTCCCAATCTAAGGCTCGTAGAGGGACAAAGTCTGTTTATACTCTTGAGAGAGAGCCTGGTGTGCTGCAGTCACAGGTGTCTAATCAGGTTCAGTTGATTCGTATGGCTGCAGATGCAGAGATGACTCACCAGCTCTGGGATAGGGACCCCCCACCACAGACCCCTGTTTTTTTAAACTGTTCTTCTGCCTTTTCTCTTAATCTGTCTCTACTGGCTGTACTTCTCTCTGCCTATCCTAGCAGGGCAATTATCTGGCCTTGATTTTCCAAAGGTCAAGATCATCCATATGTAGAGGTGCAGCAGTAGATCTGATTTTTTCATGGGTCGCTCTCTATCTGGGTACCGACATGGCCACTATTGTTGAAGAATCTAACATGTGACAACCCCAGAGCCTAGCAGGGGGTATCCCAATCCAGCCCGTCTTTCAAAAAGTTGTAAAATAGAGGGCGGAGCATGTGTGATTGTGGGAAGCTGAAATGAACAGAACCATTTTAGGGACAAATCCAAAGGGAGTAGCAGGGTCAGTGTGGAGTGATTAGAACCAGCTCACATGTAAATAGCTTCTTTCCCCAATTTATTGTTTCCGTAACAATGAAGTTGGCTGCTTAGTAGAGGTAACAGAAGATGCCTCTTTTCTGTTGTATTTGGTTTTTGATGTTTCAGTGTAGTTCCATATGCAGGGAACTTGTGCATGTGACTAAAGTGAAATAAAATTCCAATAAAATCATAGATGTAGGACTGGAAGGGACCCCAATAGGTCATTTAGTCCAGTCCCCTGCACTGGGGCAGGACTAAGTATTATAGAGCATCACTGCTTGTCTGAGAACCTCCCTAGGCAATTTGTTCCAGTGCATAATGTACATCCAGTTAGGAAGTTTTTCTTAATGTCCAACCTAAACCTTCCTCACTGCAATTTAAGTCAATTACTTCTCATCCTGTCCTCAGTGGATAAGAACAATTTATCACCCTCTTTATAACTACCTTTTACATACTTGAAGACTTATGTCTCCTCTTCAGACTAAAACCCCAGTTTTTCCATTTTCCTCAATCTCTCCTCATAGGTCATGTTTTCTAACCCTTTAATCAGTTTTGTTGCTGGACTTTTTCCAATTTGTCCACATCTTTCCTGAATACTCCTGTTGAGCCTTATCAGTGCTGAGTAGAGTGGAAGAATTACTTCCTGTGTCTTGCTTACAACACTCCTGCTAATACATCCCAGGATGACTTATTATTTTTTGCAAGAGTATTACATTATTGGCTCGTATTTAGTTAGTAATCATCTGTAACCCCCCAGTCCTTTTCTGCAGTACTTTCTTCCTAGGCATACTAAATATATAAACTTTTGTAGAAGAGAGGACATCAAATAGTATTGACTGCTGCTTCATTTGGTGTAATTGTAGACAGACTAAACTCCACTTGTGGATAGGATATACTGGGACAAATACATTCCTGTAGACATTTTGGTAGGTCATACGAATGTCTATTCTGCTGGCATTGTCCAGTCAACAGTACTTTTACCTATCTCAAACAATGAGACATTCCCCACTTCCCTTGGTGAGACTAATTCAGATTTCACTAGTTCTCACTTGCTTAGTTGTACATGCAAAAGTAGTGAAAGGTAGAGAGGGGTGCTCCTAACTACTTTGTCTCCTAACACAAGACCAAAGATGATGCTTGGTTCTGCTGAAAAGTAATGCACTATATATTTATAATGTTGTTTATAGTCTGTGGAACTCACTGCCATTAGATGTAACAGAGGCCAAGATCTGGGTGGGATTTAAAGTACTGTACATTTAGTTGGATAATAAACAGTTACATTAGATAAGACTTTAAAAATCCCAACTGTCATCTTAGCATGGCTTAATTGGAACATGATAGGATGTGCTAGTGGGTGGAAAGTTCACAAATTTGATTGTTTCTTTAATTGAATGGGAGAGGGGATAGGAGGATTCTAAAATTCTAATGTCATGCATCTTCTTTGACCCCAGTCAATTATCAAAACCACTCCTACACTCATTCTTAAACTATACAATTTTGTGTTGAAGTCACCTATACAAAAAGCCCAAATAAGTGACCTACAAATAAAACAAGCCAGAAAACCTGCAACCTGTAACTCTCAAAAATATTAAAGCAACTTTAAAAAAAAAAAAGTAATAACACTCGGAGCCCTGGTCAACAGACATGTGACTCTTGATGCTTAAGACCCAAAGCTGTCAGTATGTCAAGAAATACCTGATCAGTTGGCTCCGCAAAGACTGAATACAATTTCTCAACTACAGCTAGAAAGCCCACAGCGCTACGATACTCTTTGCAGCATTCCATGAGAACGAGGTTGTTTGTGTGCCATGCAATGTACATTGCAAATGGATGTTCTTTCATTCACTGCTGAATCCCAGCTACGTGTCCTGACATCACAGATTAGCGCCATCATAAGATTGAGCAACTATGGGCACATTCTGCAATCCACTTGTCTCCAAAGCTGTCTTTATGGAAGTATAAATGCCACTTGCATTTCAGGAAGATGAGAACTTGATGAAGCACAGGAACCTTTATTTAAACTCTAGGTTTTCTGCTTATCTGATGCAAATTGAAAGCTCTGCTGTCTTAAATGACCAGACTTCATCTACAGTTAAAGCAAAAAACCAGCTTCGTTCACTGCCTGTACCGTTTCTTTGCACACCAAATCTTCAGCACTTTGTTTTGAAATGCAGAGCTTGTGTAATTAAAAGAACTTGCCTCCATTTTTTTAAAGTTTCCTCATATTTTAAAAAGAAATGACAAAATTCATGGCAATTCCCTTTTTATTTAGATTCCTTTCCTTTGTTGTGCCCTAGAAACAGTAAACCAGGTTTAGAAAGTAACTTGACAATATTGCACATCTTAGTAAGGTAATCCCGGTTTCCTCAACGGTACTTTTGACTTGCTGAATGCTTCACTGCTACTGATCTAGTTTCTTCGCTATGTTTGAAGCACTGGTAGTTTTTCCATACATTTCCCATGAACATGGGAAGCGACAATTTTTCTTCCAATTCTGCACACATTTTTTTATAAATGAATTATCCACATAGCCTGTTTTAGAGTGGAAGTAACAGTGGGGAAAGCAGAACACAGTATTTGTTTAAACAGAATATTTGACCCAAGGAAATTTTGTTGGAATGGAAAACTAAAAAAGAACTACTACGTTTCCCAAACATTCTCCTTGGAAAACCAGGCAGATGTGGTTGATTAGACCCATAGCTTTTTTCTCCAAGTTCTGTAGGAACAGTTACGCTTATGTTATCTTCAGTCATATCTGTGCTGAGAGAACCCATACTCACTGCATCAGAGATTCAAGATCCTCCTCCTATTTTGCTTATTCGCACGTGTAACGGAGGTGAGCATGTGGCCTCCACTTGCTGCAAGAACCAGGGAAAGAATTGGGGGGGAGAGAGGGACTCAAGCAGATTTTTGGCCTTGCTGAGCCTCAAATGGGTGATTGTTAAAGATAACAGCATGCACAGGAGTTTTGGGGTGGCTTTTTGTCTGCAAATTCAGGGTGCTCTGGGAGTGCCTACTCTCAGAAGGATGTTGTTCGGCTGCTAGCTTTGCACAGAGACAGGACTAGCCCTCATGAAAGATCTGAGGGGAATGTACAGCCTTGGGCTATTTTAAGGCTAAGATGTGTGGGGAAAGACTCCATGTACCTATTGGGTTCCAGGAAGTGGGCAGGCGGAAGCCCGCCCACTGCTAAAGGATCCCCCCCCCGCGGCCTAAGGGGAGGATCTACAGGACCTCAAAACCCAACTGAGTTCGGGGGACAACTAATAAAAGAACAGGGACAGGCATGCGGTCAAAGGGTCAGAAGAAGGGAGCCTGACGGGGACACCGAGCGGAGAACCCCGGACAGCGCCCACAGCTCCTCGAAGGCGTCAAGGGAGCCAGTGGACGCCGCCCAGAGGAACTCTGCCTCCTACTGTACCTACGATAAGCTGTGCAGAGCTGAGGCAGGTGGTGTAAAATCTTGCAGTGAATCAGCTGCTGATGGTTCAACAGCCACTTTCCCAAAAACTTCCAAATGTTCACTTTAGCTCAGTTTTCTAACTGATCAAGATCCCTTTGAATTTTAGTTCTATCTTCCAAAGTGTTTGCAACCCCTCTCCCCAGCCTTCTATCATTGAATGATAGAAGTGTAGGACTGTTAGGGATCTCGAGAGGTCATCTGCAACTTTTATCAATATGCTCTATTTCTACATCCAGGCCATTAATAAAGATGCTAAATAACACCCTATCCAGAAAAGATCCCTGTGGAACCTAATTTGAGACCTCCTTCCAATCTGACATCATTCCACTAATAGTTATTCTGAGTTTGTTTAATTAGTCTCTTAATGATAGTTCCACTGAGTCTGTGTTTCTCCAACCCACTTATCAGAATATCATGTGGGACTGCATCAATATACCTGGACTTTAGCATGGCTTTTATGTCCCCTGCATTCTCCCGATCCAGTTACTTTGTCAAATAAGGAAATCAAGTTGGTTTGGTATAATTTGTTCTTAGTAAATCCATGCTGGCTGCTGGTGATCACCCCTTCATCCTCCAGCTATTTGCAAATTGAATGTTTTTTATACATTTCATGATCTAAAAAATAAAAAGGAGTCATATAAAAAATGGAAACTAGGACAGATTACAAAGGATGAATATAGGCAAACAAAAGAATGCAGGGGCAAGATTAGAAAGGCAAAGGCACCAAATGAGCTCAAACTAGCTACAGGAATAAAGGGAAACAAGAAGACTTTTTATCAATACATTAGAAGCAAGAGGAAGACCAAGGACAAGGTAGGCCCACTGCTCAGTGAGGAGGGAGAAACAGTAACAGGAAACTTGGAAAAGGCAGAGATGCTTAATGACTGCTTTGTTTCGGTCTTCACTGAGAAGTCTGAAGGAATGCCTAACGTAGTGAATGCTTATGGGAAGGGGGTAGGTTTAGAAGATAAAAATAAAAAAAGAACAAGTTAAAAATCACTTAGAAAAGTTAGATGCCTGCAAGTCACCAGGGCCTGATGAAATGCATCCTAGAATACTCAAGGAGCTAATAGAAGAGGTATCTGAGCCTCTAGCTATTATCTTTGGAAAATCATGGGAGATGGGAGAGATTCCAGAAGACTGGACAAGGGCAAATATAGTGCCCATCTGTTAAGGTTCCTCCCCCCTCTGAACTTTAGGGTACAGATGTGGGGACCTGCATGGACACTTCTAAGCTTAATTACTAGCTTAGATCTGGTAACGCTGCCACCATCCAGAAATTTCAGTGTTTGGATCACTTTCTGTCCCCCCAAAACCTTCCCCTCCCTAGGCAGCCTTGAGAGGCTTTCACCAAGTTCCTGGTGAACACCGATCCAATCCCCTTGGATCTTAACACAAGGAGAATTTAACCATCCCCTCTCCTTTCCCCCACCAATTCCTGGTGAGTCCAGATCCAATCCCCTTGGATCTTAACACAAGGAGAATTTAACCATCCCCTCTCCTTTCCCCCACCAATTCCTGGTGAGTCCAGATCCAATCCCCTTGGATCTTAAAACAAGGAGAATTTAACCATCCCCTCTCCTTTCCCCCACCAATTCCTGGTGAGTCCAGATCCAATCCCCTTGGATCTTAACACAAAGAAAAAAAATCAATCAGGTTCTTAAAAAGGAAGCTTTTAATTAAAGAAAGAAAGGTAAAAATTATCTCTGTAAAATCAGGATGGAAAATACTTTACAGGGTAATCAGATTCATATAGCCCAGAGGATCCCTCTCTAGTCTTAGGTTCAAAGTTACAGCAAACAGAGGTAAAATCCTCTCAGCAAAAAAGGAACATTTACAAGTTGAGAAAACAAAAATAAGACTAACACGCCTTGCCTGTCTGTTACAAGTTTGAAACATGAGAGACTGATTCAGAAAGATTTGGAGAGCCTGGATTGATGTCTGGTCCCTCTCAGTCCCAAGAGTGAACCACCCCCAAACAAAGAGCACAAACAAAAGACTTCCCTCCACCAAGATTTGAAAGTATCTTGTCCCCTTATTGGTCCTCTGGTCAGGTGTCAGCCGGGTTTACTGAGCTTCTTAACCCTTTACAGGTAAAAGAGACATTAACCCTTAACTATCTGTTTATGACACCATCTATAAAAAGGGAAATAAAAACAACCCAGGAAACTACAGACCAGTTAGTAAGCTCACCTTACTGTTTTTCCCTGGATCTTTTTCATTTGCCCATTCAATATAAACTCTATCCATCCTCCATCCAGCTGGTAACTCTTAATACACATCAGCATGTCCCAATGATCTACTTGTAAACGATTCCATTGCTTGGTTTTTAGAGTGTTCATTAGGTTAAAGCCACGCTCACAGTCTGCACCTGATGCTAGGAATGTTTCTCCAATATCCATCAACTTTGCAAGATCCTGAAACTGTTCCTTCTGGTGAACAAATGTCACCATATCCGGGAAACATAAAACCAGTTGGCTTTTGATTCTTTCAGCTACTGCAAACTTGAAGTCATTGTACTGACTATAACAATCTCTTCAGCAAGGAAGTCTTTGTATTTTGAACATAGGGATTTGACCTGATGAATTCCAAAATTTGAAGTCACACTTAACTAGGGTGACCAGATCGCAAGAGTGAAATATCAGGACACATTGGGCGAGCGGGGCGGGCGAGACGATGACAGACACAGATGCACAGAGCCATGAGAGGGGGCCCTAAGAAGCTGCAAGAGGGGTTGTGCAGCCCACGCCACAAGCCACAGGGTGAGGACTCATGGCCCCAGCACCAGCCCCCAGTAGAAGCCACAGGGCCAGGGGCGCAGGGCTCCGGCTCCAGCCCCCAGCTGAAGCTGCAGGACAGGGGTGCAGGATTCTGGTTGCAAAGTCAGATCCAGTTGCAGAGCAGGGGAGCGAAGGGTCCCGGTTCTAGCTCTGGCTCCTTCCACAGTCAGAGGGGAGGCCCCCAGTCCTGCCTTCAGCCCCAGCTTCAGCCACTTCAGCTGAAGCAAACTACATCACAGGGGTCTGGAATCAGTGAGTCTAAATTATAGACTTAGTCGTAATACATAGTTACACATACAGATTTATTTGTACACTAAACAAACGGGTAAAGGGCTGGGTTTTTTATTCAGTCAATGAATCAACTTCCCAATTTGCATCTCTCTCAGATAGCCAAAAAGTACCAAACTTCTGGCATGACTTTGCCATAGCCATAACTTGCTTCTGGACAATCACAAAACTGTAGATTTCCTTGCAACTCATCCGGAAATTCATTTTGACAAGGGTTTCACTCAGCACCAAGTCTATACTGCTTTGATACCGGACATCAGTCCATGCACCTTTCATGATTGAAAATACACGCTCTGAGTATGCATTGCTTACGGGTATACTGAGCACGTATGACACCAGCTTTGCCATGTTCAGGAATTCAGTGCTACTGTCCTTGTTTCTCAGCACTTGAGACCAGAGTTACCCAACTGAATAGTTTCCAGGCTCTAACTTGGAGTTGATATCTGATACAGTGCTTATCAAGATCCACTGTTTTCTGGAGGTTTACAGCTGCAGACAGATCCTTGAATTCGAATACCCTTTTAACTTTGATTTTTCAACAGCTGGCTACTTGTTCAATACCCAGTGCTTGAACATCAAACTATTTCTCCAAATATAGGATCGAGACATTGTAAAATTTCATGAAGTCTTTCTGGAGACATGCAGCAGTGACAGGCAGCATCTCAGTTAATGCACTTTCAACTTTGGCGCCAAAGAATGTCATTTCCCCGTTGCTGAAGTTTAATTCTCAGAGTATTCATTGACATACAGTTCACATGCTGTCATACTCTCATTTTCCAAACATAGCGCAGTATCAGTGAAGATTTTCAGGACATTCTGGAGGAAAAACAGATGAACCTCAACTTTGCTAGGCCCCTCACCTTGTTCACCCTTTTCCCTGTCAGAGAACAGCATCCATAGAAATTTTGGACACTTCTCACTGCCCAGAGAAACAAAGTAGCACTTAACAGCCTGCCACGTATTTACAAGCTTGTTTACAGCAGGGAAAAGACTCAACCAGCGCGTCAGAATATGGCACAGTAAAGTGGAATACTCCATATCCTTCAGTGCTGCTACTCTCTTAGCAGAACTGCTGAAATGATGGAACGTCTTAATCACCAGAGTCTCAATGTCAACTTGTAGGGTATTGCTAGCATGTTTCACGGCGTTGTGCACAACATGGGCAGGGCAGTTTGCTGGCGAGATATTTTCATTTTGTTTTTTTAAATTCTGGTACACTGTCGCTTTCCATAATTCACGTTTGCATTATCAGCACAGTAGAAAGACACTTTGTTTAGGTCTAGTTTGTGTGTTGCAGGTTTTTCAAGTAATGTGTTGCTTATTGCCTCTGCGGTCTCTTTGCTTTGCTCATAGAAGTCTAGAAGTTTATCTTGGACCCCATGTTCAGGTGTCCAGTATCTCAGTGATAAGGGGAAAGTTTTCACATTGCCCTTGTTAGATGCATCTGTGGCAACTGAGAAATAGGGACCATCTGGCTTGCTGAGGTCTTTTAAAAGTTCTGTTGAGTGGTGACAGCACATTTTTGATCAATGCCTCCGCTTTAGTCGGCCACAGCTGATGTGTTTTGCAATTGTTGAATCTGGATACAAGGTAGGTGCCAGTTTAAGTTCAGTCACATGAGCAATAGGAGTGTTGATGGACTACTGTGGTAAACTTGAGTTAGCTCAGTAGCAATAACCTCGTTGGATTTATTTGGCTTGCTGAAAAAATGTGAGACCAGGGTATTGCTCTTGTGAGTCTGGGTGTTTGTCCATGATTTTTTGATTCAGCGTGATGCTTAACATCAGACTCACTGCCATGGCAAATGGTAAATTCCTTTCTGCATGCTTTACAAAAGGCTTTTGAATCACACTCATAGGATTTCCAAATCCAGGTGTAAATGGCTTCCCATTCTGTCCTATACCTGCTCCTCCCTTGCCGTTGCCATTTCAAGTGGGGTTTCCGGCTGAAGACTGTTAGCTAGATAGCTAACCACTGAAAAGAACTGCACAGTCTCTGTGCTTCTTACGTGTTATTACGTGCCCACTGTAGTTTGTCCTACGGTATGCACTGTGGTTCAGAACTGTAAAGTACCACAAATTTGCATTACACTGGAAAACAACCTGAATAAACAAATGCCAGTAGATAACTGATCACAGTCGGGTTTAATGGGACATTCCCAAAATTTCTCTTTCACAGACCATAGTGATTATATTACAACTCCCTATTTGTGGTCCCCTGTTTGCCAGCCCTTTTCCACCCTGCAGTACCCAAAGCTTTAATGACTGTGGGCAATAACAGACTCTCTTGGTTTCCAGGGAGGTCCAGGGGTTCTGGCTACTGATGAGTGACATGGAACTACTCCCAGAAGCCCTCCTGCTGCAGGGTTATTGCCTATCGAGTATAGTTAGTTGCATGCATGCACTCCCCAGTCAGTTCTGGCTCTGGCCTTGTCATGAGCCATTGAACAGAGCCAGGGTCTGTGTTGCCACACAGCATGTGGTGGTGTTTGGCTGTTGGCTTGTTGCCTGCTGCAAGCATCTCTGCTCGGGATCAGTTGATTTCTCTGAGCAGAGATCAGCTGGTAAGGCTGCCAAACGGAAGAGGTGTGTCAGGAATCCCAATGTATAACACTTATTACTGTAAGTAGGGTCTGAATGAATGCTGCCCGGGCAGATAGCTAGGGGTGGGAGGGACGTTGGGTGGTGTCAAAGTGATCAACTTCAGCTGGTGTTGGGTCACAAATCACCTTAGTACTGAATTCAGAGGTAGTGAAATATGGCCAATGTTGAAATTGTTGTAGGGATACAGGGAAGCAGGACTGTGGTTAACCTGTTCCAAATGAGGGGGTCAGACTCAGTTGCAAGAACCTAGTTAAGAAAGGGGCTCGAATGCCAGAGCCCTGTGAAAGTAGAGGGGGTGGGGACAGATGTCCCAGCCAGGAGATGCATGGATGTTCCCTAGAAGTCCCCAGTCTAGTTTGACCTGTTCCTCCCACTGTTCAAAGAAAGAGCTAAATAGGCTTCATTAGGAGCCTCTTTTGTTATTTTAAATTCTCCATCACAGAGAGCTGAAATCACTTGGGATGGGGCAGTATTTCTGCCCAGCCTGCAAAGAGCTGAAAAATCACTAAGACTGATGTGCAGAGGTCGCAGCAGAGAGGCAGGTGGCAGCAGAAGGTGACTGACTGGTGGAGAGGGGTAGCAGACGAGTGCCCGAGACGTGGAGCAAGTAAGGTTGCTGTACTTAAAGTACTGCACAGGATCTTTTCAGGGGACAAGGCAAAGCTCCACATTTATTGGTAATACATGTATCAATCAACATTGGATCATATGCATATGATCCATATTACGCTCATGCACTCACATACACAACACATTCCGTCTTGTTGTTGTTACCAACTAGTTGCTGCCCTTAACTTCACTGGCCAGATGAGTTAGATGGGGGAGGGGTAGAGCCTGGCTTCTGTCGATCTGGATCGATGATCCAATGTTGACAAGATGAGATCTGGGATCCTTTGCAAGACACATCACATTTATAGCAGCTCCCTTCTCATGCAAATCTATACTAGGTGCAAAATCTGTCTGTCAGTTGGTCATCTGTGGCGCTTCCTTCTGGGTGTTGTCTTAATGCTGCCACATTTATTTTCAAAGAGGGTGTTTTCAAAAGAAGGTGCTCGCTTCTAACTCCCAAGGCCGTCAATATGTCTGATCTTCTTTAATGAGCCCACTTGACAAGTTTTATTATTCTTGGGCCTGGCTTCTATCCCCTGTCCAAGTGCTGCAGCTGCTTGCCTTCCACGCCTTACTCATTCACATGTCATTCATTCAACAGGGCAATTGATTAGAAGGAGGGGAGATCTTATTCTAATCTGAGCAAAAAGACATTTTTCTTCTACCGTAACTATCCTTAGGGGTGTCAGAGAACAGAGTTCTCATTCTCTGGTTGGGTGCAGCAAAGTCAGATACTCTATTTCAAGCAATTGCATAGAAGGAGAGTGTGCACTAGGACAGTTTCCCCCTCCTAACCAGATCTCTCTACAGGTAATCAATTACAGCGAGCATTTATACCTTTTGTTACATACAATAATGAGCAACAGCTGCATTTTGTTTATACATAGGTCATCCTGATAGCTTATTTTTCACACTTCTATTAAGATTACAGTCTACATTCCATATCTAACACAAGGTCGCAACAACTTCTCGCACAGTTCTTTCCCACTCGCCTCACGCAATCCTCGTTTCTACAAGTCTCATGTCAGGCTAACAACTAGCCTGACTCTTGCTCGCAGAAGAGACTGTTTGCATTGAAATCCCCTTCAAATCCCTGTCAGTTCTTGCTCTACTTCCTCAGGGGCTATAACATTATACCAAGGCTCAATACAAAGTTTCTATGTAAGGATTTGATGAAGTTCCTATATCAAAGGACTTGATAGAAAGTTCCATGAAAATAGAGGTTATATATGGAAAAAATTAATACAAGGTTATATGAAGAGGCATAATGCAAAGTTATATCAAAATGATACACAGTTATGCAAAGACGCTTAATGTAGAGATTTCATAGAATCAGAGAATCTCAGGGTTGGAAGGGACCTCAGGAGGTATCTAGTCCAACCCCCTGCTCAAAGCAGGACCAAACCCAACTAAATCATCCCAGCCAGGGCTTTGTCAAGCCTGACCTTAAAAACCTCTAAGGAAGGAGATTCCACCACCTCCCTAGGTAACTCATTCTAGTTCTTCACCACCCTACTAGTGAAAGTTTTTCCTAATGTCCAACCTAAACCTCCCCCTCTGCAAAAACTTGAGACCATTACTCCTTGTTCTGTCACCTACCACTGAGAAGAGTCTAGATCCATCCTCTTTGGAACAGCCTTTCAGGTAGTTGAAAGCAGCTATCAAATCCCCCCTCATTCTTCTCTTCTGCAGACTAAACAATCCCAGTTCCCTCAGCCTCTCCTCATAAGTCATGTGCTCCAGCCCCCTAATCATTTTTGTTGCCCTCCGCTGGACTTTCTCCAATCTATCCACATCCTTGTAGTGTGGGGCCCAAAACTGGACACAGTACTCCAAATGAGGCCTCACCAGTGCTGAATAGAGGGGAATGATCACATCCCTCGATCTGCTGGAAATGCCCCTACTTATACAACCCAAAATGCCATTAGCCTTCTTGGCAACAAGGGCACACTGTTGACTCATATTCAGCTTTTCGTCCACCATAAGCCCTAGGTCCTTTTTCTGCAGAACTGCTGCCCAACCATTCGGTCCCTAGTCTGTAGCAGTGCATGGGATTCTTCCGTCCTAAGTGCAGGACTCTGCACTTGTCCTTGTTGAACCTCATCATAATTCTTTTGGCCCAATCCTCTAATTTGTCTAGGTCCCTCTGTATCCTATCCCTACCCTCCAGCGTATCAACCACTCCTCCCAGTTTAGTGTCATCTGCAAACTTGCTAAGGGTGCAGTCCACACCATCCTCCAGATCGTTAATGAAGATATTGAACAAAACTGGCCCCAGCACCGACCCTTGGGGCACTCCACTTGATACCGGCTGCCAACTAGACATGGAACCATTGATCACTACCCGTTGAGCCCGACCATCTAGCCAGTTTTCTATCCACCTTACCATCTATTCATCCAGCCCATACTTCTTTAATTTGCTGGCAAGAATACTGTGGGAGACTGTATCAAAAGCTTTGCTAAAGTCCAGAAATAGCACATCCACTGCTTTCCCCTCATCCACAGAGCCGGTTATCTCATCATAGAAGGCAATTAGGTTAGTCAGGCATGACTTGCCCTTGGTGAATCCATGCTGACTGTTCCTGATCACTTTCCCCTCCTTTAAGTGGTTCAGAATTGATTCCTTGAGGACCTGTTCCATGATTTTTCCAGGGACTGAGGTGAGACTTGACTGGCCTGTAGTTCCCTGGATCTTCCTTCTTCCCTTTTTTAAAGATGGGCACTACATTAGCTTTTTTCAGGTCATCCGGGACCTCCCCCGATCACCATGATTTTTCAAAGATAATGGCCAATGGCTCTGCAATCTCATCGACCAACTCCTTTAGCACCCTCGGATGCAGTGCATCCGGCCCCATGGACTTGTGCTCGTACAGCTTTTCTAAATAGTCCCGAACTACTTCTTTCTCCACAGCGAGCTGGTCACCTCTTCCCCATACCGTGCTGCAGAGTGCAGCTGTCTGGGAGCTGACCTTGTCTGTGAAGACAGAGGCAAAAAAAGCATTGAGTACACTAGCTTTCTCCACATCCTCTGTCACTAGGTTCCCTCCCTCATTCAGCAAGGGGCCCACACTTTCCTTGAGTTTTTTCTTGTTGCTAACATACCTGAAGAAACCCTTCTTGTTAGGGTTTCTCCTAACATCTCCGGCTAGCTGCAACTCCAAGTGTGATTTGGCCTTCCTAATTTCACTCCTGCATGCCTGAGCAATACTTTTATACTCCTCCCTGGTTATTTGTCCAATCTTCCACTTCTTGTAAGCTGTTTTTTTGTGTTTAAGACGAGCAAGGATTTCACTGTTAAGCCAAGCTGGTCGCCTGCCATATTTACTTTTCTTCCTACACATCGGGATGGTTTGTTCCTGCAACCTCAATAAGGATTCTTTAAAATACAGCCAGCTTTCCTCGACTCCTTTCCCTGTCATGTTATTCTCCCAGGGGACCTTGCCCATCAGTTCCCTGAGGGAGTCGAAGTCTGCTTTTCTGAAGTCCAGGGTCTCTGTTCTACTGCTCTCCTTTGTACCTTGTCAGGATCCTGAACTCGACCATCTCATGGTCACTGCCTCCCAGGTTCCCATTCACTATTGCTTCCTCTACTATTTCTTCCCTGTTTGTGAGCAGCAAGTCAAGAAGAGCTTTTCCTCTAGCTGGTTCCTCCAGCACTTGCGCCAGGAAATTGTCCCCTTCACTTTCCAGAAACTTCATGGATTGTCTGTGCACCACTGTATTGCTCTCTGTAATCGGTTGAGCCGGGGCCCGACCCTCCTCTCAGTAGGAGGGGAGCCACACCGACTCACTCCTCGTCTCCTGTTGGACCAGCTGAACGACAGTAAACAGCGTTAGAAAGCTCAGGCCCTCTGTGCAGGGGCTGAGCAGCAGTACAGTACAATAATCTCAGGCCCATTGGGGACAGGGGCTGAGCAGCAATCAGTACCATGAGCTCAGGCCCTTTACTGCTCAGCCCCTGCTCCAAACAGTACAATGGGCTCAGGCCCTTGGTTGCAGGGGCTGAGCAGTAAACAGTAGGCGTATAGGCCCAGGTCCTTACCTGGGTGAGGGGGAAAACTGCCACCCGTGAGTGGGGTGGCAGGGGGGACACAGGCCCGCCCACTCCACTGTGTCCCAGCCCGGGGCCCTAACAGCGGCTATCACTGCCGCTGGTCAGTGGGGTCCTGACCGCAACACACTGACATCGGGACCTCTGCATCTGTAGCCTGACAGGGGTTGGCTACCCCCGGGCTACTTTCCATTTCCCCCTCAGGGCCTACCTCGTCGGTTGCACCGGATCCAGGCCAGTCAAGCTGCATAGGCTCCTCAGGACCAGGGCTTGGTGGCAGGTCCGGTAGCTCTTCCGGGAAGTCCGGCCAGGCGTGCTCAGGCGGCTCCTCCGGGTAACAGCAGGGACGGGGAAGCCCCGGCGGCTCCTCTTTGTAGCGGGCGCGGGGGAGTTCCAGCGGCTTCTCCGGGTACCGGTCACGGGGAGGCTCCGGTAGCTCCTCGTCGTACCGGGCGTGAGCAAGCTCCGGCCAGTCAGGACAGCTGCCTCGGGCCCTGGAGGGTTCCCAGTCAGGAGCTCCCGCCGGCACGTCTGCTCCCGGCGGTGTCTGGGCTCTGACTGAGCTTTGGAGGGCGGTTTTTCTACTTCCTATCCCGCCCCTTGACTTCCGGGGGGCGGGGACTGGTGGTGGTGGCTCCACTCACTTGGGTGTCTGGGAGGGAGCTCCCTCTGCTGGGCAGGAGGGGAGCCACACCGACTCACTACACACACACCCCCTTAAGTCTGGCTCCCGCCTGTCGGGGCCAGGCTCTTCCACCCCCCCAATACGGGACAGGAAGTCCGCGTTGGCGTGGTCCTTGCCAGCCCAATGCAGGATGGTAAAAGCATAGGGCTGCAAGGCCAGGTACCAACGCATGGTGCGGGCATTATTGTCCTTCATTCGCATCAGCCACCGAAGTGGGGCATGGTCTGTAACCAGGGTGAAGGGTGCCCCCAGGAGATAGAAGCGGAGGGCTTCGCAGGCCCATTTTACGGCGAGCGCCTCCTTTTCTACCACCGAGTAGTTCCTTTCTCAAGGGAACAGTTTTCGACTGAGGTACAGCACGGGGTGGTCCTGCCCATCCACCTCTTGGGACAGGACCGCCCCCAGTCCCACCTCGGAGGTGTCTGTCTGCAGGATGAACCCCTGATGGAAGACCGGCTCCCGACAGAGGCATCTCTGGAGGCTCTGGAAGGCTGTCTTGCACTCCGGGGTCCACCGCACCTGTCGGGGACTGTCCTTCGTTAGTAGTCCGGTTAGGGGTGCCGCTATGGATGCAAACTGCGGATCGAACCTTCGATAATACCCGACAAGGCCGAGGAACTGCCGAACATGCTGCTTAGTTGTCGGGGTAGGACAGTCCATTAGGGCTTGTACCTTTCCCACAAGGGGTTTTACCTGACCTCCCCCACCCATGTAGCCAAGATAGGTGGTCTCCTGCCAGGCGATGCGGCATTTCTTGGGGTTGGCTGTCAACCCCGCCTGCCTCAGGGACCTCAGGACCGCCGCGACCCGGGGCAGATGGTCTTCCCACCGGTGGCTATAGATGACGACATCGTCTAAGTAAGCAGTAGCATAGTCGTGATGGGGTTGGAGCAAGTGGTCCATCAGTCTCTGGAAGGTCGCAGGGGCCCCATGAAGGCCGAAAGGCATGCTGGTAAATTGGTATAGCCCCGTCGGGGTGGCAAAGGCGGTTTTCTCCTTAGAGGCTTCGTCGAGGGGAATTTGCCAATACCCCTTACTGAGGTTGAGGGTGGTAATAAACTGTGCCTCTCCCAGTCGGCCCAGTAGCTTGTCCACGCGGGGCATCGGGTAGGCGTCAAAATGCGAGATGGCATTCACCCTCCGGAAATCAATACAAAAACGGCGTGTACCATCTGGCTTGGGCACCAGGACTACCGGGCTACGCCACTCACTTTGGGAAGGCTCGATGACTCCCAAAGCCAGCATTGCCCGTACCTCCTCCTCGACGGCCTCACGCATCCGGTAGGGCAGTGGCCGGGTGGTTTCCCGGACCACCTTCCCGGGCTCGGTCTGAATTGAGTGGCAGACTAGGGTGGTATAGCCCGGGACCACTGTGAAGGTCCTCTGGAAGGCCCGCAGGAGGCAATTGGCCTGCTTGTGCTGGTCTTCGGTCAACGACTCGCCCAGCATAGGTGTCGGGAGGTCCTCCGTCTGGAGCACGCGGGGGCCCAGTTCTGGCTTGGGTGGGTATGGGTTAATTAAGAGGCCCTCCCGGTCACGCCATGGTTTTAGCAGGTTCACGTGATACCATTGGGTCCCCTTGCGTCGATCTGGTTGGCGCACCTCGTAGGTGACCGGTCCCACCTTCCGGACTACCTCGTATGGTCCCTGCCAGCGGGCCAACAACTTGGACTCGCTGGACGGTAGGAGGAGTAGGACTCGATCCCCCGGCATGAACTCCCGGACCTGTGCCTCCCGGTTATAGGCCCGCTCTTGCTGCTCCTGTGCCCTCCTCAAATTCTCACACGCTAGGGTCCCCGCTTGGGACAAATACCCTTGCAACTGGAGGACGTAATCCAGGAGGCCCTGGGCCGGGGAGGTCGACTGTTCCCAGGTCTCCCGCATCAGATCTAAGAGGCCTCGTGGCTGGCGCCCATATAGCAACTCAAACGGCGAAAACCTCGTTGAGATCTGGGGAACTTCCCGGATGGCTAATAGCAGGGCCGGCAGGAACTGGTCCCAGTGGTGGAGCTCTTCCGGTGGGAATTTCCTCATCATTCCCTTGAGGGTCCGATTAAAGCGCTCCACCAGCCCGTCGGTCTGCGGATGGTAGACGGACGTGCGGAGCTGCTTTACCCCCAAGAGGGTGCATACCTGTTTTAACAGTCGGGAGGTGAAGTTGGTCCCTTGGTCCGTCAAAATTTCCCTAGCGAGCCCCACTCGGGCGAAGATCTTTACTAACTTCCTGGCAATGGTCCGAGCAGTAATGCTTCGCAGTGGGATGGCCTCGGGGAACCGGGTGGTGTAGTCCATGAGTACTAGAACGTACTGGAATCTGGTTGCACTTTTCGGTAGGGGCCCCACGAGGTCCATGGCAACCCTTTCGAAAGGGGTCTCTATCAGGGGCATGGGGACCAGGGGCACCTGAGGCACCCCCGGCGGGGCAGCGAGCTGGCACTCCGGACAGGAGCTGCAGTATCTTTTTATGTCCTGGTAAATCCCTGGCCAGAAGAACCATCCTAGGACCCGGGCGAGGGTCTTCTCCTGCCCCAGGTGTCCGGCGGCTGGCACATCATGGGCCAAGTTCATTACGGCTCACCGGTGACACTGGGGCACCAGCAGCTGTGTTTGCGGCTCCTGGGTACGCGGGTCCCGGTCCAACCGGTATAGGCGGTCTCGGCGCAGCTCGAAATGCGGCCACTGGGCGGCCCGCTGGGGATCAATGACCGTCCCACCCACCGCCGCGAGTTGTTCGTAACAGCGACTGAGCGTGGGGTCCGCCCGCTGGTCTTGGCAGATGTCTGTGTCGAGGCGGGGTGCAAGGGCGGGTTCCGGCTGTGGCCCTGTCGCGTCTGTAGCTCCCGTCTCATTCTCCGTGACATCATCGGGGGCTTCTGGCCCGGGCTTCCGAGGGTCCGCGGCTAGGGCCGGCGTGGCCCGAAGGACTTCCTCAAAGGCGGGCCAGTCCCGACCTAAGATGACGGGATATGCTAGGTGGGGAGCTAGGCCTACTGTCAAAGTCCAGGTGATGCCTGCGATTGTCAGGGGGACTCGGGCGCTGGGATAGGGCCGGACATCCCCATGGATACATTGTAACTGTATCAACCCGAGTCGGCCGGAGGGCCCAGATCCTGGCGTACTAACGTCTGGCCACAGCCGGAGTCGATCAAGGCCTGGACGGTCCGGTTCCCCACGACCACCGGGACCGTGAGCTTGGGATTCAGGGGCAGCTTGGCCCGGTTGTGGCCTGCCCAGACTCGCCCGTAGCTGCAGTCCATGTCGGGGCAGTCGTGCTGGAGGTGCCCCGTTTTTCCCACAGCCGAAACAGGAACCGAGCTCAGGCCGTCTGCTCCAGGGGGCCGCTCGGCTCGGGCTCCGGGGGGGAGTCCGCTGGGCCCTCGGTGGCGCTTGTCTGGGGGGCGCTGGCCCGGTGCGTGGGGCCGCCTCCCGGCGCCGGACCTGGGGCTCCCGGTGGGGATCCGGTCCACGGCCCAAGTGCCGGGCCTCACTCGGGGTGTTCCCCTTCTTCTCCGGGTGGGCTGGTTCGGCCTTGGCGCTGGGACGCGAAAAGGTGGGGCCCGCTGCAGTCTCGGCGGCGAGGAAGTCCTCCATAAGTGACACGGCCGTGCCTAGCGTCGCCGGCCGGTGGCGGAGCACCCAGGCCCTTCCTCGGGCAGGCAGAGTGTGCACAAACTGTTCAAGGATGACCTGCTCGGTCACCACCTCTGCCGTCCGAACGTCAGGCTGTAGCCACCGCCGACAGGCCTCCTTTAAAGTCTGGCCAGGCGCCCGCGGGATAGGTCTGGCTCCGGAACCGCTGTCTGAAGGTCTTGGGGCTGACGTCCAGGGCATCTAATATTGCGGCTTTCACGCGGTCGTAATCCCGGGCTTCCTCGCTCGCCAGCCCGCGGTAGGCCGTCTGGGCCGCCCCGGTCAAATATGGGGCTAGCAGCGTGGCCCACTGTTCTCGGTCCCACCCGGCGACGAGGGCCACACGCTCAAAGGTGACCAAGAAGGCCTCGGGGTCGTCGTCTGGACCCATCTTCATCAGTCAGGGGTGCGCAGCTACACGGGGCATCCCCGGCCCTTCCCCGGCTGGTCCCTCCGCGGGGCGAGGGAGGGTGACCAGCAGTTGCTGCAGCAGCTGGGGAACCAGCTGCAACAACTGCTGCTGCTGGTCCAGCTGGGCCGCATGCTCCTCCTGTTGTAGCCGGAGGTGGGCGGCGTCCCTTTGCTGCTGCTCGCGTTGAGCGGCCTGCTGCTGCTGCTGTTGCAGTTGGGCTGCCTGCTGCTGCTCCTGACTTTCTACAAGCATCTGAATCAAGCGCTCCATATCCATTTTGTCTGAGGGAAGGGGTGGGCAGCCGCCGCTCCCCTTTCGAGCCCTTTCTCACAGGGGCAGGAGTTCGTCTCCTCAGAGAAGGCACCGGTGTAATCGGTTGAGCCGGGGCTCGACCCTCCTCTCAGTAGGAGGGGAGCCACACCGACTCACTCCTCGTCTCCTGTTGGACCGGCTGAACGACAGTAAACAGCGTTAGAAAGCTCAGGCCCTCTGTGCAGGGGCTGAGCAGCAATCAGTACCATGAGCTCAGGCCCTCTGTGCAGGGGCTGAGCAGTAAACAGTACAATGGGCTCAGGCCCTTGGTTGCAGGGGCTGAGCAGTAAACAGTAGGCGTATAGGCCCAGGTCCTTACCTGGGTGAGGGGGAAGACTGCCACCCGTGAGTGGGGTGGCAGGGGGGACACAGGCCCGCCCACTCCACTGTGTCCCAGCCCGGGGCCCTAACAGCGGCTATCACTGCCGCTGGTCAGTGGGGTCCTGACCGCAACACACTGACATCGGGACCTCTGCATCTGTAGCCTGACAGGGGTCGGCTACCCCCGGGCTACTTTCCATTTCCCCCTCAGGGCCTACCTCGTCGGTTGCACCGGATCCAGGCCAGTCAAGCTGCATAGGCTCCTCGGGACCAGGGCTTGGTGGCAGGTCCGGTAGCTCTTCCGGGAAGTCCGGCCAGGCGTGCTCAGGCGGCTCCTCCGGGTAACAGCAGGGACGGGGAAGCCCCGGCGGCTCCTCTTCGTAGTGGGCGCGGGGGAGTTCCAGCGGCTCCTCTGGGTACCGGTCACGGGGAAGCTCCGGTGGCTCCTCGTCGTACCGGGCGCGAGGAAGCTCCGGCCAGTCAGGACAGCTTCCTCGGGCCCTGGAGGGTTCCCAGTCAGGAGCTCCCGCCGGCACGTCTGCTCCCGGCGGTGGCTGGGCTCTGACTGATCTTTGGCGGCCGGCTTTTCTACATCCTGTCCCGCCCCTTGACTTCCAGGGGGCGGGGACTGGTGGTGGTGGCTCCGCCCACTTGGGTGTCTGGGAGGGAGCTCCCTCTGCTGGGCAGGAAGGGAGCCACACCGACTCACTACACTCTCCCAGCAGATATCGGGGTGATTAAAGTCACCCATGAGAACCAGGGCCTGTGATCTAGCAACTTCTGTTAGTTGCTGGAAGAAAGCCTCGTCCACCTCATCCCCCTGGTCTGGTGGTCTGTAGCAGACTCCCACCACGACATTACCCTTGTTGTTCATACTTCTAAATTTAATCCAGAGACTCTCAGGTTTTTCTGCAGTTTCATACTGGAGCTCTGAGCAGTCATACTGCTCTCTTACATACAACGCAACTCCCCTACCTTTTCTGCCCTGCCTATCCTTCCTGAACAGTTTATACCTATCTATGATAGTACTCCAATCATGTGAGTTATCCCACCAAGTCTCTGTTATTCCAATCACATCATAATTCCTTGACTGTGCCAGGACTTCTAGTTCTCCCTGCTTGTTCCCCAGGCTTCTTGCATTTGTGTATAGGCATGTAAGATAACTCACTGATCGTCCTGCTGTCCCACTATGGGGCTGGAGCCCTCCCCTCTTGCACTCACCTACTTGTGCTTTCTCCCGATATCCCACTTCCCCACTTACCTCGGGGCTTTGGTCTCCTTCCCCCGGTGAACCTAGTTTAAAGCCCTTCTCACTAGGTTATCCAGCCTGTTTGCAAAGATACTCTTCCCTCTCTTCGTGAGGTGGAGCCCATCTCTGCCTAGCAATCCTTCTTCTTGGAAGACCATCCCATGGTCAAAGAATCCAAACCCTTCTCTCCGACACCATCTGTGTAGCTATTTGTTGATTTCCACGATTTGACGGTCTCTACCTTGGCCTTTTCCTGCCACAGGGAGGATAGACGAGAACACCACTTGCGCCTCAAACTCCTTTATCCTTCCCAGAGCCACGTAGTCTGCAGTGATACGCTCAAGGTCATTCTTGGCAGTATCATTGGTGCCCACGTGGAGAAGCAGGAAGGGGTAGCGATCCGAGGGCTTGATGAGTCTCGGCAATCTCTCCGTCACATCATGAATCCTAGCCCCTGGCAAGCAGCGCATCTCTCGGTTTTCCCGATCAGGGCGGCAGTTAGATGACTCAGTCCCCCTGAGGAGAGAGTCCCCGACCACCACCACCCTCCTCCTCCTCCTCCTCCTCTTGGGAGTGGTGGTCGTGGAACCCCCATCCCTAGGACGGTACATCTCATGCCTTCCAATCAGTGGAGTCTCCTTCTGCTCTGTTCCCTCAGATGTATCATCCACTCCATTCTCTGCACTTAGTACCTGCGGAGAGAACATGAAAACGGTTGCTCACCTGCATCTGTGTTTCTGGTACATGGACGTTTCTGGTACTCTTTCCTCTTCTGGAAGTCACATGCTGCCAAATTATCCTCGCTGGCCTTCTGTCCCCGCTGTGTAGCCTGCTCTGAATCTTCAGAACATTGTGCCCGCTGAAGCTCATCCTGACATTTATCCAGGAAATCCTCATTTTCTTTTATGGAACGCAGGGTTGATATTCGTTTCTCCAGACCTTGAATCTTCTCTTCCAATATGGAGATCAGCTTGCACTTTCTACAGACAAAGTCGCTTCTATCCTGTGGAAGGAAGACAAACATGGCGCATCCTGTGCAGGTCACAACAGCAGATCGCTCAGCATCCATAGTCTCTTCCTTCTAAGAGCTTCCTTACTTGTGGCAGGAGCTACTCAGGGACACCTGCAAGAGGGGGGCCTCAGCAGGCTCTCTCCAGGCGAACTCCCAGGCAAACTCCTTCTGTTTGCCTCTCTGCTGTTCACTGCTCAGCTGGTTTACAGCTGACTGCCTTTTTATAACAGTCAGGCCCAGCTGGAAGAAAGCACTCCCAATTCACACTGTTCAAACAAGCAAGCAATCAAGCACATGGTCAAACTGCCAAACTGTCCCCTCAACAGACACTCAAATACTACTCACCAGCGCAGTCCCCCTAATGCAGCACTTAGCGTACCTCTGCTCAGACAGATCCCAGGCAAACTCCTTCTGTTTGCCTCTCTGCTGTTCGCAGATTTATCTACATTGTCCCCCTTTTGACCTCTCAAGAACAATTCTTGAGTGGTCACCATTTAAACCTTCTGTATCTGTTTTTTAAATCTATGTACAGGAACTCCTCACTTAGTCATCCCGGTTAACGTTGTTTCAATGTGAAGTTGCTGATCAATTAGGGAACATGCTAGTTTAAAGTTGTGAAATGCTCCCTTCTAACATCGTTCGGTTGTTTGGCAGCCGCCTGTTTTGTCCACTGCTTGCAGGAAGAGCAGCCTGTTGCAGCTAGCTGGTGGGTGGTTGGAATCAGGGTGGACCAGCAGCCCCCCATCATCTCCCCACTCCCCTAAGTTTCTTGTTGTGACGATGCTGTTCTGGTGGGACCCAACTGAGAGTGCCAATTCAGGACCAATTGCTTAAATAGGGCAGTTACTAGACCATTCCTGGTAGACATTTATCAAACCTACTCTTAAATATCTCCAGAGATGGAAATTCCACAGTCTCCCTAGGCAACTTATTCCAATGTTTAACCACCCTGACAGGAAGTTTTTCCTAATGTCCAACCTAAACCTCCCTTGCTGCAGTTTAAGCCCATTGCTTCTTGTTCTATCCTTAGAGGCTAAAGTGAACAAGTTTTCTCCCTCCTCCTGATGAGACACCCTTTTAGATACCTGAAAACTGCTATCATGTCCTCTCTGTCTTCTCTTTTCCTAACTACAGGAACACAATTTTTTCAGACTTCCTTCATAGGTCATGTTGTCAAGACCTTTAATCATTCTTGTTGCTCTTCTCTGGACCCTCTCCAGTTTCTCCACATCTTTCTTGAAATGCAGTGCCCAGAACTGGACACAATACTCCAGGTGAGCCCTAACCAGCGCAGAGTAGAGCGGAAGAATGGCTTCTCGTGTCTTGCTCACAACA
Source organism: Mauremys reevesii (assembly GCF_016161935.1). Taxonomy (NCBI): domain Eukaryota; kingdom Metazoa; phylum Chordata; order Testudines; family Geoemydidae; genus Mauremys; species Mauremys reevesii. Next base: position 6,658,196 of record NC_052623.1, read on the forward strand.
CACCTGTTAATGCATCCCAGAATCACGTTTGCTTTTTTTTTTGCAACAGCATCATACTGTTGACTCATATTTAGCTTGTGGTCCACTATAACTCCTAGATTCCTTTCTGCTGTACTCCTTCCTAGACAGTCTCTTCCCATTCTGTATGTTTGAAACTGATTGTTCCTAAGTGGAGCACTTTGCATTTGTCTTTGTTAAACTTCATCCTGTTTACCTCAGACCATTTCTCCAGTTTGTCCAGATCCTTTTGAATTATGACCCTGTCCTCCAAAGCAGTTGCAATCCCTCCCAGTTTGGTATCATCTGCAAACTTGATAAGCATACTTTCTGTGCCAATATCTAAGTCATTGATGAAGAGATTGAACAGAGCCAGTCCCAAAACAGACCCCTGCGGAACCCCACTTGTTATACCTTTCCAGCAGGATTGGGAACCATTAATAACTACTCTCTGAGTACGGTTATCCAGCCAGTTATGCAACCACCTTATAGTAGCCCCATCTAAGTTGTATTCGCCTAGTTTATTGATAAGAATATTATGCGAGACCGTATCAAATGCCTTACTAAAGTCTAGGTATACCACATCCACCGCTTCTCCCTTATCCACAAGACTCGTTATCCTATCAAAGAAAGCTATCAGATTGATTTGACATGAGTTGTTCTTTACAAATCCATGCTGGCTATTCCCTATCATCTTACCACCTTCCAAATGTTTGCAGATGATTTCCTTAATTACTTGCTCCATTATCTTCCCTGGCACAGAAGTTAAACTAACTGGTCCGTAGTTTCCTGGGTTGTTTTTATTTCCCTTTTTATAGATGGGCACTAGATTTGCCCTTTTCCAATCTTCTGGAATCGCTCCCATCTCCCATGATTTTCCAAAGATAATAGCTAAAGGCTCAGATACCTCCTCTATTAGCTCCTTGAGTATTCTAGGATGCATTTCATCAGGCCCTGGTGACTTGCAGGCATCTAACTTTTTTTCTAAGTGATTTTTAACTTGTTCTTTTTATTTTATCATCTAAACCTACCCCCTTCCCATTAGCACTCACTATCTTAGGCATTCCTTCAGACTTCTCGGCGAAGACCGAAACAAAGAAGTCATTGAGCATCTCTGCCATTTCCAAGTTTCCTGTTACTGTTTCTCCCTCCTCACTGAGCAGTGGGCCTACCCTGTCCTTGGTCTTCCTCTTGCTTCTAATGTATTGATAAAAAGTCGTCTTGTTTCCCTTTATTCCCCTAGCTAGTTTGAGCTCATTTTGTGCCGTTGCCTTTCTAATCTTGCCCCTGCATTCCTGTGTTGTTTGCCTATATTCATCCTTTGTAATCTGTCCTAGTTTCCATTTTTTGACTCCTTTTTATTTTTTAGATCATGCAAGATCTCGTGGTTAAGCCAAGCTGGTCTTTTGCCGCATTTTCTATCTTTCCTACCCAGCGCAATAGCTTGCTTTTGGGCCCTTAATAGTGTCCCTTTGAAAAACTGCCAACTCTCCTCAGTGGTTTTTCCCCTCAGTCTTGATTCGCATGGGACCTTACCTATCAGCTCTCTGAGCTTACCAAAATCCGCGTTCCTGAAATCCATTGTCTCTATTTTGCTGTACTCCCTTCTCCCCTTCCTTAGAATTGCAAACTCTATGGTTTCATGATCACTTTCACCCAAGCTGCCTTCTGCTTTCAAATTCTCACTGAGTTCCTCCCTATTTGTTAAAATCAAGTCTAGAACAGCTTCCACCCAGTAGCTTTTTCAACCTTCTGAAATAAAAAGTTGTCTGCAATGCAGTCCAAGAACTTATTGGATAGTCTGTGCCCCGCGGTGTTATTTTCTCAACATATATTGGATAGTTGAAGTCCCCCATCACCACCAAATCTTGGGCTTTGGATGATTTTGTTTAAAAAAAGCCTCATCCACCTCTTCCACCTGGTTAGGTGGCCTGTAGTAGACTCCTAGCATGACATCACCCTTGTTTTTTACCCCTTTTAGCCTAACCCAGAGACTCTCAACACTTCAGTCTCCTATGTCCATCTCCACCTCAGTCCAAGTGTGGACATTTTTAATATATAAAGCAACATCTCCTCCCCTTTTCCCCTTTCTATCCTTCCTGAGCAAGCTGTACCCATCCACACCAACATTCCAGTCATGTGTATTATCCCACCAAGTTTCGGTGATGCCAACAATGTCATAGTTGTATTTATTTATTAGCACTTCCAGTTCTTCTTGCTTATTACCCATACTTCTCGCATTTGTATCTAGGCATCTAAGATACTGGTTTGATTTTGCCTCCCAGTTTTGCCCTGACCCTCCTTTCTCTCTGCCATTATAGCCCACACTCCCTCCTATTTCCGACCCATCTCCCAGGTCTCCATGTTCCCCACTTACCTGTGGGCTTTGCTCACCTGTCCCCGTTGAACCTAGTTTAAAGCCCTCCTCACTAGGTTAGCCAGTCTGTGTGCAAATAGGGTCTTTTCCCTCCTCGAGAGGTGAACGCCATCTCTGCCTAGCAGTCCTTCCTCGAATAGCATCCCGTGGGCGAGGAAGCCAAAGCCCTCCCGGTGACACCATCTTCGCAGCCAGGCATTCACCTCCACGATGCACCTCTCTGTGCCCAGGCCCCTACCTTTGACAGGAAGGATGGAAGAGAATACCACCTGTGCTCCAAACTCCTTCACCCGCACTCCCATAGCCCTGTAGTCACTCTTGATCTGCTCAGTGTCACACCTCGCAGTATCATTTGTGCCCACATGGATGAGTAACATGGGGTAGTAGTCAGAGGGCTGGATAATCCTCAACAATGCCTCTGTAACGTTTCGGATACGGGTCCCTGGCAGGCAGCAAACCTCCCGAGGTGAATTCTCAGGGCGACAGATGGGCACCTCCGTTCCCCTCAGCAGAGAGTCTCCGATTTGTGGATCTTGGGTAGCAGATAGAATAACCCTGGTCGGGGCTCTAAGGGTATGTTGATTTGTTCCTGTGTTAGTGTAGGGAGTGTCCTGAGTAGATGGTGCAGTTTCTTTGTATATTCCTCAGTGGGATCTGAGGAAAGTGCCCTGTAGAATTTGGTGGTATTGGAGAGTTGTCTGGCAGCCTCCTTTTGGTAGTCAGACCTGTTCATAAAGACAACAGCACCTCCTTTATCAGCCTCTTTGATTATAATGTCAGGGTGGTTTCTGAGGCTGTGGATGGCATTGCATTCTGCATGACTTAGGTTATGAGGCAAGTGATGTTGTTTTTCCACAATTTCTGCCTGTGCACGTCGGTGGGAGCATTCTATGTATAGGTCCAAACTGTCATTTCGACCCTCAGGAGGAGTCCATGTGGAGTTCTTCTTGTGCTGTTGGTGGGAGGGTATCTGTATATCAGTGCGCTGTTCAGTGTTATCTTGAAAGCATTCTTTGAGTCGGAGATGGCGAAAGTAGGCTTCCAGATCGCTGCAGAACTGTATCATGTTTGTGGGGGTGGTGGGACAGAGTCCCCGAGATAGGACAGACTCTTTTCCTGGGTTGAGTGTGTAGCTGGATAAATTGACAATATTGCTGGGTGAGTTAGGGGTACCACTGTTGTGGCCCCATGTAGCAGTTAGGATTTTAGACAGTTTATGGTCCTTTTTCTCTTTTGTAGAGAGGTGACGTGAGTAATGTAGATCTCCTGTCTTATTTTAGTAAAGTCCATTTGTGTGGAAGGTTGGTTATTGATGAAAGTCTCCAGGGTGGAGAGCTCTTTTTTGATGTTTTCCTGTTTGCTGTATAGGATGCTGATCAGGTGGTTCCTCAGTTTCTTTGATAGTGTCTGGCATAATCTCTCACTGTGGTCTATGCAGTATGTAGATAGCAATGGATTTTTCACCTGCAGTCCATTTGGCATGATGTCCATCCGTTTGCATTTGGAAAGGAAGATGATATCCGTCTGTACTTGTGCAAGTTTCTTCATGAGGTTGATGGATTTCCACTCCATACGGCTAAATGCAGTGCCTTGCATGGTGTCAAGTATCAGAGGGGTAGCCATGTTAGTCTGGGTCTAACATGACTACCCCTCTGATACTAATCCTTACGTTAATTCTTCTTCCATGGCTTTCTCTCTCTCTCTTCTACCTTCTCTGCGTCAAGCAGCTTGTAATTTTATACTGTAACAGTGTTCCCAGTTCCATACTTTGCCCCATGGCTCTGGGAGGCTGAGCTACTTCAAACCCTTCGCAAAAATTCATTATTGGCCTGGATTATCTGACAGACTTGCCTAATAACATTACACTTCACGTCTGTCATTGCCCACAGAGTAGAGGTGCCTTTGATAGGCCATGATCTTAGACACTTAGATGGGTGGCCTCAGTTCAGAGGGGCTGGGGAAATCCTGCACTTTTTAATAGAGTCCCTGACCACTCTGACAGTAGAATCTGTCTCCATTTTCCTTTTTGTTACCAACAAGCAAAAAACTGCATTCCCCTCCTCTCCCCCCATGCAGGTTGGGTATTGAGGTTGTGCAACTTTGTTCAAGACTGGGGTCTTTGGCTGTCATCTCTGTGTCAGTGAGATTGGCCAAGAAGCTGTACTGCAGGTTCCTTGCAGGTGATTCCACTGTATGGCAGCTTCTAGCTAAGTAGCATGGCCCCTGAGTGCCAGGCACACTCTCCCGGTGTTGCGAATTATACCTTTAGGATACGCACTGTTCGTTTCTAGGCTGAGGCACACGAATTCAAGACACTCAGTGTTCCAGAACAGGCCACAGTTTCATTGCGCAATTCGTTACAACACTCGAATGTGGTGGGCCCCTGCTAGCCAGGAGCTGACCCAGACTTTAGGTTTTGTGGAACCTATATACCTTTTAGCAATGCATGCATTCCTCGTGCACCATACCTCCTAGCCAATAAGCAAGTCATTCACTTATCTTTAACCTATTGCACTTAACTATGCCCTGCATGATAGCTAGCAAGGAAATAGCTACACTGAGACTTTTCCTTATTAGGTTTTTGCTAACCGTTATGTCTTTTTCTGTTTTTGTGGTTCTACCCTTGTGGCTTTACCCTTCTGTCTCAACATGGCCTTTGTGATCTTTCTGAGCCGTGCTGTACCCACACTTAGCTAATGGCGAAGCTGTGCCTTACAGAACAAAGAGACTTACAAGATGGAGTCACTTAGCCTAACTGCCCTCAACACTGGGAAACACCAATAGACTATAGCCCTGGAAAACCACAGGATGATCTACTTATGGCTTTTCCCCAGTCTCCTCTCCTCCTAACCACCTGGCACAGGCAGTGGGGCATGAGCCTTGAGACCTGCCCCAGTTTCTGCTGCTTTCCGGGGTATTCCGTGTTTTAGCAGCGTCAGCATGCACAAACACATGGCATCCCTGGCAGGCCAAAATGCTTTGTAAAATGGCCACGATTCGTCTAAGAGAATGGCACTTGCTGCTGGAATGGCTGCTCGCACCCTGGGGCCCAGCCAAAGAGATTTCCAGCTGCGTTTTTCATTCACACTCCCTGCAGCCTGGGTGCCCTGTTTCCTGGCCCGCTTGCTGAGAGGAAGGAGGCACTTCATGCTGTCTGGCTCCATCTTATCATGACACCGATCCCACCCCAGGGACCGTGATCTTCCCAGTGGGCGGCTGCCAAGGGTTACTGGTGCCTACGTGAGTGTCTGTCTCTCCCCTTTGAGGTGATGTCAGGCTGCCGGGCCTGGGGAGCAGACAGGACGATGACTGACCCCCCGCGACCATGCCAGCTCATTGAATACAGACCTCACTGCTCCTCCTCATGGGTAACTGGGGCTGCAGCCCCCTTCCTGTGAGGAGTCTGCCAAGGCTGGGTAGCCTGTGGCTGGACACTGGGCAGGATGTGGTGTTGCAGGGCCTCTCCCATGGGTAGCTGTGCAGACAGGAGCGGGGGTAAATCTGTCAGGCAGCCTTGCCCCTGCCCACTCAGCATGGGATCCACAGCTGCTACTCAGACTCCCCTGTCATCGTCTCCTGCTCTAGCCGTCAGAGAATCCACATGGGAGAGTAACCCCAGCAATGCACTGAATGTGGGAGAAGCTTCAGCTGGCGCGCCCGCCTGTAATGGCCATCGGGGACTGCCCGTGGGGCAGAGTCCAGCCAATTCTCTCCCTTTGGGGCATTCAGCGTGTTGCCCTGCCCCGGCAGATTGAAGGGTTCACCCCGAGAGAATGCTGGTAGAGACTGCCCAGCGTGACCGTGGTTCTGAGCTGGGTTAGTGTTGCTGGGCTACTGTAGAATGGCTTTACTTTAAATACTACAGTCATTGTAGCCCTACAGCCATTCACCTGTGACAAACCTGAACCCGAGCACAGCATCGATTATTATTTTTTTTATGTCCTCATTTAAGTTGCAGTTATGGCCCACCCCAGCTTGGCCCCTTTTCGTTATTATCACGGGCATGTTTCTTTCTCTTCCTGCTTACGCTTCACTTCCAATCTGCAAGACCCTTTCTGTGAACTTCCACGGGCTGTTTAAGGCCACGGCAGGAGTGAGTGGTCAGTGTACACAGCGAAGTGCCACCCACTTAGATCCAGCTGCAGACTTTTAAGAGCCCGCCGCATGGCCAGGCATTCCTCCTCTATGGCCACATAGTTCTGCTCCCGAAGGAGCAGCTTCCTGCTCAGGTACATGACGATGTCTCCCCTGGTGTCTGAGGCATCGGTGAACACTGTATAGAGTTTGAGAGTCTGGGTTTACCAGCAAAATGCCCTTGACCTTCAGCACACAGAGAGCCCTCTGGCACTGCCCGGTCCAGACCACCTTGTCTGGCTTCCCCTTCTTGCATAGCTCAGTGATGGTGACGGCTATGGAGCTAAAGTGGGGCACAAACCTCTGGTAGTACCTCACCCTTCCAATAAAGGCCGGGGCCTGTTTTAGTCTCTGATTGCCTCCACCTTGGCTGGCTCCGGCTTTAGGCAGCTGCTCCCCATCTTGTGGCCCAGGGATGGCACCTCTGCCATCCCCTCCCTGCACTTCCCAGCTTTTACAGTCAGCCCTGCACCCTGGAGGCAACTCAGCCACCTCTTCCCCTGGAACACACGGTCCTCCCAGGTCTGGCTAATGACACTGATATTGTCAATATACACTAGGGGAAAATTCTCCATCCCTCTCAGTAACTGATTCCCCAGATGTAGGCTGGACCCACCCCTATACTAGGATCAATTACACATGGATCATCATTATTAGTACTACTGGTAATAGTATAATTAATGGGAGACTCTGCATTGTTGTTAATAAAGCAACTGCTTATGCAACGCAGTTTTGCATTCTGCTCTTCACCTTTGCTTTATGCCTCCGTTTGTGAGCACCACTTAAATATTTTTTCATCATTATTTTCTTTATCACTTGGACTTGTTAGTTCATTCTCCAATGTTTATAGTCTCCGGCTCTGCAGTTACGCCCAGTGATGAGCTGCCAAAATCTTAACAACCGGTTCCCTATAAAAGTTCTGATTTAAGGGATGTTCCACAGTACGTATTTGTTGTACCTTTCTCCATAAGAAGTGGCAATGCATTGAGTCATTGGGAGTCATACTTAATAAAAAAAAACATTTGTACACGTTTATTACAATAGAAACAAAGTATTGCTTTATTACACGAATGTAAAATACATTTGAAAAGAAAATATAAAGAAGAGATGTATGAGTAAGCAAATGATACTATTTAAGAATGAAATGCCCATTGTATTTTAAAATATTACATGTGAACTATTTAAGTTATTTAAAAAAGTGTAATATATTCATGTTGAAGTATATGATGCAACAACATTTTAAAAAATATTTAAGTACGTTATTACTAATTAGATAATAATTTCCAAATGGCTTCTTGATCTTCTCCATAATCTTTGGTGTTGGATACACAAACTCTGGTATCTAATGTGGATCAATGACTTATCATCCATGATTTAACATATGGTATTGGGTTCCAAGAACTTAGTGGTTTTCCCAACAAATTGATGGTCATAAAGCTTGAGATATGTTTAATTGTTAAATTCACCCTTTTATCACTACAAATAATATCAACGAAAAAGCTCTTTCTGCTTCTGCAGAACTAATTGCAATTGTGTTCATAATTTGCTTTGCTTTCCTTATTGTTTCCAGATCAGGAAGATTTTTTTGATTGAATGTTATTCTCTACGTAGTCATGAAAGTCATTTAAATAGACTAAAAATTTTATGAATTTATTTAATTCATCCACTTTTTCTTCTGATTTCCAAGGTAACTGGACTCCTTCAATATTCCATGAAGTGGGATCCATAACATCAAATAATTCAACTATTTTAAGTATATTACTAGAATGATCTAAATTATCTTTATATTTAATGTGATTTTCATTTACTAATCTTGCCTTCATTTTTTCAATAATGCACTCTTACTTTCTCATGGCAGTGATTTAAACCTTACATTATCTTCAAACTCTATGCATTTAAAAGAATTTTCTATCATTTCATTAATTTTAGTTTCGTGTATACCAAAACTATCTTAATTGTATGAAAAAAACAATTGTTCATTTGATTAGCTTATCTGCCTTTGTTAAACTCAATTTTCTCACTTGCAGTGCATTTGATAAATAATGCAAGTTCATCCAAAATGTCAATCATTAATGCCAAGTCTGAAAAACAAAGAATTTTTAGAAATGTTTTTGCCATGCCAGAAAATTTCTCATTCTTTGGAAAGTAACTATAAAGAGCTGGATAAGTTCTCCAGACCGCTTTGACAGCTCTAAGCCTGCAAGAAGTCCATCATGGACCAAAACCATGGACAATTTTGATGATTTCAATATAAATTTCTTCAGAAACTTGTTTAAGTTCAAAATGACTTATTTGACTGATGAAAAATTGCATAAATCTTGAACAAAAAAATCTTGAAATGGCTTATTTAATTGATATGATTTATAGCATAATCTAAAGCCAGTTGTAGCCGATGATTCAAACAATGCCAAATTATAATGTTTGGAAAATCTTGAATCAGTCTTGTAGCAACTCCAGATTTATGTCCAAGCCTGGTGCTCACGCCATCAGGACAAAATCTGGTTAATTTTTTCTTTAAATATTCTGTATTTAAAGAAATCCTGTATCAGTTAACGTATGTCTCAAAGCATTACAAATATCTTCTGCTTTTGTTGATTCTAAGTCCACTAAATCGAGAGAAATTGTTGAAGAATCTTGTAATTCACACTTTAGAAGAATTACAAGCAGTTTTACTTGAAATTGTAGAAGCTTCATCAATAATACAAATCTTTGAATTGTTTTTGGCGATTTTACTAAAAATTTGTTTTCTTATTAATTCAGCAATTTTTTCTACGATTCTGATGGCTGAAAATCGAGACTGTAGGCAGTTCCCTAAATCAATTTCATTCTTAATTTGTAGCTCTACTTCATCCTCCATATCTGACACTGGTCGGTTCCTTTTTACTAAGCTGTTGAAAATGTTGCTAGTTATTGCAATATTTTTTTCAGTAAGTTTATCAATCACTATACTGAAAGGCTCTTTAGATTCATTTAAATATTTATAACTCTCAAATGAGAGCTTGATTCAAGATGTTCCTTTTTTTTTCTTAAAGAAGCTTGAACTTTCAGTTCCAGATGCTTTAATAGTACATTTTTGTCATTCCAAAGAAATGTGTAAAGATTTTCCTCCAAGGACCCCCAAATATGACATCTTTGCACAGTGGGAACAGCCAAGGTTTTTGCCTTCAATTATCAAGCCATTATATTTCTTTAAAAAATATTGTGCCTGCTCAGAAGTTCAACAATTGGCTACTACATTTTCCACAATCATGTAAATCCTCTTCCATTGCAGACACATTTTCAGATGATTCAACATTTAAGATATTTTCATAACCAAAATTGTCATCAGTGTTTTCAGTATTTAAATCATTATTTTCACTACTGGAACTACTGACTAATGATTTTGTCATTTTATTGGAAACCCAATCAGTAATGCTTTTTTTGCTGTTTCATTAGGAAGGGTAAATAATATTGAATAGAAAACTTTAATCTTCAGATAACGGTCCAGTTAGTATTACACATCGAAATATCACACGCAATTTACTAGAAACAGACCGACTATGACTGGTCGTGTTGAATTGTATAGAAAACAGTTGCACAAGTGCACGAACGAGGCAAGTGTGACGTCAATTCATTAACACAAGATATGCCTATCAGCATGATGAAAATGTTTGTTGATGTGGAATTTTTACAAGAAGTCTGATCCTTAGGCAGCTCATGGTGTGTGTTTCTGATACCATCATGCAATCCTCCCTTTCCTTTTCACAATTGACAAGGTTGCATTATATGCAGTAGTTCTCCATGCTTTCTGAAAAATCAACATAGCGCAATGAAGTGCTGATTACTTTACAACCGACACTCTAAATGCAAAACTTGATTTATTAATTACTGTCAATATTTTAATCCAGTCACTGGTTTGCACTTTTTTTTTCTTTGAGTCATTTTCTCAATTTTACTTTATTGCAGCTGGATATAAAAATATCCAATTTCATTTAACTGGTCTATCAATAGCAACTATTCACCTCATTCAGATTTTTTGGTACTTAAAGATATTGATGCAGAGTCACCATCACAGAACCAGACCTGTGAGATACCCCACCGTTATGTGACATTCTACTCTTCCTGTTATCTTCACATGTGCCTAATGACCCCTGTGACAAAGTTCTGTCCTTGACTCCATGGAACTTGCATTTCTTGGTGGATTTTTGCTAGCCTCAGAGGCTCCCTGTGACCCTCCACGTAGCCCTTCTCTCGCTCTCTAGGGTCAAGGGTCACAGCTTACTGAGCCATTTTCCATCATAAGCCAACCATGGAGGTGAGGAGAAGCAATCCTCCCTCGCTCAGTCTCTGTCTCCCAGTCTCAGTGATTAATCAGGGAAGGGAGGGGGGAGCCTGGGCCCGCCCTCTACTCCGGGCTCCAGCCCAGGGACCCTAAAATTAGCAGCTATGGTAGCTGACTTTTTGGAAATAGAACGTGTACAATTCCTTGGGCCACTTCCCCACAGCGCGCCCCCCCCCCATATCTCCTTCACCGTTACCTCAGGGCCTCCTTCCTTGTGACTGATATGGATTTGTACTGCTTAGTTCCTCCAACTGCATGGCTTCCTCCTACAGCTCCTGACACACGTGCCTTACCGACTAACTGGGAGGCTTTTAACTAGTTCCATCCAGCCCTTGATTTGACTTCAGGTGTTCCAATCAATGTAGCTGTCTCCACTGCCATCTAGAAGGATCTTAATTGGCCCCAGGTGTCTTGATTAACCTGGAGCAACTGCCATTTGGTTACCACGGTACCAGGGATTTATTTAGCCTGGGGCTAACATACCTGTTCCTCACTACTTTACTGTAGCCATCTGGCCTGGCCCCATCACACCCCATAGTACATGGGAGAAAGTTATTACCTGAGACCTTCATTAGAACAATTGCTATTTGTCTTCTAAACACAGTATTAGCCTCTTGTGGTGGTTCTACCATACTGATGTCTTTCAGCTGCAGAATGTTTCTGCAGACTAGCAACACTATTTAGAAAAAACAATTACCAGAGGTGAAAGTGAGCCGGTCCAGCATACCGGTTCCAGCCTGTACACAGCTGATGTTACAGCGCTGCTTTAACGTTGCTGCCTCCTTTAGCTTCCCCCGCATCAGCGGCCCGGCCATAGGGTCCGGCAGCGCTGCTGGATGCTACCGGCAGGGCCGCCAACAGTCGGGGAGCAAAAGGGACAACTGCCCCAGGGGCTGGCGATTTAAAAGGGCTGGGGGCTTCTGGCCACTGCAGCAGCAGCTGTCAGGAAGGGCTGACGGGGGGGAATCTGGCCCCGCAGCCCCACCCCTTCCCCCCCAAAGCCCCACACCTTCTGGCAGCCCAGAGCGCACCCTACATACCTTGGCAAGGGTGCTGGTAATCTCCAGCAATTGCACATAAATAACAAATGATAATGGCAATTGGGTATCCAATACCTTTAAGATGAGTGGTCCGCAGTTGTGGCCATCACTTGGTCTGGTGTGCTGAACAATTTTACTCTTCCAATCAGATGAGGATTTGCCAGTTAATCATTGATGAAGTATCTGAAATTCATAGAGATTACAGTAGTGGACTGTATAAATGAGCTTTTCTTTCCTTTTTTAACAGTTTCTGTACATGCTGAGAAATCCTTTCTATCTCTATTTAATTAATGATTTGCAATGACTCACTGCTCATGTATATACTGTGACAAAGCTCCCAGTCTGTATTGGTGGGTCCTGCGCTTCCTGGCAGATTCAGTGGCCTCAGAAGCTCACTAGGGCCCTCAATATGACCTCCCTTTCCCAGTATGGCAGCAAAGGATACAGCTTATTGAGCTATTTTCATCACAGGCCGGTATGGGAGGTGGGAAGGTAGAATAGCCACAGTCTCTGTTGCTCCTTAGAGCTCCATAGGCACCGTTTGGTCTCCTGCCTGGACCAAAGTCTGTTTCCCCTCTCAAAGGGATCTCTGTAGATCATGCGGGGGGAGGGGAGAACCCGGGCCCGCCCTCTACTCCTGGTTCCAGCCCAGGGACCCTAATGATAGCAGCTGTTAGCGGCTTCCCTCCTCCACTGACGCTGCTTTGATTCCCTGGGCCACTTCCCCGTGCTCCCCCTTCCCGAGCTTCACCCTTACCTCAGGGCTCCGTACTGCTTCCTCTCCTCCAGCTCCTTTCACATGGGCTCCCCTCAAGAGAACTGGAAAGGAGAACTTTTAAGGCAGTACAAGTGGGACCTTAATTGTTTCCAGCTGTCTCCATTAGCCTATCAGCCTTAACAGACCCTTTGTCAGTTAATTGAGGTCAGGTGCCGGCATTAGCCTAACGACCTTAACTGCTTAAATTGGCCTCAGGTGTCTTGATTGGCCTGGAGTAGTCCTTGTTTGGCTATCCAGGGAAGAGGGACCTGCTCATTCTGAGGCTGATCTACCTGCCTTCCACTGCCCTCTTATAGCCTTCTGGCCTGAGTCCGTCACAATACACACTTGCTTTCATATAGTCTCCCTCTTTCACAATGATCACCTGATTTGCTGTGTCCCATATTGCTAATAACACCTTCTCACTCATGCAACATGCTACTGTTTCGTGTCCACAGTCTATAAAGTAGTTAGCTAGACTCCAATCACACAAGTTCACTCAAAATCCATTAGTAAGCATATTCAGTACAAGTACTCCCTAGCCCATGTCCTATGTGATCCCAGTGAGACTTGGGGGTCAAACCCAGGGCTGGCCTTTGACTTGGGCAGTCTGGGCCCAGGGTGACATACTAAAGGGGGTGCGGTTTGATACCTCCCAGATGATGTGACCTGCCAACCGAGAGCCAGCTGGGCTTTTGAAGGTAGGCAACCAGCCAGTCAGGCAAGAGACATGAAGTGCTGGAGAGTGTGGATACAAGCTGCAGCTCGACCAGGCAGGCACTCAGCTAGCTAACGCCTCCCGTGGGAGCAGGGTTGCCCAGGGCTCCACACTCTCTGGGGACAGAGGGCCCCCTGCATGAGAAGCCGTGTCTGGACTAGGGCTCAGCTGGAAGAGGCTCCCAATCTGATCTCTGAGATGGGCAGCTGAGCTTGGTGGGGGGTGAAGGGGTACACGTGTCAAGAATAATTCCCCACTCTGCCACTTTGAGTGCAGAAGGTGGGGGCCCACAAGGACTCTAAAAATGAATACTGGCTACTCCAGGCTGCTATTAAACTCCCAAGGTTCCAGTTTTTCTGTGACCTTGGATGGGTAGATGCTGCCACCACACAAGTGCAAAAAAACTACCTGTTTTAGAGAACCCAGAAAGGCGCTGTCCCTCTTCTCCTCCGAGAGGCCCTGGCCGTCTGCCCTTGCTGAGCCTCTCCCCTCCTCAGCCTCCTTCCCCCATGGTCCCCCCACCCGCCACTCGCTGAGTCCCTACTCTTCTCTACCCCTTCCCCCATGTCCCTGAAGACCCCCACTGCCTGCCGCTCACCAGTGAAAAACAGCACCACATTTAAAAGTGGGCCCTGGCCCCCAAAGGTCAGTCCTGGGGCTGGTTTTGTTCAACATCTTTATTAATCATGCAGATGATGGAATGAATTGCACCCTCCGCAAGTTTGCAGATGACACTAAGCTGGGGGGAGAGGTAGATACACTGGAGGGTAGCGATAGGGTCCAGAGTGACCTAGACAAATTGGAATCTGATGAGGTTCAACTAGGACAATTGCTGGGTCCTGCACTTAGGAGAGAAGCATCCCATGCACCGCTACAGGCTGGGGACCGATTGGCTAAGCGGCAGTTGTGCAGAGAAGGACCTGGGGATCACAGTGGATGAGAAGCTGGATATGAGTCAGCAGTGTGCCCTTGTTGCCAAGAAGGCAAATGGCATCTTGGGCTGCACTAGTAAGAGCACTGCCAGCAGATCGAGGGAAGTGATTATTCCCCTCTATTTGGCACTAGTGAGGCCACCTCTGGAGTATTGCATCCAGTTTTGGTCCCCCCACTACAGAAGGATATGGATAAATTGGAGAGAGTCCAGCAGAGCGCAAAGAAATTGATCAGGGGGCTGGGGCACATCACTTATGGGGAAAGGCTGAGAGAATTGGGGTTATTTAGTCTGCAGAAGACAAGGGGGTGTGTGACAACAGCTTCCAACTACCTGAAAGGGGGTTCCAAGAGGATGGAAAGGTCTCATGTTGCAGTAGGGGAGGTCTACGTTGAATATTAGCAAACACTATTTCACTAGGAGAGTGGTGAAGCACTGGAATGGGTTACCTAGGGAGGTGGTGGAATCTCCATCCTTAGAGGTTTTTAAGGCCCAGCTTGACAAAGCCCTGGCTGAGATGATTTAGTTGGGTTTGGTCCTGCTTTGAGCAGGGGGTTGGACTAGATACCTCCTGAGGTCCCTTCCAACCCTGAGATTCTATGATTCTATGTTCCAGCCCCCTTAGCTGAATTGCTCCAGCATCAACAGGCACAGCAGCAAGAGGAGCCCCACAGCTGGCCCAGGTATAGGAGCCAGACATCAGCCAAAGAGCAGAGGCATGCAAATGCCATAGGCAATTAAGTGGAACAAAGTGCAAAGGAGAGAAAGTGAACTAAGGACACTAGAATAAGTAAAGTTGTGTCTCAGTCCAACGTCTTTCTCATTTACATCTGTATATTACAAGTTATTTTCATGTTTAGAGTTCAGTGAGCAGGCAGATGCAGTTTTCTGCTTTCCTTGCAGACAGTTTCCCAGTTGTTTGAGAGACTGTGTGTCATGAATCGGGGGAAGGGTAACAACCTTTATGTATTCTTGGCAACTGTACTGGATTGTCTTACCTGTAAGGGGTTAAGTAGTTCAAATAATCTAGTTGGAACCTGACCAGAAGGACCAATGAGGAAAGAAGATACTTTAAAATCTGGGCAGGAGGATTTGTTTGTTGCTCTCTGTTTTGTTCCATCTCTGGACAGAGACAGAAGTTCAAGCAGGTTCAACATTAAGTTATCTTTTGTTTTAGCTTGTGAATTTTCCTATGCTATGGAGGTAGTTTTATTCCTGATTTTGTAACTGTGAAGTTGAGCCCAGTAGGGAATTCTCTGTGTTTTAAATATTTTTATTATCTTGTAAAGTTACATCATAGAATCATTAGAGACCTCAGGATGTCATCTAGTCCAACCCCCTGCTTAAAGGGGTACCAATCCCCAAATGGCCCCCTCAGGGATAGAACTCCCAACCCTGGGTTTAGCAGGCTAATACTCAAACCACTGAGCTATTCCCCACTCAAAACCAGAGATAGAATATCAGGGTTACCTTCCATCCTGATTTTGCAGGTGTGATTCTTTTATTTTTTTTCTTCCTAAATACAATTCTTCTTGTAAGAACCCGATTGATTTCAGTGTCCTGAAGACAAAGGGTCTGGTCTGTGCTCACATTCCTAAGACAATTGGTTGGCAGTTTATTTTCAAGCTCCCCCCCAGGAAAGGAGGGAAGGGGTTGGGGGGATATTTTGGGTAATAGAGATTCCAAGTGACCCTTCCCTGAATTTTGATGTGAATCACTTGGTGGTGGTGGCAATACGGTCCAAGGACAAGGAAAGGAATTTGTTCTTTGGGGAAGTTTTAACCTAAATTGGTAGAATATAAGATTAGGGGGTCTTTCATGTGGGTCCCCACATCTGCACCCCAGGGTTCAGAGTGTGTGTGTGTGGGGGGAGCTACCCTGACTTGGTGCCAGAAGTGGGATCATTTTGAACCAGAAGCATAGATCTCAGGATTTTTCCTTTTGGCTTCTTGAAAACCAGGGAGGTTTTTTGTTTTGTTTTTTTAAAGGACACTTTTTTTTTAAGCTGAGAGCAGCTGGAGGTTTTTTGTTCTTTGCCTGAGGGCAGAGTAATTAAGCTACAGGAAGGGAATACACAAGCTGTTCTTTCCCCACTAGCTCTCGGGCTAGGCTACAGTAAGGGCAGGAAGGTTAGAAAAAATGACTGGAAGTGAGGTCCAGAAGAAAAAGGAATTAGCCAGATTGGAGGCTGAAGAGAAAAAAGAAGGAACATGAAAGACAAATGGAATTAAAGCACTTGGAGTTGGAAGCGGAGGAGAAAAGTGAGGTGAAGCTCATGGAGGCGGGAATGGACACCAAGCGCTTGGAGACGGACGAACAGCTGAAGTGCTTAGAGCTGGGAAGGGCTAAGCTGGGTCCCACAGGTAACCCTAATAGTCCTTCTTCTCCAGATCCCGCTCTCCATTCCAAGAAATTCCCCACATAAAACGGAGGCGATGATACAGAGGCCTTCTTAGAAAATTTTGAAAGAGCCTGCCTTGGGTACAACACCCTTATAGACCAGTATATGGTGGAGCTGAGACCACAGCTCAGTGGACCCTTAGCAGAGGTGGCAGCTGAAATGCCTAAACAACACATGAACGACTATGAACAAGGCATTTTCCCAACACGCCTACCACATTGGAAAGAATTGGGATGCCTGGATATCAGGAGTAAGTGTTAAATCTCTGGGAGATCTCTCTCTCCTAATGCAAATGGAGCAGTTCTTAGAGGGTGTTCCTGAGGAAATAGAAAGGTACATCCTAGATGGGAAGCCCAAAACTGTAATTGAGGCAGGGGAGATCGGAACCAAATGGTTGCAGGTGGCGGAAAAGAAAGCTAGTAGCAGTTGGAGCTGATATCAGAAGGGGCAACCGGAAACAACACCCTACCACCGGGTTTAGCACAATGTCCCACCTACACCCCAAGGAAAACCCCAGTCACCTTATCTTAGGCACATGTGATGCAAGCGTGGAGGGGGGACTGTAGCTTGAACAAAAGATCCAGATGTAGCAGTTGTTTGTTTTCTTTACCACTGTGTTCTCACCCCAGCAGGGCACAGCTACCTAAAATACCACCATACTCAAATGGCCCCAGAGCAAAAGATCAGGGAAACTCCATGGCTGTTCCCTCCTAAAATGTGGGATACCATGTGAGATGGACTCCAGGACACTTTGGCCCTGGGAGAGGTGAAGGAATCACACCGTGAGTGGAGAAGCCCCATGGTATTAGTTCTAATGCAGGATAACACAACCAGTTTCTGCACTGATTTCTGAAAGATCAACACACTATTGACATTTTTATGCTTACCCCATGCAGAGAGTAGATGAACTACACGAACAGTTGGGAGCTGCCAGATATAGACCCACTTTAGGCCTCACAAAGAGATCCTGGCAAGTACCTTTGATGCCAGAATCCTGTTAGGATGTGGGGGTGGGGGTGTGGGGTTTGGGGTGTGGGAGGGCTCAGGCTGGCTGGGGATGAGGGGTTTGAGGTGTTGCAGAGGCTCAGGGCTATGGCAGAAGGGTGGGATGTGGGGTGAGGGCTGTGGTGTGGGGCTGGGGATGAGGGGTTCATGATGCAGGAGGGGGCTCAGGGTTGGGGCAGACGGTTAGGATGTGGGGGGTGAGGGGTTTGGGGTGTGGGAGGGGCTCAGGGCGAGAGTAGGAGTGTGGGAGGTGAGGGCTCTGGCTGGGGATGAGGGGTTTGAGGTGTTGCAGAGGCTCAGGGCTGGGGCAGAGGGTTGGGGTGCAGCGGAATGAGTTTGGGGTGCAGGCAGGCTGCTCCGGGACAGGGGCCAGAGAAGAGGACTCCCCCCAGCCCTTTCCCTGCCCACAGCAGCGAGCTCTGGGGGAGGAGCCCACTTTCCCGCCTCCCCGACAGCAGCACACTCACCCCCACCACTGTCACTGCACATGCTCCTAGGGACCCTCTCAGGTCCAGGAATCTCCCTCATCTCCCCCGTGGTGGGTGCTGGGGGGTGC
The DNA here is from genome assembly GCF_016161935.1 of Mauremys reevesii. NCBI lineage: Eukaryota > Metazoa > Chordata > Testudines > Geoemydidae > Mauremys > Mauremys reevesii. Next base: position 6,676,433 of record NC_052623.1, read on the forward strand.
TGCGTGCACCTCCTCCCCTGCTGTTGCCCCTGACTGTAGCCTCACTGGGGGTGAGGGATGGGGCTGCCTCCTTGCAGAGCATGGGGCAGGAGTGGTGACTGCGGGCGGGGCGGGGGGGCTGTGCTGCTGGAGGGTCCTGCCGGAAAAGGGAAGGGTCTGAAGGGGAAGGGCAGGCTCAGAGTCAGTCTGCCCTGGCAGTCGATTAGGGGGGCACTAGGACCCTGTGGCAGCAGTTCTGCAGGGAGGCAGCATGGAGTCCAGACTCCGAGTGCTCTCTCCATACCAGCTGCTTCCCTGACCAGCTGATCACTGCATGACATTCAAACCACATACAATTTATTAAACAGCAGCTGAAAGAAAAACAAGGAACAAATGGAAAAGATTCAAGGAAAGAAGGAACTCACTGTATGGGCCTGGGAAACACCACAAACAGCCTGGCAGACGTTTCTCCCTTTTATCATGTTCTTTCTCCCCTCTTGGCTTTGCCCCTCCCCCCTTCAGAGTCAGGTGAGCATTACCTCACTGTAGTCCCAAAGTGAGCAAGGGAAGGGGGTGACTCACTTGAGAGTCCAACAGATCCTTTGTTGTTGCCTAAGCCAGTGTCCTTTGCTACTGTGAGGCTGGGCTGGGTTTGTCCCATTCATGTCCTGATGAGGTGTGAACTGCCCCTCTGCTCTTGGTGAGTTTTGCCTGGGCCTCTGGACACATTTTCAGTGTCATAACTATATACATGAAATTACAACCTATAACATTACTATAACAACAATGCTCAGTGCATCATGAGCCTTCCAAAGACACCCAAAATGACAAACTTTGCATTGGATACCACACAATCATAAAGTATGAACATGGGGGTTGTCATAACTATAAAGGGAAGGGAACAGCCCTCCTGTGTACAATACTATAAAATCCCTCCTGGCCAGAGACACCAAAATCCTTTTACCTGTAAAGGGTTAAGAAGCTCAGGTAACCTGGCTGACACCTGACCCAAAGGACCAATAAGGGGACAAGATACTTTCAAATCTTGGTGAGGGGAAGGCTTTTGTTTGTGCTCTTTCCTTTGGGGGTTGTTCGCTCTTGGGACTAAGAGGGACAGGATATCAGTCCAGGCTCTCCAAATCTTTCTGAACAAGTCTCTCATATTTCAACCTCGTAAGTAACAGCCAGGCAAGGCGTGTTAGGTTTTTAACTTTGTTTTCTCAACTTGTAAATGTTCCTTTTTGCTAAGAGGATTTACCTCTGTTTGCTGTAACTTTGAACGTAAGTCTAGAGGGGGTTCCTCTGGGCTCTATGAATCTGATTACCCTGTCAAGTTATTTTCCATCCTGATTTTACAGAGATGATTTTTACCTTTCTTTCTTTAATTAAAAGCCACCTTTTTAAGAACCTGATTGATTTTTCCTGGTTTTAAGATCCGAGGGGATTGGATCTGGACTCACTAGGAATTGGTGGGGGAAAGGAGGGGGGATGGTTAAATTCTCCTTGTGTTAAGATCCAAGGGGTTGGATCGGTGTTCATCAGGGACTTGGTGAAGAAGTCTCTCAAGACAATCCAGGGAAAGGAGTTAGTATTTGGGAGTGGTGGCAGCAAAAGCAGATCTAAGCTGGTAGTTAAGCTTAGAGGTGTTCATGCAGGTCCCCACATGTGTACCCTAAAATTCAGAGTGGGGAAGGAACCTTACACGGGTGCTGGGTGTTTCCCCAAGGTAGAGAGCAACACAGTCTCCCATTACCAAATCTTCAGGGAAGTTGTGTGAGTATTCTAGTTTAAGTAGTCTTTAAGAATAGGGATGTTACCACCACGGGTCATAGAACTGTATTACTTCTTTGTAACACTGTGCTTTATATCTTTGATTATTTTTTCATTCATTTTAATAAAGATCTTAAAATTCTGGTATTGTCCTCAGTATAAGTCTCCTTGGCAAACACAACCCAAAGGTCTACTCACCTAATTGAACTCTGAGTTTTCTAACCCTGTAACCTGAATTGGACCGAGAATCTAAATCTATTCTGATCAGATTTTTGACTAACTGTCATTAAAGTAGCCCATAAATCGAGGTCAACAATATATACCCTAACATGAAAAATGTTTTCTAAAAGTTTTGTTTTTATCAAGTCCATTTGAGAAAAGAAGTCTTTCAACTGCAGCATTGCTAAAAGGCAGTGGCAACAACAGAGCAAATAAGCAAGGTTCACTAAAGCCTTTGTCCTCTGCGGCATCTGTGTGTTTGAGAACTTCGACGCAAACATGCACAATGTGACTGTCCTGAGTATGAGGCCAGTGAACCATAAGCAAAACTCTCCACTGCTGCTACAACTGTCCATGGTCTCCACAAAACAATGGCAAAAATGAGAGATTGCCTAATCCAGGTCATGAAGGATTTAGTCTTGCAAGCGATTCAATCACCATGATGTTTGGTGGCAATCCCTGTTTCATCTGTTTCACAAACTCCAAGATGAAATCTAGACACCGACTCTTGACCTCCAAAATCGACTGTGCAAAGCAGTAAGTAATTTGACACAAAGGTGCTGTTGTAGTTTAGCACAGCGGTCCCATTCTCAAAAATGCAGTTTCACATCTGTCACCAATAAGCTTTAGTAAAATCTCCTCAATTCCTGCAGCAGCTTTTGTATATTAGCACTTTCAAACTGAAACACTTGCTTTATCATCCAAGCTTCCTGAAGTATTTGACCTACAAAACTCAGGCAAATTTTGTTCACGAGATCACTGCATATATGATAAAGAAGTTCAGCATTTTTAGTTTGTTTATTTGTATTGGCTATCAAAAACAGTAGCTTCCATTTGTCACACAGGGACTAATGGAAAACCACCTTGCTTCAGAAAGCTGCAGTATCTTCTTGTGGTCTGCAAGTCATAGAAAGTCTGAATGAGAGGGTATCTAGGATTGGGAGCTGACGGGTGATGCTGAAAGAGATCAGGTGATGGTCAGATGAGGGAACTCAGCAATGGAGAGAACAGTGCTTGGTGATGGAGTGATAAGACATTAAATGTGAGGAATTTCTGAGACTGTGAACTTCCACAATGCTGAGCTCGGCCAAACTGGGACAGAGCACCCTTGAGTAATGAGGAGATGTCCTTTCTCCCTCTTGTCAGACAGGATTAAAGTCCATGGCCCTTGGTGATCACATTCTGCAGATGTATTTGCCCACTTTGTCACGAAGCTCTTTGGTTTTGACCCCATAAATGACAGGGTTGAGCATGGGCGGGATGAGGAAGAAGAGGTCAGCCAAGATGATGTGAACATGGGGAGCGATGCCCTGACCGAAACTCTGTGTGAGACTGGAGAAGAGCAAGGGAGTATAAGATGTCAGCATCACACAGATGTGGGCTGTGCAGGTGTTGAGGGCTTTCTGGTGGGCTTTTTTGGAGGAGATTCTGAGGACAGCCCTGATGATCAGACCATAGGACAGGGCAATGAGCGTCAGGTCTAAACAGGTGACTACAAAGGCTACCACCAAGCCGTACGTCTTGTTGACTGTGATGTCCCCACATGACATCTTCACCATAGTCATGTGGTTACAGTACGTGTGGGGGATAATGTGGTTGGCACAGAATTGCTTCCTGCTCAGAAGCAGGGGCAGAAGGATAATGAAGAGAACAGGTCTCATCAAACCAATTAGCCCTATCTTAGCTATTCGTGTGTTGGTGAGGATGGTGGCATATCTCAGAGGGTCACAGATGGCGATGTAGCGATCGAAGGCCATTGTCACAAGGATGGCTGACTGCATCATAGAACCTGCATAATGGAAGAACACCTGAGTGAGGCAGCCACCCACGGTAATGCCTTTCAAACTGAACCAAAATATACTCAGTGACTTCAGCACAGTGGAGGTAGATATTACAATGTCTGTGAGCGCCAGCATACAGAGTAGCAGGTACATCGGCTTGTGCAGCGTCCGCTCTTTGGCTACAACAAACAGAACTGTGAAATTTCCCAACAGACTGATAATGTAGGACGTAGAGAAAGGGATGGAAATCCAGACTTGGGCAGCTTCCAGGCCAGGGATGCCCATTAGGATGAATGTTGAAGGGTCAGAGGGGGTGAGATTGAAAACAGCCATGAGATGGCCGATGTGTCATTCAGGCTCAGAAAAGCTCAAGGTGCCTGTGAAGGGAGAGAAGCACAGATAGGGGAATTACACACTTTATAACAATTAGTACAGTAAATATTTTATATTTATTAACAATCTAGAAAGGGGATGAGCAGTGAGGTAGCAACATTTACAGATGACACCAGATTATTGAGGTCACAGTCAAGTCCAGAGAAGTTCTCAGAGGGAACTAACCAAGCCAGGTGAATGGGCAGCATGATGGCAGATTAACTTTGATGTCAATAACTGTAACATGTATTCCCATTGGAGGGAAAAGCTTGAACTCCTCAAAAACCTAACAAGGTTCTAATACAACTGTATGAACTCAGGACAGGGACCTGGGCGTCATGGTCTACTGCTCCGGGAAACCCCTGCTCACAGTGCGAGCACGGACAGAAACTGAGAAAACATTGGGATCCAGGAGGAGTGGGATGGGGAATCATACAGAAAATACAATGTCATGAGATCAGTCAGTCGATGCTTCACCCTCTTCTAGACTCCAATGTGTAGTCCTGGTACCCTTCTCAACCAGGATATTGCAGAACTAGAGGGGTTCAGGGAAGGGCAATGAGAATGAACAAGGGCCTGGGGGAACGCTCATAAAGAGACAGGTTGAAAAAACCTGGGATTGTTACCTTACAAAGGAGATGAATAAGAGGTGATATGAGAAAAATCTATAAAATACTGGTAGAGAGTAAATGGAGAATGTGTTCTCCCTGTCTCATAAAACAAGATCAAGCTGATATTCAAATAAACTGAAACATGGCAAATTCAAAACGGATTAAAAAAAAAAAAGCTTTCTTCACTCAATGCCGAAGTAGCCTGAAGAACTTGTTGCCGCAGGAGGTAGTTGAGCCATGAGCTGAGCAAGAATCTGCAAAGGTTTGGAGATTTACATGGATAGTAAGACTATCAAGTTACAATAGTTAACAGCTAAATAAATATTTTGGAAAGCCTATGCACCCACTTGTTTCAGGGAACAAGCCCATCTCTAGCTGTTAGGCATAAGGTTGATACCCTCATGATGGCTAGGTCATACCCCACCCCCATCCACCTTCTGCAGGGTTTCTCGCACCTTCTTCTGCAGCACCTGTAGCTGTCACTGTCAGAGAGAGGACACCAAACTAGATGGACCATAGGTCTGATCCACAATGCAATTCCTATGTTGTAAAGGAGACAAAATTGCCCCATGGAAACAGACATTATGATGCTGGGATATGACTTTGTGCTCGGCAAAATGGGCATGAATGGCACAAGGGTCTTGATATTTAGGGCTACAGGCCTGCGCCTCTGTTACTTCCCATGTTTCTTGTGGTGAGACACTTTCTTGCAGGCTGGCAGCTTTGTCTGAGACATAAGTTACAGGTGTGAACTGACGAGTGTAATCAGAGCCGTGTCAGCAACTCAGCTGCTAACCCTTCTCATGCCTGAATATTGATCAAGCTTGACACAAAATTAAGGGATCGCAAATAATGAAATGGACAGGTCACTGATTCAGAGCCATCTGGGTTGGTCGGTTAACTGGGTCAAAACAAACACTATGTGTTCTAATATGGCTGTGTAGATATCTACACCTAGGAACAAAGAATTTAGGTGATGCTTACACAATGGAGGACATGGGAAGTGCAATGACTGAAGAAGATTTGGGGTGGTGAAGGAATAATTAACTAAACCTGAGCTCCAAGTGTGACCATGGGGCCAAAAGACCCAGTGTGATCCTTGGATGATAAGAAGGGGAATATCAAGGAGAGAAAAATCTATCGGGTGGATAGAAAGCTGGCTTGATTGTCAGGCTCAACGGGTAGTGATCAATGGTTTGATGTCTAGTTGGCAGCCGGTATCAAGCGGAGTGCCGCAGGGGTAGGTCTTCAGGCCAGTTTTGTTCAACATTTTTATTAATATCTGGATGATGGGATTAATTACACCCTCAGCAAGTTCTCAGACGACACTAAGCTTGGGGGAAGTTGGAAGTTTCTCTAAAAGATCTGCTCTAGGAATAGTTTTGGGGAAATTCTCAGGCCTGTGTTATACAGACCACACAGTGGTCTTTTCTGTCCTTGGAATCTTTTCACATGTCCCCGGGAGTCAGCTGGAGGCAGTTTGCCTGCAAGCTCATGCCTGAGCTTACTAAAGGCATTTTTTCTATTCATGACCATGGTAAATTTAGCCCTGTGGGAAGACATTCTCATGTGTCTGCGACACCTTGGAAATGTTACACTAGGTGGGTATTTCACGAGGCTGAGGGATCCCAGGACGCACCTCCTGAATGAATGATTCAGGTAAGAAAAATAATGACTTCACCCCATAAAATCTGCACACTGAGGATGACTGTACAACCCTCACCATTAATGACTAACAGAGCTGGCTAGCAAATGGTCCCAGAACATTCTGAGTTTAACATCTCTGTCCCAGTGGCCTCCTGTTTCAGGCAGCTGCCAGTGGCTCCTGTAGGTGGCAGCTGTATTTATCTCGGCCCTCACATGTCCCAGAGTTGCCTGCTCTCATTGTATAACATGCAAACGTCTCAGCTTGCGAGTTGTTCCCGTGTAGCAGCCCCCAAAGCTGCATGCAGTGTGTGGGTGCACCAAGCTTAGCCGCACAGATGCCTTGGCATTTGCCACTTGTGTGTGAGATTTCTCACTGATGAGACACAGTCTCTGATTACCCCCCAGCTCAGGGATCAGGTGTGATGGGAAGCACCTCACCCCCTGCAGAGGAAGAGTTGTGGGGAGTGGGAGGAGGCTTGGAGGTTGTGGGAGCCAGGGATGACTGGGGAACATGGAGAAGACACTGATGACCAGTGTGCTGTTGGAATCAGGGCAGCCTGGGATGGGGAAGGAGAGTACAGACAGGGGGTCAGAGTATGATGAGAGATCGAACCAACTCCGGAGCAATGATCAACGGTTCTTTTCATGGGTGAAATCACAAAGAAATACAGAATTTCAGCAGCTCTTCCCAGCTGTTCATTTACACCCCTCCCTGCCCCCACAATCCCCAGCACTGCCCACTTTTCTGTGTACACTGCCTGGCCTGCCCCCACAACCGCGAGTACGGCCTGCTTCTCTGTTTACACCTCCTGCCCAGCCCCACAACCTCCACTGCTCTTCCATGTATACCCCCTGCCTGCCCCCATAACCTCCGGTGCTGCTCGCCTGTCCACATATGTCCCCCGCTCACACAACCCTCACCCTGGCCACACAGTGACACCCCTCACCCAGGACCAAAACCAGGTGCCAGACCCCACAGCAACAGCTCACAGCAATCGCTCCACAGACTGGGTTAAACTCAGTGTCTGCCTGCACTGGAGGAAAGGGGGAGATCCGGTTGAACTGCCTTTCTGGGGGTGAAGGGAACCCCAGCGGCAGCTCAGCCTGGGAAGGAGAGAGGGACAGACCTGGCGGGAGGGAGAGGGGACATGGAGACTAAAAGGAGCCAGTGTGAGTAACTCTTCATCACAATGACACAAAGAGTTAACCTATTGCAGCCCCCCATAGGCGACAGGTTTGTATAAATTTTGGTGGTGCCCAAAATGGTGGTGCCCCCCCCCCCCCGCTCCCGCCCTGTAAGTCATTATAAAATGAAGCTACAACACGTCAGCACCACAAGATTACAAGGGTCAATTAAAAGTGGAAAGTCAGAAGCAACACTTGTCCGCTTCAATATGTGGTATTATATTTTGTTGCACCTGTTGTGACAAAGTGGGAATGTTCTTAATGTGTTCTCTGAATACTGTGTGGGTGCCTCAGTTTCCGCTGCAAGGTGCCAACTGAAGGTATTGGAGACAAAGAGATCAGGTGGCCTCCTTGTCCGGAAGAGACACAAAGGCCAGAGGAAGGAGTGTCAGTTTGGAGCTGGCTGGGGAAATGGGGAGAGGCTCAGAACTTGGGTCTGGGCTCCCCACCCCCCAAGATGGACCTGACTGAGGGGTCCTGTTTTCTGTACCTACAAGCTCTGTTTTAGACTGTGATCCTCTTGTGTAATAAACCTTCTGCTTTACCAGCTGGCTGAGAGTCACGTCTGACTGCAGAGTTGGGGTGCAGGGACCTCTGGTTGCCCCAGGACCAGCCTGGGCAGACTCGCTGCGGAAAGCGCAAGGTGTGGAAGGGCATGCTGAATGCTCCGAGGTCAGACCCAGGAAGGTGTAAGCTTCTTGCCCTGGAGACAGTCTGCTCAGAGAGAGGAGGCTCCCCCAGAGTCCTGACTGGCTTTGTATGGAGTAGTTCCAAAGCATCACAGCATCCCCTTCCACACCATGTGCTTCCTAGAAGTCCGCACAGGCACTGACACTCCCTCCTCTGGCCTTTGTCTCTTTTCCAGGCATTAGGAGGCCACCTTCTTTGGTCCAAATGAGCTTACACGTCTTTAGCGGCAACGGGACGACGCCAGTTCCAGTTACTTGGAGGCTCATGGTTGGTGTTAATCAGGCATTTATTTAAGTCCCTACATGTGGATTTAGGGTGATCTCAATGGGGCCTAGGTTTGACCGTTAGAGTTTAACTTTCAGCCCAACCTGTGAAAATCACGGCTTCGGGTCCTGCCACAGAGAGCGCTATTCTGTAGAGCGATCAAAGAGTATGAAGAAACCTCTGATTTAAGTGGCGTTCTGAGACCAGGCATGAAAGATGGGGATTCCAGAACACCTGGTTTGGCTCTCAGGGACGCCAGTGTCCATCTGGAGTGACCCACTGAAGGCAGAATGTGAGAGCAGAATCTGGCCAGTGTGTGACCCATTCTTGTTGTGAACCCTCTGGTAACACAGATACCCACTGCAGAGATTATGACTGTACTGCCTAACAGGGCAGTAAAGTTGCTGAATTGGAAAACATGAGCAAAACAGAGAAAAAACCACACAGCCCCCCAAAAAGGAAGCTATTGTGACAGATAGACACAGTAAGACACAAGAAACTAATCATCATAAATATTTGTCTAAACCAGTGGTCCCCAAGCGCCATGGCCCCCTCCGGGGCATCTATGTGCGCCCGCCTACTGGCCGGAGAATGAGCATCCGCCCAAGTGCCACCGAGAAGCAGTATTTTGGCGGCAATGCCTCTGGATGACACTGCTCATCATCGGCATTTCAGTGGGTGCTTGTCCTCCAGCCACGGTCCTCGGTGGCTCGTCGTCCGGCGCCCGCCAGACACAAAAGGTTAGAGACCACTGGTCTAAACTATTTAGACTATTGTAGTTCCAACTTTACCAGGAAAATCCCTTTGTGTTTCTGACAATAATAAACAGGTGAAGTCGCTGTCCTGGTGAATTCCTGCCCAGATTGTTCTTGACATGAACCCTGAGCACTAACTTTAATGCAGAAACAGGCAACTCACCGAAATCCTGCTCAGCAGAACGAGGAAATCTCCTTACTGTGACAGAAAGGCAGAGCCCTGAGAATCAACATACGAATCTCACATATCCGACACTCGGCGTGCTGAACCACAACCTTTTTGATTCCCCTCTACAGTCCCTGCAGACTCTCAGGTTGGCAGGACTCCCAGACAATTCCCTCACCTCCATGAGCAGTGGGAAGAGCAGAAAATAGACCCTTGAGAACTTCAGCCTGAGAGCCTCCCCTAGGAGTGAAGAAATGATTTGTTGACACCAGGAGCTCAGATTGTCAGAGACTTGCAAACTGTGTCTTGCAGACTGTTCAGCGTAGCTATTGGTGATGGCTTTCTTTTCTGTGTGTAATGTACTGCCATCGGCACTATGTCTGGGAATGCTGTCACAAGATATGGGACCAAAAACCATTTTCAAGTGATCGTAGCAGCGTAGTGCTGCATCCCGCCCATGCAGTTGTAATATCCAGTCCATTAGCCTCTGAAATTCATCGACACCCTGTGGAGGCCAAATGACTTGATGCTGAATTGATGCAGGCTGAAGGGTGTGGAAAAGGCTTCTGCCAGGATTCTGGCATCAGCGGTACTTGCCAGTATCCCTTTGTGATGTCTAAAGTGGGTCTATATCTGGCAGCTCCCAACTGTTCTAACAGTTCATCTACTCTCTGCATCGGGTCAGCATAAAAATGTCAATACTGTGTTGATCTTTCAGAAATCAGTGCAGAAACAGGTTGTGTTATCCTGCTTCAGAACCACGGTTGTATTTTAGGTAGCTGTGCCCTTCTGGGGTGAGAACACAGCCGTAAAGAAAACAAACAACTGCTACATCTGGATCTTTTGTTCAGGCTACAGTTCCTCCTCCACCCTTGCATCACAGGTGCCTAAGGGCCTAATTTGGGCTCCGGATGGTATGAGTGTGATGGGATGTCACCCCTGGGGTGCAGTCTGGGAGCTGTGGGAACTGCTGCATCCCTCTAACCACCCAGCTGGCCTGGCCCCTTTTCACCCTGCTTTGCTGGTGATTCAGCCTCTCCAGGCCCTGTTATCACCCAACATGACAGCAGATGGCGCCACACACCCAAACTGAGCTACCCAATGGCTTTCCTAAGCCACCCAAGTACAAACACCAGACACCAGCCAATTTCCCAGCTCCCCAGGCTGACACCCCCCACTGGAGCATAAACCCCAAATTAAATTGTCTTGCACTGCACAAGGATCTGTACACTGTTAGCTCATGGATAGGGTTTACCCTCCGCTCGATGTGGGGAGGATGTGCAACAAGCCTGTGAACCAATTTGTGGTTGTGTGAACCAAGCTAATCTTTTCCCCAGACACTTCACTCAAAGGCAAAGTGCTTTAGATAAGGAAAAAGCAAGTTTAAGTCGACAAAGAGAGATTTTAAGCGATTATAAGTGATAGCAAATGGATCAAAGCAGATTACCAAGCAAATAAACAAAATCACAAACTAAGCTTAAAGTATTAGATAGATTGGAAATGAATTAGCAGTTTCTCACCCTACCTGGCAAGCAGTCCATCAGATTCCACACACAATTCCCTCAGCTCTGTGAGCCGTGGGAAGAGCAGAAAATAGACCCTGCAGAACTTCAGCCCTCGGGAGTAAAGAAATGTTTCGCTGATAACAAGGGCTCAGATTTTCAGGTCAAACTGAGTTGTGCAGATTTGATGGAGTGGTCCAGCACCACTGAAACCCCGGAGAGAAAAGCAAGAGCCAAGGCTTAGACGTACTCATTTATCTATCAGCATTTCCGTGCAGCCGCCCATCACCATAGAATCTCAGCATCTCCTCCTCTCCTCCCAGCTAACAAGCCCTGCGCTGAATCCCTGATAACGGGACATGCAATGGAAAGGCTCTTGCACATTCCACCTTTGCCACCAAGGCAAGGTTCCCCTCATACTCTGAACTCTCGATGGCTGAACTCCTCTGTGTCACCTGTCTCTGTGACGTTCCCCTCTGGTGTTATCCGGACAGGTGATCTGCTAGGTCACGCCAATCCTTGAGTCTAGGAGCCAGCCTGACCCTGCTCTGCTGTGAGAACCTCCACTCCCGGGCTGTTCACACACAGCCTCTGCCATGTAAGCTGCTCCTTGGATTGCGCACCCTAATGACACTAGCCAATACCTCCGATCCTGGACACAACCCTAGGAACCTCCGTCTTGCAGTGTCCAGTTATGCCCATTGGATGCTGCAAATTGATATGAGTTTGTCAATTTAACAAATAAATTGATATGTACCAGACTTATTATCCCAAGGGGAGTCTGTGACATGCTTCAAACCAAACACACTGCTTCAGGTAGAACAAACAAACAAAATTATTAACTACAAAGATAGATTTTAAGTTATTATAAGTGAAAACATAACAAGTCAGATGTAGTCAAATGAAGTAAAAGCAAAACGTATTCTAAGCTGATCTTAACACTTTCAGTGCCCTTTACAAACTTAGATGCGTCTCACCACAGGCCGGCTGGTTGCCCTTCAGCCAGGCTCTCCCCTTTCATCACCACTTCAGTCGCTTGGTGGTGGTGTCTGTAGATGGAGGTGGAAGAGAGAAGAAGAGCCCGGCAAACGTCTCTCCCTTTTATCATGTTCTTTCTCCCATCTTGGCTTTGCCCCGCCCCCCTCCAGAGTCAGGTGAGCATCACCTCATCGTAGTCCCAGACTGGCCAGAGGAAGGAGAGTCCAACAGACCCTTTGTTGCAGCCTAGACCAGTGTCCTTAGTTCCTGGGAGTTTGGGCTGGATTTGTCTCATACACACACTGATGAGGTGTGAACTGCCCCTCTGCTCCTGGAGAGTTTTGCCTGTGGTTTGAGCATTGGCCTGCTAAACCCAGGGTTGTGAGTTCAGTCCATGAGCCACCTAGGGATCTGGGGCAAAATCAGTAGTTGGTCCTGCTAGTGAAGGCAGGGGGCTGGACTCAATGACCTTTCAGGGTCCCTTCCACTTCTATGAGATAGGTATATCTCCATATTATAACAACAATGCTTAGTGCATCATGAGACACATGACTTCCGAAGACACCCAAAATGACAAATGTTGCATTGGCTACCACACAAACATTGTATAAGTATGAAGATGGGGGTGCTGGGTGTTTCCCCGAGGTACAGAGCATCACAGTCTCCCATTACCAAATCTTCAGGGAAGGATGTGAGTCTGCTAGTTTAAGTAGTCTTTAAGAATAGGGATGTTACCACCAGGGGTCATAGAAATGTATTACTTCTTTTTAACACTGTGCTTTATATCTTTCATTATTTTTTCATTCATTTTAATAAAGATCTTAACATTATAGTAATGTCCTCAGTATAAGTCTCCTTGGCACACACAACCCGAGGGTCTGTTCACGTCATTGAACTCTGAGTTTTCTAACCGTGTAACCTGAATTGGGCCAAGAATCTAAATCTATTCTGATCAGATTTTTCACAAACCGTAATTAAAGTAGCCCATAAATTGAGGTCAACAATAGACACCCTAACATGAAAAATATTTTCGAAGAGTTTTGTTTTTATCAAGTCCATTTGAGAAAAAGAAGACTTTCAACTGCAGCATTGCTAAAAGGCAGTGGTGGCAACAACAGAGCAAATAAACAAATTCACTGAAGCCTTTGTCCTCAGCAGCATCAATGTGTTCGAGAACTTCAGTGCAAACATGCTCAACTTGACTGTCCTGAGTATGAGGCCAGTGAACCATAAGCAAAACTCTCCACTGCTGCTCCAACTGTCCAAGGTCTCCACAAAACAATGGCAAAAATGAGAGATTGCCTAATCCAGGTCATGAAGGATTTAGTCTTGCAAGCGATTCAATCACCATGATGTTTAGTGGCAATCCCTGTTTCATCTGTTTCACAAACTCCAAGATGAAATCTTGACACTTACTCTTGACATCTTTGAGAACAGCAATGGTAGTGTGTGTTTTGAAAGGTCCACCTCAAAGTGACGCCAAAATCGACTGTGCAAAGCAGTAAGTAATTTGACACAAAGGTGCTGTTGTAGTTTAGCACAGCGGTCTCATTTTCAAAACGCAGTTTCACATCTATCACCAATAAGCTTTAGTAAGATCTCCTCAATTCCTGCCACAGCTTTTGTAAATTAGCACTTTCAAACTGAAACGCTCGCTTTATCATCTAGGCTTCCTGAATTATTTGACCTACAAACTCAGGCAAATTTGTTCACGAGATCACTGCATATATGATAAAGAAGTTCAGCATTTTTAGTTTGTTTATTTGTCTTGGCTATCAAAAACAGTAGCTTCCATTTGTCACACAGGGACTAATGGAAAACCACCTTGCTTCAGAAAACTGCAGTATCTTCTTGTGGTCTGTAAGTCATAGAAAGTCTGAATGAGAGGGTATCTAGGATTGGGGGCTGACAAGTGATGCTGAAAGAGATCAGGTGATGGTCAGATAGAGGGAACTCAGCAATGGAGAGAGCAGTGCTTGGTGATGGAGAGATAATACATTAGGTGTGAGGAATTTCTGAGGCTGTGAACTTCCACAATGCTGAGCTCGGCCAAACTTCGACAGAGAACCCTTGAGTAATGAGGAGATATCCTTTCCCCCTCTTGTCAGACACGATTAAAATCCAAGGCCCCTGGTGATTACATTCTGCAGATGTATTTGACCACTTTGTCACGAAGCTCTTTGGTTTTGGCCCCATAAATAATAGGGTTCAGCATGTGGGGGATGAGAAAATAGAGGTTGGACAAGATGATGTTAACATGGGGAGCGATGCCCTGACCGAACTCATATGTCAGGCTAGAGAAGAGCAAGGTAGTACAGGAGGTCAGTATCACACAGATGTGGGCTGTGCAAGTGTTGAGGGCTTTCTGGTGGGCTTCCTTATGGGAGATTCTGAAGACAGCCTTAATGATCAGACCATAGGAGACGGCAATGAGGGTCAGGTCTAACACAACGACTACAAACACTATCACCAAGCTGTACGTCCTGTTGACTGTGATATCCCCACACGACATCTTCGCCACAGCCATGTGGTCACAGTGCATGTGCGGGATAATGCGGTTGGCACAGAACGGCTGCCCGCTCAGGAGCAGAGGAGCAGGCAGAACGAAGACAACAGCTCTTATCAAACCCACGAGCCCTAGCTTAGCTATTCGTGTGTTAGTGAGGATGGTGGTGTATCTCAGGGGGTTACATATGGCAACATAGCGATCGAAGGCCATTGTCACAAGGACACCTGAGTGCATCACAGAAACCGCATGAAGGAAGAACATCTGTGTGAGGCAGCCACCCACAGTAATGCTTTTCAAATTGAACCAAAATATGCACAGTGCCTTTGGTATGACAGAGGTAGATGTGCCGATATCTGTGAGCGCCAGCATGCAGAGCAGCAGGTACATCGGCTTGTGCAGGGACTTCTCTTTCCCTACAACAAACAGAACCATGAAATTTCCCAATAGGCCCGCAATGTAGAACATAGACAAAGGGATGGAAATCAGGACATGGGAATCTTCCAGACCAGGGATGCCCATTAGGATGAATGTTGAAGGGTCAGAGGGGGTGAGGTTGAGAGCTGCCATGAGGTGGTCAATGCGGCAGTGAGGCTCAGAAATGCTCCAGGTGTCTGTGACGGGAGAGAAGTACAGTGATGGGGATTACACATGTTGTAATTAGTACAGTAAATATGTTGTACTTATCAGCAATCTAGAAAGGGCGCAAGCAGTGAGGTGGCAGCATTTACGGATGGCACCAGATTATTGAGGTCAGAGTTAAGTCCAGAGAAGTTCTCAGAGAGAGCTAACCAAGCCAGGTGAATGGGCAGATGAACTTTGATGTCAATAACTGCAACATGTATGCCCACTGAGGAAAAACTTCAACTCCACAAATATCTTACAAGGTTCTAATTTAACTGTATGAACTCAGGAGAGGGATCTGGACATCACAGTACACAAACCTGTGAAATTTTACTCATAGTGTTAGCATGACCAGAAACTAAGGAAAATGTTGGAATCCAGGAGAAATGGGATGGAGAATCCTACAGTAAATACAGTGTAATGAAATCAGTCACTATGTTTCACCCACCTCTGGACTCCTCTGTGTAATATTGAGCACCCCTCTCACATAGGATATTGCAGAACTAGAGGGTTTGGGGCAAGGACAACGAGAATGATCAAGGGTCCAGGGAAACTCTCATATGGAGGTTGAAAAGACTGGGATTGTTACCTTACAAAGGAGATGAATAGGAGGACATATGAGAAAAATCTATAAAATACTGACTGGCAGAGAGTAGATGGAGAATGTGTTCTCCCTGTCCCGTAACACACAATCAAGAAGACATTCAATTACACTGAAACATGGCAAATTCAAAACTTGATAAAAAGTGTGTTTTCATCACTCCATGCTTAATTAGCCCGAGGAACTCATGGCCACAAGACATAGTTGAGGCCTTGAGCTAAGCAAGAATCAGGAATGGTTTGGACATTTACATGGATAGCGAGACTATTCAGTTATAACAGTTACAGCTAAATAAATATTTGGGAAATCCTATCTGCCCCTGTGTTTCAGGGCACAAGCCAATCTCTAGCTATTAGGCGTTAAGGGTGACACCCTCATGATGGTCAGGTCATTCCCCCATCCACACGGTGCTGGGTTTCTTACACCTTCCATTGCAGCACCTGGTGATGCCACTGTCAGAGAGAGGATTGTGGACTAGATGGACCATAGATCTGATCTATGATGCAATTCCCATGTTGGAAAGGAGCCAACTTTTCCCCAAGAAAACGGATATTATCATGGTGAGATATGACTTTGTGCTGAACAGAATGGTCATGAAGGGCACAGAGGTCTTGGTATTTATGGCTATGTGCCAGCTGTCTGTGCAGAACTGGGACAGGACACAGGGAGAACACACACGCAACCCAACATCTAAGCACAGCAACCAGTGTGCTTTTGGAATCGGGGCAGGCTGGGATGGGGAAGGAGAGTGGAGACAGGGGGTCAGAATACGCTGGGAGATTCGACCACCTGAGGAGCAGAGATCAGTGGTTCTTTCCAGCGGTTTAATGCCTGAACTTACAGAAATAACATTGAATAAGAACAACTGGAAACAAACTGAGTGAAGGTTGTGACACGCAGGCTGCAGCTCTGTGGCTTGTCAGGGGAAAGAGACCCTGAGACCAGCCCACATGCACTCGGGGTCAGGAAAGGCTCCAGCACTGGCCTTTGACCAAGAATCACAATGAAAAAATTAATTTCAGCAGTTCTCCCTGCCTGTCCATGTACACCCCCTACCTGCATCACAAACCCCAGCACTCCTGCTTCTCTGTGTTCACCCCCGTGCCTGCCCCACACCCTCAGTGTTGCCTGCCTGTCCGAGTACACCCTGTTTCCTGCCCCCACACCTCCCAGTGCTGCACACTTGTCCATGTAGCCCTGCCACCCCCACAAATTCCAACCCTGCCACACAGTGACACCCCTCTCCCAGGACCAAAAGCAGGTGTCAGACCCCACAGCAGACGAGGTGAAACTCAGTGTCTGCCTTCACTGGGGAAAAGGGGGAGATCAGCCTGAACTGCCTTTCCGGGAGGAAGGGAAACCCAGCAGCAGCTCAGCCTGTGCAGGGAAGGAGAGAGGGACAGACCCGGTGGGATGGACAGAGGACGTGGCGATTAAAAGGAGCCAGAGTGAGTAACTCTTTCTCAAAATGAACAGAGTTAACGTATTGCAGCCCCTTAGAAACTCAGACACCCCTTCCTGAGGCTGTAGTGGGGCTGCTCACAGGAGGAGGGAGGGTCTGGATGGGGGATGGTGTCAGAGACAATCTGCTACAGCGTTGTCCACATTCCACTACAGTCTGAGACACCCCCACCCTAATGATGCCTCTTTGGTCTGTGCATTAGCCAGGATGTGCATTCCCAATTTTGCCCAGTTTCAGGACTCTACGCCACTGATTTCGATACTGCACATCCCTGCCCCCAGCACCCGCACATCCACACACACAGTGCACTCCTGGACTTGTTGGGTTTCCCTAAGCCAGAAACATGCTTCTATTTTAACTGCCTTTTTCTGCTTCTCATCCTCTCCAGAAGCAGAGATGCAGGGGCACAGAGAGAGCAGACCTCTCTCCCAAAAAAAAACTGTTACCATGATTGTTTTCAACCCTAAGCCTGTGAGTCTAAGATTTCAGCAACAACGTCAACCGTCCTTAGAGGCCACAGGATGTCTCAAGTTGAAGTCACTGGAGGCTCATGGCCGGTGTAAATCCGGCCATTTATTTAAGTCCCCACGTGTGGATTTAGGGCGAACTCCTGGCTGTGTTGGGAGCCCTGCCCTGGGAGTTTTGCCCATGAACTCCATGGGACCAAGATTTCACCCTTAGTGTTTACATTTCAGTTCCGAGCTATGAGAATCAGGCTTCAAGTCCTGCTACAGAGAGCACTGTTGTGTATGGCACTCAAAGAGTCGGAAGGAAACCCCCAGTTTATATGGTCCGCTGAGATCACGTATGAAAGATGGGGATTTCAAAACACACGGGCCCTGATATATCTCTCAGGGAGGCCAGTATCAATCTGGAGTGACCCAGTGAAGGCAGAATGTGAGAGCAGAAGCTGGCTAGTGTGTGGCCCTTGTTGTGATCCCTTTAGTAACACAAATACCCACTGCAGGGGCTTTGGCCTCATTTCTTAACAGTGCCGTGAAATTGCTGAATTGGAAAACTTGAGCGAACCAGAGGAAAATCCCAATAAACCAAAAAAGGAAGCTACTGAGACAGATAAGAGGACACAGTAAGACACAAGGAACTTAACAACAAATATTTGTCTAAACCATTTCCGGGACATTTATAATTCCAGTGTTACCAGGTCAATCCCTTGGTGTTTCTGACAACACTAAACAGTTCAAGTCACAGTCCGAGTGAATTCCTGCCCAGCTGTTTGTTTGTTTGAATCCTTGAACTCTTCTTGAGCCCTTAGTTCTAACTTTAGTTCAGAAGTTGGTAACTCACCAAAATCCCGCTCAGCACAGAGAGGAAATCTTACGGTGAAGAAAGGCAGAGCCCCAAGAATCAGCGTATGAATGTCTAGTGTCTGACACTCTCTGTGCTGGACAGCGACCTTTATGATTCCCCTGTACAGTCCCTGCAGACTCTCAGGTTGGCTTGGACTGCAAGACAATTCCCTCGGCTCCTGGAGCAGACGAAAGAGCAGAAAATAGACCCTGCAGAACTTCAGCCGGAGAGCCTCCCCCGGGAGTGAAGAAATGATTCTCCGATAACAGAGGCTCAGATTGTCAGGGCAAATTCAGTCTTGTAGACTTGATTGAATCATCCAGCAGTACTGGAACACCAGAAAGCGAAGGAAGAGCCAAGGCTTAGACCAGGGTCTCAAACTCAATTTACCTTAGGGCCAGTGCCAGTCCTCAAATCCTCCCAGCAGGCCAGTAATGTCACTGAAGATGGTGCTCAGAAAAGAAAATGTTTATAATGTATTTTTTATTTCAAATTTCTTAGCAATAATAAAACTGTCATACAACTTTATACAATTCTTCGCTGCCAGAGAGTTTTGAGTGTTTGCCACACACATTTCTGTTGATGTTTGGCCTCAGGGACTGAGCAGTTGAAACCTTCAGGCTTGCAGCAAGGTGTGCATCAGGTAGTTGTGTTCGGTATTTTGATTTGTTTATATTCATTGTGGGAAAAAAGTGAATCTCCCTCCATGGCTGAATCTGCCTGGCAACTAATGATGATATATCAGTCCCTCTCCCTCAGCCAATGGGAGCTGTGGAGGGTGGCGCCTACAGCAGACATTACTGGCAGCATCTGCCTGCTTCCCAGACTGCAGTTCAAAGGGAGAAACCTCGGAGAATATAAGAACATAAAGGCCGTACCGGGTCAGACCAAAGGTCCATCTAGCCCAGTATCTGTCTACCGACAGTGGCCAATGCCAGGTGCCCCTGAGGGAGTGAACCTAACAGGCAATGATCAAGTGATCTCTCTCCTGCCATCCATCTCCATCCTCTGACGAACAGAGGCTAGGGACACCATTCTTACCCATCCTGGCTAATAGCCATTTATGGACTTAGCCACCATGAATTTATCCAGTTTCTTTTTAAACGCTGTTATAGTCCTAGCCTTCACAACCTCCTCAGGTAAGGAGTTCCACAAGTTGACTGTGCGCTGCGTGAAGAAGAACTTCCTTTTATTTGTTTTAAACCTGCTGCCTATTAATTTCATTTGGTGACCCCTAGTTCTTGTATTATGGGAATAAGTAAATAACTTTTCCTTATCCACTTTCTCAACACCACTCATGATTTTATATGCCTCTATCATGTCCCCCCTTAGTCTTCTCTTTTCCAAACTGAAGAGTCCTAGCCTCTTTAATCTTTCCTCATACGGGACCCTCTCTAAACCCCTAATCATTTTAGTTGCTCTTTTCTGAACCTTTTCTAGTGCTAGAATATCTTTTTTGAGGTGAGGAGACCACATCTGTCACAGTATTCGAGATGTGGGCGTACCATGGATTTATATAAGGGCAATAATATATTCTCAGTCTTATTCTCTATCCCCTTTTTAATGATTCCTAACATCCTGTTTGCTTTTTTGACCGCCTCTGCACACTGCGTGGACATCTTCAGAGAACTATCCACGATAACTCCAAGATCTTTTTCCTGACTCGTTGTAGCTAAATTAGCCCCCATCATGTTGTATGTATAGTTGAGGTTATTTTTTCCAATGTGCATTACTTTACATTTATCCACATTAAATTTCATTTGCCATTTTGTTGCCCAATCACTTAGTTTTGTGAGATCTTTTTGAAGTTCTTCACAATCTGCTTTGGTCTTAACTATCTTGAGTAGTTTAGTATCATCTGCAAACTTTGCCACCTCACTGTTTACCCCTTTCTCCAGATCATTTATGAATAAATTGAATAGGATTGGCTTCGGGCACATTCCTGTCGCCATCAAAGTTCCGTGAAATTGCTCTACCAACTCATCAATTTCAGGATGGTAGATCAATGTTCCTAATGCTGTTACCCTCATTTAGACTGCACAGTCCTTTCATTAGTTGTAAAGTGAAGTTAAGTCCTTGGTCAATAAGGATTTCTTGGGGTATAACCACCTGGGAGAGGGGTTTCTTACACTCATTTGGTTCATGGCCAGAGTGCTAGAATTATACCTGGAGGGAAGTAAACCTGGCTGGGTGTCTTTGTCACCGAACCGTGCCTGTGGTTTTTCTTGATGAGTAACATCGAGGTCTGCTGAATGAGCAGGCTGCCTTGTCTGTGCATACTGATAACACTGGAGCTCCAAGGACACAAGCACCGAGCAGTCTGAGCAGTGTTCATGAGGCAACAACATTCCAGCCTTCAGCACTTGACAACAGCCAGCTGACAGTCTGAGCCCAGGGGTGAACAACTCTACTGTCTGGAGCAAGTGAGCGACTGTTGTGCCTCCTGCCCAAAGTGTGGTCACTGCCTCAGTCGCTGGGGTTCCACCACTTATCCTTAGCCAAGCCTATGGACAACTCGCTGTGGTGAATTAGGAAGATTATGCCATGGAAGTTGAGGATTCTGTGACTTCCAGAGACCTCGGTGACATTTTCCATGTCAGCCCTGGGGCGGTGCACCAGAGCTATCAGTCAGTGGGAACCCCTGAGCTCTCAGCTGCCTTGGGTGGCCAAGGACCCAGCAGCTCTCAGCTCCCACAGGCGGTGGTGGGACCCAGAGCTCTGAGCTGCCACAGGCAGCAGGAGCTCCCATAGCTTTGTGATTCTGGGGCTGTGGCAGGGGATCCAGAGCTCTGAGCTACTGGGGCTGCGGCAGGGGCCACGGAGCTATTAGCCACGGTGGCAGCAGGTGCTGGACCCTCCCCCTCCTGAAGTGGGGCTCAGGCTGTCATCCCCCTGACTGGGCTTTGATCCTCCCCCTGTCAGTTCCCTCCATCCCCATTATTTTTAGTAAAAGTCACAGACAGGTCATGGGATTCCATGAATTTGTGTTTATTGCCTGTGACCTGTCCATGACTTTTACTAAAAATAATTGCAACAAATTCTTAACCGTGACTGATCATCTGGTCATCCCTTGTTCCTGAGCAAACTTGTGTCATGGGCCAGGATAGCCACCCCCTGGCTGAATGCATTCTGGAAGCTGTGGTCATTAATTAATGGAGATATCTCTATCTCCTAGAACTGGAAAGGACCCTGCAGGGTTATTGAGCCCAGCCCCCTGCCTTCACTAGCAGGACCAAGTATTGATTTTGCCCCAGATCCCTAAGTGGCCCTTTTAAGTACAGAACTCACAACTCTGGGTTTAGAAGGCCAATGCTCAAACCACTGAACTATCCCTTCCTCCATTGCTGGCTCACTCACCTGGCTGAAAGTGTCCTCCACAGCATCAGCTTTTTTCCTCTCCTATTCCTACCAACTCTGCTACTCTCACCAGAGTGTCAGCCTCCACCTTCCCAGTCAGCCGTTCCCCCTGTTCCTTCACAACATCACCAGAGTGGTTCCAGTCCCTCCCCAATATGACCGGAAAGGCCAGATATTGGAAATAATTTCCCTACTAAGTTTATTAAGGTTTAGCACAAGAATTCTTTTATTAGTTCAAAGGGAAATTGGTGTTGATTATATCCCATATACAATTACAAGCAGATACACACTTCTGTGTTATAGAATCATAGAATAGTATCACAGAATTGGAAGGGACCTCAAGAGGTCATCTAGTCCTGTCTCCTGAAGTCAAGGCAGGACTAAGTATTACCTAGACCATCCCTGACAGGTATTTGTTCAACCTGCTCTTAAAAATCTCCAGTGGCGGAGATTCCACAACCTCCCTAGACAATTTATTCCAGTGCTTAACCACCCTGTCAGTTAGGAAGTTTTTCCTAATGTCCAACCTAAACTGTCCTTGCTGCAATTTAAGCTCATTGTTTCTTGTCCTATCCTCAGAGGTTAAGAAGAACATTTTTTTCTCCCTCCTCCTTGTAACAACCTTTTATGTACTTGAAAACTGTTATCATGTCCCTTCTCTGTCATCTCTTCTCCAGACTAAATTAACCCTCATAGGTGATGTTTTCTAGACCTTTAATCATTTTTGTTGCTGTTCTCTGCACTATCTCCAATTTGTCCACATCTTTCCTGAAATGTGGTGCCCAGAACTGGACACAATACTCCTGTTGAGCCTAATCAGCATGGAGTGGAGCGGAAGAATTATATCCCAGCAACCATACAGTTATATGCTTTGGCTAAATAGTCACCAAAGGATCAGGATCAGGAAATACCTTCTATAATGCTGTGACTCTAGAGGGGTAAGGAAAACCTGTGACAAAGGAACCCCTAAGAATGTTGCTCTTATAAGAATATAAGAATGACAATCTTGGGTGAGATCAATGGTCCATCTAGCCCAGTATCCTGTCTTCTGACAGTGGCCAAAGCCAGGTGCTTCATAGAGAATGAAAAGAACAGGGAATCATGAAGTGATCCATCCTCTGTCCCCGCTTCCCAAGTTCTGGCAAACAGAGGCTAGGGACACCATCCCTGCCCATCCTGACTAATAGCCATGGATGGACCTAAGTGCCAAGAACTCTTTGGAACTATGCTGTGGAACTCTTTGCCAGAGGAAATTGTGAAGGCCAAGACTGTAATAGATTGTCAAAGGCACAAGGGCAGTAGACATCAGAGTCCCACTAAATGCAGATGCACATTGGGCAACTAACTCACATCTGTGTCTTCCTCCACCCACACTAAACTAATTACAGCTGGTGCAGTTACTCTAGCAGTCCCCAGGCTTCAGGGCACATGCTGATCACTGAAGGGGGCTCTGGAAGCCGCTCCTGCCCATGGCATGATATCACCCTATGGCGGGGTTATGGCTGAGCAGGGGCAATCAGATGGGATGGGCTATTGTTCAGTGTTTGAAACACGGATGTGCGAGAGCATTTCCATTTCATGTTACGTTATCATGGATTCAGGGCAGGGCTCGTCAGCTGGGAGGGGAGGAGAAGATGCTCAGACTCTATGACAATGGGAAGCAGCAGGGAAATGCTGATAGATAAATAAGTACGTCTAAACATTGGCTCTTCCTTCGCTTTCTGGTGTTCCAGTACTGCTGGCTGATTCAATCAAGTCTACAAGACTGAATTTGCCCTGACAATCTGAGCCTCTGTTATCGGAGAATCATTTCTTCACTCCCAGGGGAGGCTCTCAGGCTGAAGTTCTGCAGGGTCTATTTTCTGCTCTTCCCACTGCACCAGGAGCCGAGGGAATTGTCTGGGAGTCCTGCTAACCTGAGAGTCCAGAGGGACTGTACAGGGAAATCATAAAGGTCTCTGTCTAACACAGAGCATGTCAGACATTTGAGATTCATACACTGATTCTTGGGGCTCTGCCTTCCTGTCGCCATAAGGAGATTTCCTCCCTGTGCTGAGTGGGATTTTGGTGAGTTACCAGCTTCTGCACTAAAGTTAGAACTAGGAGTTCAAGGGTTCAAGTTAAAAAAATATGTGGGCAGGAATTCACCATCGCGGCGACTTGGTGTTTCTGACAATACTAAACAGTTCAAGGGGTTGACCTGGTAAAACTGGAATTATAAATGTACTGGAAATGGTTTACACAAATAATTGTTTTTAAGATAAGTTCTATGTGTCTTATTGTGTCTTCTTATCTGTCTCAGTAGCTTCCTTTTTTTGGTTTATGTTGATTTTCCTCTGGTTAGCTCACATTTTTCCAATTCAGCAATTTCACAGCACTGTTAAGAAGTGCAGCCAAAGCCTCTGCAGTGGGTATTTGTGTTACCAGAGTGTTCAAAGCCAGAAAAGGCCACACACTGGCCAGATTCTGCTCTCACATTCTGCCTTCACTGGGTCACTCCCAATTGACACTGGCCTCCCTGAGAGAAATATCAGGGCCCATGTGTTTTGAAATCCCCATCTTTCATGCCCAGTCTCACAGCACCACATAAACTGGCGGTTTCCTTCGGAGTCTTTTAGTGCCGTACAGAACAGCGCTCTGTGCAGCAGGACATAAAGCTCTGATTTTCACAGCTCAGCACCAAAACTTAAACATTAAGGGTGAAATCTTGGTCCCATGGAGTTCAGTGGCAAAACTCCCAACACAGCCAGGGGATCACCCTAAATCCGCATGTAGGGACTTAAATAAATGGCCTGATTTACACCGGCCATGAACCTCCAGTGACTTCAACTGGAGTCGTCCTGTGGCCTCTAAGGACGGGTGAGCTTGTTCGGACCAAAGAAGAACTGACAGGAGAGTTGCTGAAATCTCAAACTCACAGGCTTAGGGTTGAAAACGATCAGGATAACAGTGTTTTTGTGGGAGGAGAGAGGTCTGCACTCTCCGTACCCCTGCATCTCTGCTCCTGGAGAGGATGAGAAACACCAAAAGGCAGTTAAAATAACAGCCTGTTTCTGGCTTAGGGGAAAACAAGAGGTCCAGGAACGCACTGTGTGTGTGGATATGGTGGGGGTGGGGGGAAGGGATGTTCAGTATCCAAATCACAGTGGCGTAGAGTCCTGAAACCGGGCAAAATTAGGAATGCACATTCTGTGTAATGCAAAGACCAAAGAGGCATCATGAGGGTGGGGGTGTCTCAGACTTTTACGAGCAGCCCCCTCCAGTGAGCAGCCCCACTACAGCCTCAGGAAGGGGTGTCTGGGTTTCAGGTGGGCTGCAATACGTTAAAGCTTTGTGTCATTTTGAGGAAGAGATCCTCACACTGGCTCCTTTTAGTCTCCGCATCCTCTCTCCCTCCCACCGGGTCTGTCCCTCTCTCCTTCCCTGCACCAGCTGAGCTGCTTCTGCGGTTCCCTTTGCCCCCAGAGAGACAGTTCAGGCCGATCTCTCACTTTTCCTGGTCTGAGGAGCTATTTCTGTGAGCTCTCACTGTGGGGTCTGGCACCTGGTTTTGATCCTGGGTGAGGGGTATCACTGTGTGGCAGGGCTGGAAGTTGTGGGGGTGGGGGACCTACATGGACAAGCAGGCAGTGCTGGAGGTTGTAGGGGCAGGGAGTGGGGTGTACACAGACAGGCAGACACCACTGGGAGTTGTGGGGGTGGGGAACGGGGTGTACATGGGCAGGAGGGCAGCGGTGGGTTTTATGGGGATGGGGAGCGGGGTGTACACAGAGTGATGGGCAGTGTTGGAGGTTCTGAGGCAGACGGATGGTACATGGACAGGGGTTCAGCGCCGGGGGTTGTGGGGCAGGCAGGGGAGTGTACTCAGACAAGCGACAGTGCTGGGGGGTTGTGATTCAGGTAGATACTGAACAAGATAGTGCGTACTAAGTAAGGCACGTGTCATTCAGAACAGTCACTGACCCCAAAGTGCGACTGGTACTACCAGGGAATTTGTTTACCCAATTTGTAATTACCCTGTAAGTTAACTGCTAACAGTCATTTGTTGATTTTTACCTGTGTGTTGGTTAAAGAGTTTAGCAATGTTATGCACATTGTAAATGATGTACAGCAATAACACAATACAGCGATAACACAGTAGCTTTTACATAGTAGCCAAGTTTAACTTAACTGACAGTAGTTTCTAACTGATGGCCCCCTTCATTGTGCCTATATGGTAGGTTCTCTTCCTACTACTGTCACCAGTGTCTTCTCCATGCTCCCCAGTCATCCCTGGCTCCCACAACCTCTGAGCCGCCCCACACTCCCCCTTCTCAGGGGGTGAGCTGCTTCCCATCATACCTGCTCCCTTGGCCGGGGGCAGATCAGTGACTGGTGAAGGAGGAGCTAATACAGCATCTGTGGGGTAAGTGACTGTCTGTAGTGTGTGTTTGTTTGTGTTTGGGGGTTACTTGCTGTGTGCTGAGCTTGTGTTTGTCAGTCTGTTTGTTTGTTGGTTTGTTTGAGGGACTGTGTGCTCTGGCTGGCAGTTGGAGGCAGGTTTGAAAGCTCGAAGCCTCTGGTAATTGGCTGAGCCTTAATCAGTGGGCGGGGCATTCACTCAGGCCAGGGCTTTATAAAGCCGCGCACAAGCGACCAGGGAGCTTTGCGACCAGAGGCTGCTAACAGGGAGTTTCGCAAGGGAGTTTAGAAGGGGAGTGGGAAGGGAGTGGGAGCCCCTCGCCAGCCCTAACCCCGTCCCTGTGGGCCCCCCTAAAACCTATAAACCGAACCACAGTCCAAAACTACATTCTGTAAACCACCCTTTCACTAACTAGGAGACAATGCAGGCAGAAGCCCAGCAGCAGAGTGGGGGCTATCCAGTTTATTGCACTGACTGTCGCATGTATGATTACCTGCCCTGTGGGCGGGTGGCGTATGTGTGCAGTCGGTGCAAGGAGCTCCTGGCCCTCAGAGACCATGTACAGACTTTGGAGGCCAGGGTGGCGGAACTGGAGGAGCTGAGAGAGACAGAAAGGTATGTTGATGAGGCTTTCCGGGACACTGTAGAATTGTCCCACCTCCGCTTAGACAGCTCCTGTGCTGTTGAGGAGGAACAAGGGCCCAGGGAAGTAGAGCAGTCAATGGGAGCAGAGGGAAACCTTCCCGTAGTTGGGACCCTCCTTCCAGATGGTGCTGGGGTTGCCTCTCACACTGAGGTTGCCTCTCCGGGGGAGGGAACTCCAGTTTCTAGGAAAAGGCAGGTGTTAGTAATGGGAGATTCGATTATTAGAAACATAGATAGCTGGGTCTGTGATGACCGGGAGAACCGTATGGTGACTTGCCTGCCTGGTGCGAAGGTTGCGGATCTCTCGAGGCATCTAGATAGACTTATGTGTAGTGCTGGGGAGGAGCCGGTGGTCGTGGTACATGTAGGTACCAATGACATAGGGAAGGCTAGGAGAGATGTCCTGGAAGCCAAATTTAGGCTGCTAGGGAAGAGACTGAAATCCAGGACCTCTATGGTGGCATTTTCAGAAATGCTCCCAGTTCCATGCGCAGGGCCAGGTAGGCAGGCAGAGTTTCAGAGTCTCAATGCGTGGATGAGACGATGGTGTAGAGAGGAGGGGTTCACATTCATTAGGAACTGGGGAAACTTCTGGGATGGGAGGAGCCTATACAGGAGAGATGGGCTCCACCTAAACCAAAGTGGAACCAGACTCCTGGCACTAAACATTAAAAAGGTTGTAGAGCAGTTTTTAAACTAGGAGATGGGGGAAAGCCGACTGCTGCAGAGGAGCGTGTGGATCGGACACAGACTTCTCTCAGGGGAGAGTCTGATGATAGAGAATCTCCAGGTTATAGTCAGGAGCAGAGGAATGAGAAGTATAATGTAAGGGCCGGATCAGATCATAAACAGTCACATAAAAAAGAATCTGGCACATCAGAAAAAGGCAGGCTAAAAAACAGGGACAAGTTTTTAAAGTGCTTGTACACAAATGCCAGAAGTCTAAATAATAAGCTGGGTGAACTAGAGTGCCTTGTGATAAAGGAGGATATAGATATAATAGGCATCACAGAAACCTGGTGGACTGAGAGCAATCAATGGGACACAATCATTCCGGGGTACAAAATATATCAGAAGGACAGGACAGGCCGTGCAGGGGGAGGAGTGGCACTATATGTTAAAGAAAGTGTAGATTCAATTGAAGTAAAAATCTTAAGCGAATCCACAGGTTCCGTAGAATCTCTATGGATAGAAATTTCATGCTCTAGTAAAAATATAACAGTAGGGATCTATTATCGACCACCTGACCAGGACAGTAATAGTGATGATGAAATGCTAAGGGAAATTAGAGAGGCTATCAAAATTAAGAACCCAATAATAGTGGGGGATTTCAATTATCCCCATATTGACTGGGAACATTTCACTTCAGGACGAAATGCAGAGATAAAATTTCTCGATACTTTAAATGACTGCTTCATGGAGCAGCTGGTACTGGAACCCACAAGGGGAGAGGCAACTCTAGATTTAATCCTGAGTGGAGCGCAGGAGCTGGTCCAAGAGGTAACTATAGCAGGACCGCTTGGAAATAGTGACCATAATACAATAGCATTCAACATCCCTGTGGTGGGAAGAACATCTCAACTGCCCAACACTGTGGCCTTTAATTTCAAAAGGGGGAACTATACAAAAATGAGGGGGTTAGTTAGACAAAAGTTACAAGGTACAGTGACTAAAGTGAAATCCCTGCAAGTTGCATGGGCCCTTTTGAAAGACACCATAATAGAGGCCCAACTTCAATGTATACCCCAAATTAAGAAAAACAGTAAAAGAACTAAAAAAGAGCCACCATGGCTTAACAACCATGTAAAAGAAGCAGTGAGAGATAAAAAGACTTCCTTTAAAAAGTGGAAGTCAAATCCTAGTGAGGCAAATAGAAAGGAGCACAAACACTGCCAACTTAAGTGCAAGAGTATAATAAGAAAAGCCAAAGAGGAGTTTGAAGAACGGCTAGCCAAAAACTCCAAAGGTAATAACAAAATGTTTTTTAAGTACATCAGAAGCAGGAAGCCTGCTAAACAACCAGTGGGGCCCCTTGATGATGAAAATACAAAAGGAGCGCTTAAAGATGATAAAGTCATTGCAGAGAAACTAAATGGATTCTTTGCTTCAGTCTTCATGGCTGAGGATGTTAGGGAGATTCCCAAACCTGAGCTGGCTTTTGTAGGTGACAAATCTGAGGAACTGTCACAGATTGAAGTATCACTAGAGGAGGTTTTGGAATTAATTGATAAACTCAACATTAACAAATCACCGGGACCAGATGGCATTCACCCAAGAGTTCTGAAAGAACTCAAATGTGAAGTTGCGGAACTATTAACTAAGGTTTGTAACCTGTCCTTTAAATCGGCTTCGGTACCCAATGACTGGAAGTTAGCTAATGTAACGCCAATATTTAAAAAGGGCTCTAGGGGTGATCCCGGCAATTACAGACCGGTAAGTCTAACGTCGGTACCGGGCAAATTAGTTGAAACAATAGTAAAGAATAAAATTGTCAGACACATAGAAAAACATAAACTCTTGAGCAATAGTAAACATGGTTTCTGTAAAGGGAAATCGTGTCTTACTAATCTATTAGAGTTCTTTGAAGGGGTCAACAAACATGTGGACAAGGGGGATCCGGTGGACATAGTGTACTTAGATTTCCAGGAAGCCTTTGACAAGGTCCCTCACCAAAGGCTCTTACGTAAATTAAGCTGTCATGGGATAAAAGGAAAGGTCCTTTCATGGATTGAGAACTGGTTAAAGGACAGGGAACAAAGGGTAGGAATTAATGGTAAATTCTCGGAATGGAGAGGGGTAACTAGTGGTGTTCCCCAAGGGTCAGTCCTGGGACCAATCCTATTCAATTTATTCATAAATGATCTGGAAAAAGGGGTAAACAGTGAGGTGGCAAAGTTTGCAGATGATACTAAACTACTCAAGATAGTTAAGACCAAAGCAGATTGTGAAGAACTTCAAAAAGATCTCACAAAACTAAGTGATTGGGCAACAAAATGGCAAATGAAATTTAATGTGGATAAATGTAAAGTAATGCACATTGGAAAAAAATAACCCCAACTATACATACAACATGATGGGGGCTAATTTAGCTACAACGAGTCAGGAAAAAGATCTTGGAGTTATTGTGGATAGTTCTCTGAAGATGTCCACGCAGTGTGCAGAGGCGGTCAAAAAAGCAAACAGGATGTTAGGAATCATTAAAAAGGGGATAGAGAATAAGACTGAGAATATATTATTGCCCTTATATAAATCCATGGTATGCCCACATCTCGAATACTGTGTACAGATGTGGTCTCCTCACCTCAAAAAAGAGCAACTAAAATGATTAGGGGTTTAGAGAGGGTCCCATATGAGGAAAGATTAAAGAGGCTAGGACTCTTCAGTTTGGAAAAGAGAAGACTAAGGGGGGACATGATAGAGGTATATAAAATCATGAGTGATGTTGAGAAAGTGGATAAGGAAAAGTTATTTACTTATTCCCATAATACAAGAACTAGGGGTCACCAAATGAAATTAATAGGCAGCAGGTTTAAAACAAATAAAAGGAAGTTCTTCATGCAGCGCACAGTCAACTTGTGGAACTCCTTACCTGAGGAGGTTGTGAAGGCTAGGCCTATAACAATGTTTAAAAGGGGACTGGATAAATTCATGGTGGCTAAGTCCATAAATGGCTATTAGCCAGGATGGGTAAGAATGGTGTCCCTAGCCTCTGTTCGTCAGAGGATGGAGATGGATGGCAGGAGAGAGATCACTTGATCATTGCCTGTTAGGTTCACTTCCTCAGGGGCACCTGGCATTGGCCACTGTCGGTAGACAGATACTGGGCTAGATGGACCTTTGGTCTGACCCGGTACGGCCTTTCTTATGCTCTTATGTTCTTATGGGTCTCACTGGTGAGAAATCTCACACAGAGGGAGGCCAATGCCAGGTCCCCTGTGATGCTGCTCTTGTTACACCCATACACACTGTGTGTGGCTTCGGGGGCTGCTACACAGGAACAACTCATAAGCTGAGAAGTTTGCACATTGTATAATGAGAGTGGGCAACTCTGGGACATGTGAGGGCCTAGATAAATACAGCTGCCATGTGCAGGAACCACTGGCAGCTGCCAGAAATAGTCAGCCATGGGGACACAGACGTTAGTTGTTACTCATTCATGGTGAATGTGTTCCTCTGTGTGGAGATTTTATGGAGTCACGTCAGTTTTTTTCTCGCCTACAACGTTGGTCCATGCAGTGTGTCACGGGATCCCTCAGCCTCGTGAAATACCCACCTAGTGTAACATTTCCAAGGCATCGCAGACACATGAGAATTTCTCCCCATAGGGCTACATTTACCATGGTCATGAATAGAAAAAAGGCCCTCAGTAAGCTCAGGCACGAGCTTGCTGGCAAACTGCGGTCCATGGTGCTGGACAGGCATTAAGCCTTCCTCTGTGCCCCAGCTGCACCACTGACAGGGAGCCACTGGAGGTAATCTGTGCCCCAATCTCCGGCCCCAGCTCTGAGCCCCCCAAAACCCAGAACCCCTTCCTGCACCCCAAAGCCATCATTCCCAGCCTCACACCAGACCCTACACCCCCAGCCTAGAGCCCTGACCCCCTCCTACACTCCAACCCCCGCCCCATCCCTGATCCTCCCCCAAACCTCGATCCCCTCCTGCACCCCATATCCTGCATCCCCAGCCCAGAGCCCTGACCTATCACTATTTTTTTTCAACTGGGTCCCAAAAAAAAAAATTGAAACCACTGCTAGTAGCAGCATGCAGAGAATTTCACTAAAATAATTCCTGGAGAGAATCACACTGAGAGTTCATGTTTAGCTAATTATTCCTTCATGCCCCCAGATCTTGTTCAGAGTCATTGTGCTTCCCACATTGTAGAATCCCCCATTACGGTATCATCGCCTACATTTTTTGTTCCTAGATGCAGATATCTACATAGCTATGTTAGAACACATATTGTTTGTTTCGACCCAGTTTACCAACAAATCCAGATTGCTCTGAATCAGTGACCTGTCCTTTTCAATATTTATGATCCCCCAATTTTTGTATCAGAGGGGTAGCCGTGTTAGTCTGGATCTGTAAAAGCAGCAGAGTCCTGTGGCACCTTGTAGTCTAACAGACGTATTGGAGCATGAGCTTTCGTGGGTGAATACCCACTTTGTCGGACGCAGGCTCGAGTTGAGCAGCGCAAGTTTATTGATTGGTTCACCACTTTATTAATGGAAGTGGCTAAACACCAGCTTTTGTAAACCTGAGCAGGTTCACCAAACCCTTCAGCAAACTCAGTGGTAAAGATAAACAGTAAAAAAGTTTATTGACTACAAAAGATAGATTTTAAGTGATTATAAGGGATAGGCAAAAAGTCAGAGTTAGTTACCAAAATAAAATCTAAACTCTCAACCCTATTAGACTGGGCAACATCTAGATTAAGCATTTTTTTCTCATCCCACTGGATATTGGAGTTCATAATACACAGGTTTCACCCTTGAAACCTGGGCCAGTCTCCTCTGTTGGAGTCTTCAGTCTTCTGAGTGCCCTTGTTTCTTGCAGCATAGGTCAGGGGGAGAGGAGACAAGGCCAAGCGTGGGGCCACTGTGTTCTGTTCTATATCCCTAATCCGTGTGCTTGGAGAACACAAGTCTGGTTTTCATTGCTGAGTCACCAGGCAAGGTTGAGCAACTCCCTTGGTGTGGCCTTGTGCAAGCAAGTCCTTGCATTGTAGCTCCCTTGCTGGACAATGACTGTTGATGGTTGTTCAACACCCACCCTGATGTTGTTGACTTTTTCTTGCTGTTGTCTCTGGGGAGCTGCTGATTCACAATTTACAGCATGATTTAGTGACAACCATACAACACAATCTCATAACTTCATAATATGCACTAAATATATAAATATTTAGATAGAACAATGACTTTTAGAATGGCATAACTTTTCCCCTGATACCTCTCATAGCATGCTTTTTATGCAATATCACAATTATATATAAAGGAGGAATATGGGTTACAGGACACTTCCCTGACATACAGAGTATCACACAGGTCTCAGACAAAGCTGAGTGTCTGCAAGAAAGTGTCACACCAAAAAACAAGGGAAGTAACAGAGGTGCAAGCCTGTAGCCATAAATACCAAGACCTCTGTGCCCTTCATGACCATTCTGTTCAGCACAAAGTCATATCTCACCATGATAATATCTGTTTTCATGGGGAAAATTTGGCTCCTTTCCAACATGGAAATTACATCATAGATCAGATCTTTGGTCCATCTAGTCCAGTGTCCTCTCTCTGAGAGTGACAACCCCAGATGCTACAGAAGAAGGTTTAAGAAACCCAGCAGTGGGGGGGCTGGAGGGGATGACCTGACCGTCATGAGAGGGTCACCCTTAATGCCTAGCAGCTGGAGATTGGCTTGTGCCCTGAAACATATGGGCAGATAGGCTTTCCCAAATATTTATTTAGCTGTAACTATTATAACTGGATGGTATTACTATCCATGTAAATGTCCAAACAGTTCCTGATTCTTGCTTAGCTCATGGACGCAATTACCTCTTATGTCAGTGAGTTTCTCAGTCTAATTAAGCGTTGTGTGAAGAAAGCACTCTTTATTATCAGTTTTGAATTTGCCACATTTCAGTGTAATTAAATGTCCTCTTGATCTTTTGCTATGAGACAGGGAGAACACATTCTCCATCTACTCTCTACCAGTCATATTTTATAAACTTTTCTCATATCCCCTCCTATTCATCTCTTTTCTAAGGTAACAATCCCAGTCTTTTCAACCTCTCTCCATATGAGAGTTTCCCCTTTCCTGAAACCCTCTAGTTCTGCAATGTCCTGTGTGAGGAGCCCAGAGGAGGGTGAAACATAACGTGACTGATCTCATGGCACTGTATTTACTGTATTATTCCCCATCCCACTTCTCCTGGATTCCAACATTTTCCTTAGTTTCTGTCCATGCTTACACTGTCCCTGGAAAAATCATAGAGCAGGTCCTCAAGGTTTCAATTCTGAAGCACATAGAGGAGAGGAAAGTGATCAGGAACAGTAAGCATGGATTCAGCAAGGGCAAGTCATGCCCAACTAACTTTATTGCCTTCTATGAGGAGATAACTGGGTCTGTGGATGAGAGGAAAGCAGTGGATGTGTTATTCTTTGACTTTAGCAAAGCTTTTGATACAGTCTCCCACAGTATTCTTGCCAGCAAGTTAAAGAAGTATGGGCTGGATGAATGGACTATAAGGTAGATAGAAAGCTGGCTAGGTCATCGGGCTCAATGGGTAGTGATCAACGGCTCCATGTCTAGTTGGCAGCCAGTTTCAAGCGGAGCGCCCCAAGGGTCGGTCCTGGGGCTGGTTTTGTTCAATATCTTCATTAATGATCTGGAGGATTGCATGAACTGCACCCTTAGCAAGTTTGCAGATGACACTAAACTGAGAGGAGTGGTAGATATGCTGGAGGGTAGGGATAGGATACAGAGTGTCCTAGACAAATTAGAGGATTGGGCCAAAAGAAACCTGATGTGGTTCAATAAGGACAAGCGCAAAGTCCTGCACTTAGGATGGGAGAATCCCATTCAGTGTTACAGACTAGGCACCGAATGGCTAGGAAGCAGTTCTGCAGAAAAGGAACTAGGGGTTACAGTGGATGAGAAGCTGGATATGAGTCGACAGTGTGCCCTTGTTGCCAAGAGGGCTAACGGCATTTTGGGCTGTATAAGTAGGGGTATTGCCAGCAGATCGAGAGACATCATCATTCCCCTCTATTCAACTTTGGTGAGGCCTTATATGGAGTACTGTGTCCAGTTTTGGGCCCCACACTACAAGAAGGATGTGGAAAAATTGGAAAGAGTCCAGTGGAGGGCAACAAAAATGATTAGGGGGCTGGAGCACATGACTTATGAGGAGAGGCTGAGGGAACTGGGATTGTTTAGCCTGCAGAAGAGAAGAATGAGGGGGGATTTGATAGCTGCTTTCAACTACCTGAAAGGGGGTTCCAAAGAGGATGGATCTAGACTGTTCTCAGTGGTACCCGATGACAGAACAAGGAGTAATGGTCTCAAGTTGCAGTGGGGGAGGTTTAGGTTGGATATTAGGAAAAAACTTTTTCATTAGGAGGGCGGTGAAGCACTGGAATGGGTTACCTAGGGAGGTGGTGGAATCTCCTTCCATAGATGTTTTTAAGGTCAGTCTTGACAAAGCCCTGGCTGGGATGATTTAGTTGGGTTTGATCCTGCTTTGAACAGGGGGTTGGACTAGATGACCTCGTCAGGTCCCTTCCAACCCTGATATTCTATGATTCTATGATTGTATGACTGTGAGCAAAATTTCACAGGTTTGTGTACTGCGATGTCCAGCTCCCTCTCCTGAGTTCATACAGTTACATTAGAATCTTGTAAGACATTAGAGGAGTTGAAGTTTTTCCCTCAATGGGCATACATGTTGCAGATATTGACATCGAAGTTCATCTGCCATCATTCTGCCCATTCACCTGCCTTGGTTAGCTCTCTCTGAGAACTTCTCTGGACTTGACCTCAATAATCTGGTGCCATCTGTAAATGTTGTCACCAAAGTGCTCATCCCCTTTCTAGATTGTTAATAACTATGAAATATTTACTGTCCTGCTTGTTACAACATGTTTAATCCCCATCACTGTTATTCTCTCCCTTCGCAGACACCTGGAGCATTTCTGAGCCTCATCGCCGCATTGACCACCTCATGGCATCCTTCAACCTCACCACCTCTTACCCTTCAACATACATCCTAATGGGCATCCCTGGCCTAGAAGCTGCCCATGTCCTGATTTCCATCCCTTTCTCTATGTTCTACATTATTGGCCTGTTGGGAAATTTCACAATTTTGTTTGTTGTGGGCAAAGAGCAGACCCTGCACAAGCCAATGTACCTGCTGATCTGCATGCTGGCACTCGCAGACATCAGCATATCTACCTCCCTTGTGCCGAAGGCACTGTGTATATTTTGGTTCAATCTGAAAGGCATTACTTTGGGTGGCTGCCTCACCCAGATGTTCTTCTTTCATGCGGGTATGGTTATGCATTCAGCCGTCCTTGTGACAATGGCCTTCGATCGCTATGTTGCCATATGTGACCCTCTGAGATATACCATCATCCTGACCAATGCACGGATAGCTAAGCTAGGGCTCGTGGGTTTGATAAGAGCTGTTCTCTTCATTCTGCCTGGGCCTCTGCTCCTCAGCAGGCAGCCGTTCTGTGACAACTTCATTATCCCCCATACGTACTGTGAGTACATGGCTGTGGCGAAGATGTCGTGTGGGGACACGACTGTCAACAGGATGTACGACTTAGTGATAGTGTCTGTAGTCTTCGGGTTAGACCTGACACTCATTGCCCTGTCCTATGGTCTAATCATCAGGGCCGTCTTCAGAATCTCCTCCAAGGAAGCCCACCAGAAAGCCCTCAACACCTGCACTGCCCACATCTGTGTGATTCTGACCTCTTATACTCCCTCACTCTTTTCTAACCTTACACACCGGTATGGTCTGGGCATTGCTCCCCATGTTCATATCATCTTGGCAAACCTCTATTTCCTTGTCCCCACCATGCTCAACCCTGTCATTTATGGGGTCAAAACCAAAGAGCTTCGTGACAAAGTGGTTAAATACATCTGCAGAATATGATCACCAAGGGCCATGGACTTTAATCCTGTCTGACAAGATTGGGAAAGGAGATCTCCTCATTAATCAAGGGTTCTCTGTCCCAGTTTGGCTGAGCTCAGCATTGTGGAAGTTCGCAGTCTTATCACTCCATCAACAAGCACTGCTCTCCCTGTTGCTGAGTCCCCACTCTCTGACCATCACTTGACCTCTTTCAAGGTCACCCATCAGCCCCCATCCCTAGATATCCTCTCATTCACACTTTCCATGACTTCCAATCAACAAGAAGATACTACAGCTTTCTGAAGCAAGGTGGTTTTCCATTAGTTCCTGTGTGATAAAGGGAAGCTACACTTTCTGATAGCCAAGACAAATAAACAAACTACAAATGCTGAACTTTACCATATGTGCAGTGCTCTAGTGAACAAAATTTACCTGATTTTTGTACATCCAATATTTCAGGAAGCCTGGGTGATAAAGCACGTGTTTCTGTTTGAAAGCGCTAATAC
Source organism: Mauremys reevesii (assembly GCF_016161935.1). Taxonomy (NCBI): domain Eukaryota; kingdom Metazoa; phylum Chordata; order Testudines; family Geoemydidae; genus Mauremys; species Mauremys reevesii. The sequence goes on from NC_052623.1 coordinate 6,713,394, forward strand.
ACAAAAGCTACTGTAGGAATTAAGGACATTTTAGTGGCAAGAGTTTTGAAACCATGCATTATTGATAATGGGACTGCTGTGTTTAAACTACAACATCATCTTTGTGTGAAACTGCTTACCATTTCGTGCAGTCGATTTTGAAGTAACTTTTAGGTGCAGTTTTCAAAACACACACTACCCATTCCTGTTGGCAAAGAGGTCAAGAGTAGGTGGTCCTGCTAGTGAAGGCCGGGGGCTGGTCTCGATGACCCTTCAGGGTCTCTTCCAGTTCTATGAGATAGGTATCTCTCTCTATATATATATATTTAAAAAAGTGTCAAGATTTCATCTTGGAGTTTGTGAAACAGATGAAACAGTGATTGCCACCAAACATCCAAGTGATTGAATCGCTTGCAGTACTAAATCGTTCATGACCTAGATTAGGCATCTCTCATTTTTGTCATTGTTTTGCGGAGACGTTGGACAGTTGGAGCAGCAGTGGAGAGTTGCTTATGGTTCACTGGCCTCATACTCAGGACAATCAAGTTGAGCATGTTTGGGTTGAAGTTCTTGAACACACGGATGCCGCAGAGGACAAAGACATTAGTGAACTTTGCTTATTTTCTCTTTTGTTTCCGTCACTACCTGTTAGCAATGCTGCAGTTGAAAGACTGTTTTCTCAACTGGACTTGAAAAAACAAAACTGTGCAACAAGATGCCAGAGGAACTTTTAGAAAACATTCTTCGTGTTAGGGTGTATATTGTTGACCTGAATGTATGGGCTAGTTTAATTACTGCTCGTCAATGATCTGATCAGAAGATAGTTAGGTTCTTGTCCCAATTCAGGCTACAGGCTTAGAGAACTCAGAGAGTTCAATGTCGTGAACAGACCCTCGGGTTGTGTGTGGCAAGGAGACTTATACTGAGGACAATACCAGAATGTTACAATCTTTATTAAAATGAATGAAAAAATAATCAAATATATGAAACACAGAGTCACAAAGAAGTAATACAGTTTTTTGACCCCTTGTGGTAACATCCCTATTCTAAAAGACTACTTAAACTGGCTTACTCACACCCTTCCCTGAAGACTTGGTAGTGGGAGTCAGAGGACCATCCTCATCTCTAGAATATCTGAAGAATTCGATGGTCCAGGTTTCCCAAGTTGGTAGGGCTTAAGTTTGAGTGTTAAGTAGCTAAGCTATATATCAAAGCTGAGCTGATAGCTTGATAGGAGTCAGAAAGACTGACCCTCCTGCATGTTTTTTTAGCCTTTTATAGGGTCCTGGAACTGCATTAATCAGAGCACAATCTACCATGCCCAAATCATATTTCTTCAACCAGATAAATCTTTGGGTACACTTACTCTATAGGCCAGCATATTATGACATATATTCATAATGTTAATATCAATTATGTCATCCCCAAAACTATTACCTTTGGCCTAACTTATGACTTTTATGATTTCCATGTTCTGTGGTGTACCCTGCTGTTACCGGTCTGTAAACATATTCAATTTTTCTGTTTGGTTCCCCGTTCAGTTCCCCAAAACCGTCACTCCCGCCGGCGGGCAATCAGTTCGCGCACTTTTCTGGTGAGTGACAGCGCGGACGCCACAGCACTGCGAGCATGGAGCTCGCTGCGATCATCGCTGCAGTTATGGCCGTTGTCAACTCCTTGCACCTTATCGTCCACCTTTTTCACAGTCAGATGCTGAGAAATCGGGCGAGGAGGCTACGGCAGCGCAGTGAGGACATGAAGTCTCAGAGTGGCACAGACCTCTCACAAAGCAAGGGACCCTGCACCGTGGACATCATGGTGGCAATGGGTCATGTTCATGCTTTGGAACGGCGATTCTGGGCCCGGGAAACAAGCACGGACTGGTAGGACTGCATAGTGCTGCAGGTCTGGGATGAATCACAGTGGCTGAGAAACTTTAGGATGCGTAAGGGAACTTTCCTTGAACTGTGTGAGTTGCTGTCCCCTGCCTTGAAGCGCAAGGACACCCGCATGCGAGCAGCCCTGAGTGTGCAGAAGTGAGTGGCCATAGCCCTCTGGAAACTTGCAACGCCAGACAGCTACCGGTCAGTAGCGAACCACTTTGGCGTGGGCAAATCTACCGTGGGGGTTGCTGTGATGCAAGTAGCCAACGCAATCGTTGAGCTACTGCTCTCAAAGGTAGTGACCCTGGGAAACGTTCAGGTCATCATAGATGGCTTCGCCGCGATGGGATTCCCAAACTGCGGTGGGGCTATAGATATAACTCACATCCCTATCCTGGGACCGGACCACTAGGCCAGCCAGTATATTAACCAAAAGGGCTACTTTTCAATGGTGCTGCAAGCACTGGTGGACCATAGGGGACGTTTTACCAACATCAACGTCGGATGGCTGGGCAAGGTTCATGACATGTGTGTTTTCAGGAACTCTGGTCTGTTTAGACGCCTGCAGGAAGGTATTTTCTTCCTGGACCACAAAATAACTGTTGGGGATGTGGAGATGCCTATAGTGATCCTCGGGGACCCAGCCTTTTATATATATATTTTTTTAATTGGAGATATACCAATCTCTTGGAACTGGAAGGGACCTCGAAAGGTCATCGAGTCCAGCCCCCTGCCTTCACTAGCAGGACCAATTTTTGCCCCAGATCCCTAAGTAGCCTCTTCAAGGATTGAACTCCCAACCCTGGGTTTAGCAGGCCAATGCTCAAACCACTGAGCTATCCCTCCCCCTATCTGCTAATGCCCTGGCTCATGAAGCCCTATACAGGCGCCATGGACAGTGACAAAGAACTCTTCAACTACTGGCTGAGCAAGTGCAGAATGGTGGTGGAGTGTGCTTTCGGACATCTCAAGGGGAGATGGAGAAGCTTACTGACTCGCTCAGATCTCAGCGAAAGCAATATCCCCATTGTTATTGCAGCTTGCTATGTGCTCCACAATCTCTGTGAGAGCAAGGGGGAGACCTTTATGGTGGGGTGGGAGCTTGAGGCAAATCGCCTGGCTGCTGATTACGCCCAGCCAGACAGCTGTGCAATTAGAAGAGCCCAGCGGGAAGCGCTGTGCATCCGGGAGGCTTTGAAAGCTAGGTTCCTCAGGGAGCAGGGTAACCTGTGATTATTAAGTTTGTTTACAGAGAAGCTGAACCTGCCCCCGTTTCTTTACCCAGCTAATGTTGACTATCCTCTGCAGTTACATACCCCGTTCACCCCGTTCCCCCCCTTCCAACGCACGCATAAAAATAAAATACATGGAACTTTGTTAATGAACACCGTTTTCTTTATTACTGATTTTGTGGTACAGGGTTGAAACTGGGACGCAGACTGTGGTGGGTAGGGTGTGGAGTGATGCAAAGACTGCTTCTAAACTTGAGGAATGACAGGCTCCTGCTTCTAGAGCGGTCCGCAGTGGCGGACTGGTTGTTTCAACGGAGCCTGCCACCCCTCCTTTTCTGGACTCTGTGTGTGGGGGCTATGTGACTTTGTGGTGGGGGAGGACGGTTACAGATCCCCTGCTGCATGGCTCTGTGATCCAGGATAAGGACCGCTGCATAAGATCTCTAACCGCCCTCACCTGCCACAGTCACATAGCCCCCCCCCACAGAACATGAAAACCACCTCCCAGACTGACCAGGGTGCCTAGAGACTGCACTGTGTGTGTGACCTGCTGCTGAACCTGCCCCCGTGTCTGTACCCTGGTAAAGGTGACTGTCCTGTCCAATTACCACCCCCCTTCCCCCCCCCTTCAAACACAGTCTCCTCTAAAAGAACAGGACGGAACCAGTAATTAACAGAAAAGTATTTTTTATTATCAACTAGACAGTTAGGGGATGAAACTGGGACGGGGGCTTGGGTGAGGCGGGAAGGAAAGGGCTTATCAAAATTTTGGGAATGAGAGCCTTTTTGTAATTGCAACAAAGAATCCTGTGGCACCTTTCCCCGTCATGTTATTCTCCCAGGGGACCTTGCCCATCAGTTCCCTGAGGTTGTCGAAGTCTGCTTTTCTGAAGTCCAGGGTCTCTGTTCTACTGCTTTCCCTTTTTCCTTGTGTCAGGATCCTGAACTCGACCATCTCATGGTCACTGCCATGAAGTTGGATTAAAGGGATGGATTATTGTCCCAGGTGTTGCAATAGGAATTATTTTAGGATATATACAATGCAAGATTAAAAAATGAAAAGAAAGAGAGGAATTGCCCATACAAGCAACAGATATTGATGCTGGTGTATATGTATCCATAATGCCTATGCTAGAGATATATCAGGAGGTCTGCAATTACAAAAATCAGAGGGGTAGCCGTGTTAGTCTGGATCTGTAAAAGCAACAAAGAATCCTGTGGCACCTTATAGACTAACAGACGTTCTGCAGCATGAGCTTGAATACCCACTTCTTCAGAAGGGCAGGTTTATATATGCAAGCAAGAAGCAAGCTAGAGATAACGAGGTTAGTTCAATCAGGGAGGCTGATAAAGGAGGTGCTGTTGTCATCATGAACAGGTCTGACTACCAAAAGGAGGCCGCCAGACAACTCTCCAACACCAAATTCTACAGGCCACTGCCCTCAGATCCCACTGAGGAATACACTAAGGAACTGAACCATCTACAACAAATCAACATACCATTCTATCTACTGCCCAAAATCCACAAATCTATCATCTCGGGCATTGGAACTCTCACTGAAGGACTGTCTGGATATGAAACTACAATGCATTGGTGACCTTCCAGAAAACACCATCCTGGCCACCATGGATGTAGAGGCTCTCTACACCAACATCCCACACGCTGATGGAATACAAGCTGTCAGGAACAGTATCCCTGATGATGCCACAGCACAACTGGTTGCTGAGCTCTGTGCCTTTATCCTCAGACACAACTATTTCAAATTTGATGACAATATATATCTCCAGACCCGCATGGCCCCACAATATGCCAATATTTTTATGGCTGACCTGGAACAACGCTTCCTCAGCTCCCATTGATGACATCTTCATCATCTGGACCCATGGGAAAGAGACTCTGGAAAAAATCCACCACGATTTCAACAGCTTCCACCCCACCATCAACCTCAGCCTGGACCAATCTACAATTCCTAGACACTACGGTGCACATAATTGATGGACACATTAACACCACCGCTATGCCTACCTTCATGCCTCCAGCTTCCATCCCGGGCACACCACAAGATCCATTGTCTACAGCCAAGCACTGAGGTAAAACCACATCTGCTCTAACCCCACAGACAGAGACCAACACCTACAAAATCTCCACCAAGCATTCTCAAAACTACAGTAAGACAGATCAACAGAGCCAGACGTGTCCCAGAAGCCTCCTACTGCAAGACAAACCCAAGAAAGAAACCAACAGGACTCCACTGGCCATCACATACAGTCCCCAGCTAAAACCCTCCAGCGCATCATCAGGGATCTACAACCCATCCTGGAGAATGATCCACACACTTCACAGGCCTGGGTGGCAGGCCAGTCCTCGCCCACAGACAACCTGCCAACCTGAAGCATATTCTCACCAGTAACTGCACACCGCACCATAGTAACTCTAGCTCAGGAACCAACCCATGCAACAAACCTCGATGCCAACTCTGCCCACATATCTACACCAGTAACACCATCACAGGACCTAACCAGATCAGCCACACCATCACCGGTTCATTCACCTGCACATCCACCAATGTAATATATGCCATCATATGCCAGCAATGCCCCCAAACTGGACAGTCTCTAAGGAAAAGGATAAATGGACACAAATCAGATATTAGGAATGGCAATATACAAAAACCTGTAGGAGAACACTTCAACCTCCATGGCCACACAATAGCAGATCTTAAGGTGGCCATCCTGCAGCAAAAAAACTTCAGGACCAGACTTCAAAGAGAAACTGCTGAGCTCCAGTTCATCTGCAAATTTGACACCATCAGCTCAGGATTAAACAAAGACTGTGAATGGCTTGCCAATTACAGAACCAGTTTCTCCTCACTTGGTTTTCACACCTCAACTGCTAGAACAGGGCCTCATCCTCCCTGATTGAACTAACCTCGTTATCTCTAGCTTGCTTCTTGCTTGCATATATAAACCTGCCCCTGGAAATTTCCACCACTTGCATCCGAAGAAGTGGGTATTCACCCACGAAAGCTCATGCTGCAGAACATCTGTTAGTCTATAAGGTGCCACAGGATTCTTTGTTGCTTTTACAGATCCAGACTAACACGGCTACCCCTCTGATTTTTGTAATTGCGCACTGTGCAGGGGTGGAGTGACAGTTTTCACGGCCCCTGGCGCCCATCCTTCTCATTACTTTGGGTGAGGGGGGTATGGGTCTTTGTGGCGGGGGAGGGCAGTTGCAGATACATTGCAGGGGGGCTCTGTCCTCCTGCCTCCCGTCCTGCAGAACATCCACAAGGCGCCAGAGCATGTCCGTTTGCTCCCCCCTATTAGTCCAAGCAGCGTTTGAGTCGCCTGCTGGTCCTCTTGATGCCACCTGTCCTTCCGTTCGCTGTGTGAGCGCTGGTACTGCGACATGTTCTCCCTCCACTGGGTCTGCTGCGCCGCCTCGGCTCGGGAGCAGCCCATAAGTTCAGCAAACATCTCGTCCTGTGTCCTTTTCTTTCGCTGCCTAATCTGCGCCAGCCTCTGTGAGGGGGATGCTGGGGCAGGTCGGGAGACAGTCGCAGCTGTGTGATGGGAAGGGGGAGTGAATTCCTTACAAAGATACATTTTTGGGAACAATGAACATAGTCTAGTCTGTCTCTGTGAACAAGACCATGCACAGCACCTATCTCATGCGCACTCAGGACAAGGTCGAATTTTCGGCCTTCGCATTCAGTGCCTGGGGTCTTGCACTGGAGATCAGACAAGCGGGGCAGGATAGCAGAATCCGTGGAGCAGGCAGACATGGTAAGCCACAGACTTTTGGCTGCTTAACACTTAATTTATAGCAGTGCCCTCCTTTCACGCTCAAAGCAATGCTCCTAGCCTGTCCCACCCCCTTGCGGCTGTCCCAGGGAAAGATCCCTGTATGCTGCCCCTGTCCCGCCTCCACCACGTGGCTGTAAACCGCTGGTTATAGCTATGTAAAGGAACAGGCAAGCAGTCCCAATCCTAACATTCCCCTAATTCAAAGCAGGCCACCATGAGCGACATCACCCTGCGGAGGATCAGTGAGACAGAGAAAGACCGCATGCTGCGTGAAAGCCAGCATAAACCAGGGCCTTATGCGGCCATGCTCTGCAAGGCAATGATACCCGAGTACCAGAGGATAGCCTGGCGCAGAAAAGTGTGCTACCACAGAGGACACAATAAGGCCACTTTCCCCAGGAACCTCGTGCGGAGGCTTTTCGATTACCTCCAGGAGACCTTCGTGGAGATCTCCGAAGAGGATTTCTGTTCTATCCCTGTTCATATTGACCGTCTTTTCAGATAGTTAATATTCCTGTTCTGTTAAAAATAAATGTTTACATGTTTAAAGCACTTACCGACTGATCCTTCCCCTGATACAGGGTCCGGGTTAACGGCTGGGGAGGGTTGGTAGGGGATCTCCATGAGGGTGATGAAGAGATCCTGGCTGTCGGGGAAATCAGCGTTGTAAGCGCTGTCGACTGCCTCGTCCTCCTCATTTCCTTCCTCATCTTCCCCGTCCGCGAACATCTCCGAGGAACCGGCCGTCGACACTATCCCATTCTCAGAGTCCACGGTCACTGGTGGGGTAGTGGTGGTGGCCGCACCGAGAATGGCATGCAGTGCCTCGTAGAAGCGGCATGTCTGGGGCTGGGATCCGGAGCGTCCGTTTGCCGCTTTGATCTTCTGGTAGCCTTGTCTCAGGTCCTTGATTTTCACGTGGCACTGCGTTGTATCCCGGCTGTATCCTCTCTCTGTCATGGCTTTGGAGATCTTCTCGTAGATCTTCGCATTCTGTTTTTTGGAGCGCAGCTCCGAAAGCACAGACTCATCGCCCCACACAGCGATCAGATCCAAGAGTTCCTGGTCAGTCCATGCTGGGGCCTTCTTTCTATTCTGAGATTGCATGGACACCTCTGCTGGAGAGCTCTGCATCTCTGCCAGTGCTGCTGAGCTCGCCACGATGTCCAAACAGGAAATGAGATTCAAACTGGCCAGACAGGAAAAGGAATTCAAATTTTCCCGGGGCTTTTCCTGTGTGGCTGGTCAGAGCATCCGAGCTTGGACTGCTGTCCAGACCGTCAACAGAGTGGTGCACTGTGGGATAGCTCCCGGAGCTATTAGCATCGAATTCCATCCACACCTAGCCTAATTCGACATGGCCATCTCGAATTTAGCGCTACTCCCTCGTTGGGGAGGAGTACAGAAATCGAACTAAAGAGACCTGTATGTCGAACTAAATAGCTTCGTTGTGTGGACGGGTGCAGGGTTAATTTGATTTAACGCTGCTAAATTCGACATAACCTCTTAGTGTAGACCAGGCCTTGGAGTGGAGGCAAGATGTCAAAATGATGTTCTACCTCCTGATATATCTCTAGCATAGGCATTATGGATACATATACACCAGCATCAATATCTGTTGCTTGTATGGGCAATTCCTCTCTTTCTTTTCATTTTTTAATCTTGCATTGTATATATCCTAAAATAATTCCTATTGCAACACCTGGGACAATAATCCATCCCTTTAATCCAACTTCATGGCAGTGACCATGAGATGGTCAAGTTCAGGATCCTGACACAAGGAAAAAGGGAAAGCAGTAGAACAGAGACCCTGGACTTCAGAAAAGCAGACTTCGACTCCCTCAGAAAACTGATGGGCAAGGTCCCCTGGGAGAATAACATGACAGGGAAAGGAGTCGAGGAAAACTGGCTGTATTTCAAAGAAACCTTATTGAGGTTGCAGGAACAAACCATCCCGATGTGTAGGAAGAAAAGTAAATATGGCAGGCGACCAGCTTGGCTTAACAGTGAAATCCTTGCTCGTCTTAAACACAAAAGAACAGCTTACAAGAAGTGGCAGATTGGACAAATAACCAGGGAGGAGTATAAAAGTATTGTTCAGGCATGCAGGTGTGAAATCAGGAAGGCCAAATCACACTTGGAGTTGCAGCTAGCCGGAGATGTTAGGAGTAACAAGAAGGGTTTCTTTAGGTATGTTAGCAACAGGAAGAAAGTCAAGGCAAGTGTGGGCCCCTTGCTGAATGAGGGAGGGAACCCAGAGACAGAGGATGTGGAGAAAGCTAGTGTACTCAATGCTTTTTTTGCCTCTGTCTTCACAGACAAGGTCAGCTCCCAGACAGCTGCACTCTGCAGCATGGTATGGGGAGGAGGTGACCAGCTCTCTGTGGAGAAAGAAGTAGTTCGGGGCTATTTAGGAAAGCTGGACGAGCACAAGTCCATGGGGCCGGATGCGCTGCATCCGAGGGTGCTAAAGGAGTTGGTCGATGAAATTGCAGAGCCATTGGCCATTATCTTTGAAAAATCATGGTGATCGGGGGAGGTCCCGGATGACTGGAAAAAAGCTAATGTAGTGCCCATCTTTAAAAAAGGGAAGAAGGAAGATCCAGGGAACTACAGGCCAGTCAGTCTCACCTCAGTCCCTGGAAAAATCATGGAACAGGTCCTCAAGGAATCAATCCTGAACCACTTAAAGGAGGGGAAAGTGATCAGGAACAGTCAGCATGGATTCACCAAGGGCAAGTCATGCCTGACTAACCTAATTGCCTTCTATGATGAGATAACCGGCTCTGTGGATGAGGGGAAAGCAGTGGATGTGCTATTTCTGGACTTTAGCAAAGCTTTTGATACAGTCTCCCACAGTATTCTTGCCAGCAAGTTAAAGAAGTCTGGGCTGGATGAATGGACGGTAAGGTGGATAGAAAACTGGCTAGATGGTTGGGCTCAACGGGTAGTGATCAATGATTCCATGTCTAGTTGGCAGCCGGTATCATGTGGAGTGCCCCAAGGGTCGGTGCTGGGGCCGGTTTTATTCAATATCTTCATTAACGATCTGGAGGATGGTGTGGACTGCACCTGGAGGGTAGGGATAGGATACAGAGGGACCTAGACACATTAGAGGATTGGGCCAAAAGAAATATGATGAGGTTCAACAAGGACAAGTGCAGAGTCCTGCACTTAGGACGGAAGAATCCCATGCACTGCTACAGACTAGGGACCAAATGGCTGGGCAGCAGTTCTGCAGAAAAGGACCTAGGGGTTACGGTGGACGAAAAGCTGAATATGAGTCAACAGTGTGCCTTTGTTGCCAAGAAGGCTAATGGCATTTTGGGTTGTATAAGTAGGGGCATTTCCAGCAGATCGAGGGATGTGATCATTCCCCTCTACTCAGCACTGGTGAGGCCTCATTTGGAGTACTGTGTCCAGTTTTGGGCCCCACACTACAAGAAGGATGTGGATAAATTGGAGAGAGTCCAGCGGAGGGCAACAAAAATGATTAGGGGGCTGGAGCACATGACTTATGAGGAGAGGCTGAGGGAACTGGGATTGTTTAGCCTGCAGAAGAGAAGAATGAGGGGGGATTTGATAGCTGCTTTCAACTACCTGAAAGGGGGTTCCAAAGAGGATGGATCTAGACTGTTCTCAGTGGTAGAAGACGACAGAACAAGGAGTAATGGTCTCAAGTTGCAGAGGGGGAGGTTTAGGCTTGATATTAGGAAAAACTTTTTCACTAGTAGGGTGGTGAAGAACTGGAATGGGTTACCTAGGGAGGTAGTGGAATCTCCTTCCTTAGAGGTTTTTAAGGTCAGGCTTGACAAAGCCCTGGCTGGGATGATTTAGTTGGGTTTGGTCCTGCTTTGAGCAGGGGGTTGGACTAGATACCTCCTGAGGTCCCTTCCAACCCTGAGATTCTATGATTCTATGATTCTTCCCTCCCTGGGAGGTATTTACTGCTTGATCTCCCCATCTAATAATTGGACAATAGCTTGTTTAGCCTCATCCATGTCATTAAAATTTTGAATGAGGTGTGTTTTGAATTAATAATTGTTTTAATTGTAGTCTCAGAAATGTTGGAGTAGTTTGGACAATCAAGTCCTGATTAAAGTGATCAGATAAAATAATAGTCGTGTTTTCAAAGGTGGGAATAGGGGAAATTCCTTGGTTTCCAATTGAGGTGAACTGCTTTGGAGTAAAAAAACCTCAGAAATTCAGATATGTGACCTGACGCTCCAAGGATCCAGTGAAAGAAATGGTTGCAACCCTCAAGTACAAGTACCAGTATTGGGGTTTTGAATTTGAATTTGATTTTTATCTCGTTTTGTTGCTAATGTGGATGAACTCCTGCTGGGAGTTTTTTTTTAAATCAAATCTACTCGGTATCTAACAAAAGCTTTCATTTGTTACTTGATGTATAAACCAATGTGTTAATAAAAACCCTTTGTTTCAATAGATTGGGCTACTTTTGGGTTAGTGTTTAAGTGACTTTGGGCTATTAATGCCAGTAGAAATCTGGCAACCCCAGAACCAGAGGAGTCAGGGACGAAGCGCAGAAAGCAGAGCTGGGCTGGAGGCAGAGCAGCGGTGCTGAGGCAGAGCTTGGGACTGCAGCAGGAGCAGACCAGAACTGGGAGCTGCGCTGTCACAGACCAGCTGCACCAACGTGGAGCCAGGGCTGAGCTACAGAGGGGAGCTGTGGGCCTGAACCAGGATACTGGATGCCGGCCGTGCCACAAGTAACATGGCAGCTGAGCACGATGAGTAGCTGGGGAGAGCAAGGTGGGGCCATGGGCAGAGGATCCAGCCCAGGAAGATGTTGCTAGAGCTAGAGGGCTTTGAAGGCTGGACTCAGAAGAGGGGACGTGGATCTGATTGGAGGGGAGAAGGGTCCTGCCACTTGGAGCCTGAGTGTCTGACCCATGGTATCACCGCAGCACAGCCAGGGCTTGGACAGGAGGCCTGGGACGTGTAAGGAACAGACTGCAAACTTTCCTTACACCTCAGAGAGGGCTATTTGTGGAGCAGGGGTGCTCAGGGCTCCCCATTCTCCCGGGACAAAGGAGAGAGCCATGAGAAGCCATGTCTGGAGTGGGCCTGGAGTGGGAAGTGGGAAGTGGGGTTGTACCCATCTGTAGGTCCTAGGAGATGGAGATTTTTTTCTGCGACATATGCGGGACTTGGAGCAATGTCGAGGGTATTGTTTACTTTACACTCCAGTGTCTTCCATGCGTGGCTCTCCCATGTCTCGATCACTATGTGTTTCGTTGCACCACCACCAGAAGAGTAGACCCCCAAACACAAGAATCCAGATAGCAACATACACAGCCAGGACCACATCACAGGCAGGGCTGTTGGACATCTGCTGCCAGAGGACTCTGCAACACAAAACAAAAATAGACTGTTCCCCCCGCCCTGCCTCCAAGAGGGAGGGAGTGGTAAAACATTTCAAAGCTCACATTTATTCAGACTCACTGATGTCTGAATCATTTTTCTTCCACACTGGGATTATCTGGGACTGATGCTGGGTCCCGAGCATTTGCCCATGACAACTAGGGTACTTTATTGCATTTATTTCACTTTCTGCTGTTTTAATTTCAACAATTACTTGGGTTACATTTACATTTTCATTTGAGACCACTTGAGCTTCCTCTATTACCTCCAGCTCTGAACTTAACTCCTCATCCTCTGACTCCGAGGAATTAGTTGTCAGGTCACTACCTGTTTCTACTTTGGATTCCCATTTCCCATGAGTAATTAAGCTCTCCTCCTCCAGGAACCAAAAATAGGCATCCCTCTCGTCTAAGACTGACTGGGATGGTTTCCCTTCCCTCGTTTTAGCTGTGAGGAGTGAAGCCACTTCAGTATGTTTTTCTTTCCTGACCGAATTTCCAGCTGATAGACAGTGGGACTGGCCTTGTTACAGATTCTAACAGGTCCTGCCCAAGTGGGACTGAGATTGTGTGCTCTTTCCTTTACTTGTTGATAAATAACCGTGTCTCCTACTTGCCATTTTTGAGGATTTAGGACTTGACCCATGACACCCTCATGACAGCCAGGTCATTCCCCCATCCACACAGTGCTGGGTTCGACACCTTGTGAAATCTCAACACCTGCTCTTGACATCTTTGACAACAGGAATGGGTAGTGTATGTTTTGAAAGATCCACCTGAAAGTGACTCCAAAATCGACTTTGCAAAGCAGTAAGTAATTTGACACAAAGGTGATGTTGTAGTTTAATACAGCAGTCCCATTCTCAAAAATGCAGTTTCACATGTCTCACCAATAAGCTTTAGTAAAATCTTCTCAATTCCTGCAGCAGCTTTTGTATATTAGCACTTTCAAACTGAAACACTTGCTTTATCATCCAGGGTTCCTGAAGTATTGGACATACAAAATTCAGGCAAATTTTGTTCACGAGATCACTGCATATATGATAAAGAAGTTCAGCATTTTTAGTTTGTTTATTTGTCTTGGCTATCAAAAACAGTAGCTTCGCTTTGTCACACAGGGACTAATGGAAAACCACCTTGCTTCAGAAAGCTGCAGTATCTTCTTGTGGTCTGTAAGTCATAGAAAGTCTGAATGAGAGGGTATCTAGGATTGGGGGCTGACGGGTGATCCTGAAAGAGATCAGGTGATGGTCAGATAGAGGGAATTCAGCAATGGAGAGAGCAGTGCTTGGTGATGGAGAGATAATACATTAGGTGTGAGGAATTTCTGAGGCTGTGAACTTCCACAACGCTGAGCTCGGCCAAACTTGGACAGAGAACCCTTGAGTAATGAGGAGATATCCTTTCCCCCACTTGTCAGACAGGATTAAACTCCAAGGCCCCTGGTGATTACATTCTGCAGATGTATTTGACCACTTTGTGACGAAGCTCTTTGGTTTTGGCCCCATAAATAATAGGGTTCAGCATGGGGGGGATGAGAAAATAGAGGTTAGCCAAGATGATGTGAACATGGGGAGCGATGCCCTGACCGAACTCATATGTCAGGCTAGAGAAGAGCAAGGGAGTATAAGAGGTCAGCATTACACAGATGTGGGCTGTGCAGGTGTTGAGGGCTTTCTGGTGGGCTTCCTTATGGGAGATTCTGAAGACGGCCTTAATGATCAGACCATAGGACAGGGCAATGAGTGTCAGGTCTAACCCCGCAATTACAAACAATATTACCAAGCAGTACGTCCTGTTGACTGTGATATCACCACACGACATCTTCGCCACAGCTATATGGTCGCAGTGCGTGTGGGGGATAATGCGGTTGGCACAGAATGGCTGCCCACTCAGGAGCAGGGGCGCAGGCAGAACGAAGACAACAGCTCTTATCAAACCCAGTAGTCCTAGCTTAGCTATTCGTGTGTTAGTGAGGATGGTGGTGTATCTCAGGGGGTTACATATGGCAACATAGCGATCGAAGGCCATTGTCACAAGGACGGCTGAGTGCATCACAGAAACCGCATGAAGGAAGAACATCTGGGTGAGGCAGCCACCCACAGTAATGCCTTTCAAATTGAACCAAAATATACACAGGGCTTTTGGCATGACAGAAGTAGACGTGCCAATGTCTGTGAGTGCCAGCATGCAGATCAGCAGGTACATCGGCTTGTGCAGGGACTTCTCTTTCCCTACAACAAACAGCACCGTGAAATTCCCCAACAGGCCCATAATGTAGAACATAGACAAAGGGATGGAAATCAGGACATGGGAAGCTTCTAGGCCAGGGATGCCCATTAAGATGAATGTTGAAGTGTCAGAGGGGGTGAGGTTGAAGGATGCCATGAGATGGTCTATGCAGTGATGAGGCTCAGAAATGCTCCAGGTGTCTGTGAAGGGAGAGAAGAACAGTGATGGGGATTACACATGTTGTAATTAGTACAGTAAATATGTCGTACTTATCAACAATCTAGAAAGGGGCGCAAGCAGTGAGGTGGCAACATTTACGGATGGCACCAGATTATTGAGGTCAGAGTTAAGTCCAGAGAAGTTCTCAGAGGGAGCTAACTAAGCCAAATGAATGGGCAGCATAGCATGATGGCAGATGAGCTTCGATGTCAATAACTGCAACGTGTATGCCCATTGAGGGAAAAACTTCAACTCCTCAAATATCTTACAAAGTTCTTATTTAACTGAATGAACTGAGGAGAGGGATCTGGACATCACAGTACACAAACCTGTGAAATTTTACTCATAGTGTTAGCATGACCAGAAACTAAGGAAAATGTTGGAATCCAGGAGAAATGGGATGGAGAATCCTACAGTAAATACAGTGTCATGAAATCACTCTGTTTTACACTCCTCTAGGCTTCTCTGTGTAATATTGAGCACCCCTCTCACACAGGATATTGCAGAACTAAAGGATTCTGGGTGAGGACAATGAGAATGATCAAGTGTCCAGGGAAACTCTCATATGGAGGTTGAGAAGACTGGGATTGTTACCTTACAAAGGAGATGAATAGGAGGGCATATGAGAGAAATCTATAAATTACTGACTGGTAGAGAGTAGATGGAGAATGTGTTCTCCCTGTCCCGTAACACACAATCAAGAAGACATTCAATTACACTGAAACATGGCAAATTCAAAACTTGATAAAAAGAGTGCTTTCATCACTCCATGCTTAATTAGCCTGAGGAACTCATGGCCACAAGACATAGTTGAGGCCTTGAGCTAAGCAAGAATCAGGAACTGTTTGGACATTTACATGGATAGTAATACTATCCAGTTATAATAATTACAGCTAAATAAATATTTGGGAAAGCCTATCTGCCCCTGTGTTTCAGGGCACAAGCCAATCTCTAGTTGTTAGGTGTTAAGGGTGACACCCTCATGATGGTCAGGTCATTCCCCCATCCACACGGTGCTGGGTTTCTTACACCTTCTGTTGCAGCACCTGGGGATGCCACTGTCAGAGAGAGGATTGTGGACTAGATGGAGCATAGATCTGATCTATGATGCAATTCCCATGTTGGAAAAGAGCCAACTTTTCCCCATGAAAACAGATGTTATCATGGTGAGATATGACTTTGTGCTGAACAGAATGGTCATGAAGGGCACAGAGTTCTTGGTATTTATGGCTACAGGCCTGCACCTCTGTTACTTCCCTTGTTTCTTTTGATGGGATTCTTTCTTGCAAGCACCCAGCTTTGTCCGAGACATGTGCAATACTCTATACATCAGGGGAGTGCCCTGTAACCCCATATTCCTCCTTTATATATAATTGTGATATTGCGTATAAAGCGTGCCATGAGAGGTGTCAGGGGAAAGATTCTGATCTGCTGAAAATCATTGTTTTATCTAAATATGTATATAATTAGTGCATATTATGAAGTTATGAGATTGTGTTGTATGGTTGTCACTAAATCATGCTGTAAGTTGGAAATCAGCAGCTCCCCAGAGACAACAGCACGAAAAAGTAAAAAATGTCTGGGCAGGATGACAGTACGTAATAAAGATGTTTTGATTGAACCAACAGAATAAAATTGTCAGACACATAGAAAAACATAAACTCTTGAGCAATAGTCAACATGGTTTCTGTAAAGGGAAATCGTGTCTTACTAATCTATTAGAATTCTTTGAAGGGGTCAACAAACATGTGGACAAGGGGGATCCAGTGGACATAGGCTCTTACGTAAATTAAGCTGTCATGGGATAAAAGGAAAGGTCCTTTCATGGATTGAGAACTGGTTAAAGGACAGGGAACAAAGGGTAGGAATTAATGGTAAATTCTCAGAATGGAGAGGGGTAACTAGTGGTGTTCCCCAAGGGTCAGTCCTAGGACCAATCCTATTCAATTTATTCATAAATGATCTGGAGAAAGGGGTAAACAGTGAGGTGGCAAAGTTTGCAGATGATACTAAACTACTCAAGATAGTTAAGACCAAAGCAGATTGTGAAGAACTTCAAAAAGATCTCACAAAACTAAGTGATTGGGCAACAAAATGGTAAATGAAATTTAATGTGGATAAATGTAAAGTAATGCACATTGGAAAAAATAACCACAACTATACATACAACATGATGGGGGCTAATTTAGCTACAACGAGTCAGGAAAAAGATCTTGGATTTATCGTGGATAGTTCTCTGAAGATGTCCACGCAGTGTGCAGAGGCGGTCAAAAAGCAAACAGGATGTTAGGAATCATTAAAAAGGGGATAGAGAATAAGACTGAGAATATATTATTGCCCTTATATAAATCCATGGTACGCCCACATCTCGAATACTGTGTACAGATGTGGTCTCCTCACCTCAAAAAAGATATTCTAGCACTAGAAAAGGTTCAGAAAAGAGCAACTAAAATGATTAGGGGTTTAGAGAAGGTCCCATATGAGGAAAGATTAAAGAGGCTAGGACTCTTCAGTTTGGAAAAGAGGAGACTAAGGGGGGACATGATAGAGGTATATAAAATCATGAGTGATGTTGAGAAAGTGGATAAGGAAAAGTTATTTACTTATTCCCATAATACAAGAACTAGGGGTCACCAAATGAAATTAATAGGCAGCAGGTTTAAAACAAATAAAAGGAAGTTCTTCTTCACGCAGCGCACAGTCAACTTGTGGAACTCCTTACCTGAGGAGGTTGTGAAGGCTAGGACTATAACAATGTTTAAAAGGGGACTGGATAAATTCATGGTGGCTAAGTCCATAAATGGCTATTAGCCAGGATGGGTAAGAATGGTGTCCCTAGCCTCTGTTCGTCAGAGGATGGAGATGGATGGCAGGAGAGAGATCATTTGATCATTGCCTGTTAGGTTCACTCCCTCAGGGGCACCTGGCATTGGCCACTGTCGGTAGACAGATACTGGGCTAGATGGACCCTTGGTCTGACCCGGTACGGCCTTTCTTATGTTCTTATGTTCTTATGTTCTTAACATGTACAAAGATATGATTGATAACTAGCCATGTCAGCGGGCTGTAACTAACTATATCAGAGTGGTCCATTCTTACGGGCATATGTGTATTAGTGTTCTGGCTGAGTCTGTGGGATACTACTGCCATGCTTCAATGACAATAAAGCTGGCTGGGTGCCTTCGTACCTTAGCAGATCTTGTGGTCATTGGGTGGTTTGCTCAAGGTTCACTCGTGCCAGCTGTCTGTGCAGAGCTGGGACAGCACACAGGGAGAACACGCACACGCAGCCCAACATCTAAGCACAGCAACCAGAGTGCTTTTGGAATCGGGGCAGGCTGGGATGGGGAAGGAGAGTGGAGACAGGGGGTTAGAATACGCTGGGAGATTCGACCACCTGAGGAGCAGAGATCAGTGGTTCTTTCCAGCGGTTTAATGCCTGAAGTTACATAAATAACATTGAATAAGAACAACTGGAAACAAACTGAGTGAAGGTTGTGACATGCAGGCTGCAGTTCTGTGGCTTGTCAGGGGAAAGAGACCCTGAAACCAGCCCACAGGCACTCAGGGTCAGGAAAGGCTCCAGCACTGGCCTTTGACCAAGAATCACAATGAAAAAATTAATTTCAGCAGTGCTGCCTGCCTGTCCATGTACACCCCCTACCTGCATCACAACCATCAGCACTGCTGCTTCTCTGTGTTCACCCCCGTGCCTGCCCCACACCCCCCAGCGCTGCCTGCCTGTCTGAGTACACCCCGTACCTGCATCACACCCCCCAGCGCTGCCCGCCTGTCTGAGTACACCCCGTACCTGCATCACACACCCCAGCACTGCCCGCCTGTCTGAGTACACCCCGTACCTGCCCCACAGCCCCCAGCGCTGCCCGCCTGTCTGAGTACACCCCGTACCTGCCCCACAGCCCCCAGCGCTGCCTGCCTGTCTGAGTACACCCCGTACCTGCATCACAGCCCCCAGCGCTGCCTGCCTGTCTGAGTACACCCCGTACCTGCCCCACAGCCCCCAGCGCTGCCCGCCTGTCTGAGTACACCCCGTACCTGCATCACACCCCCCAGCACTGCCCGCCTGTCTGAGTACACCCCGTACCTGCATCACACACCCCAGTGCTGCCCGCCTGTCTGAGTACACCCTGTACCTGCCCCACAGCCCCCAGCGCTGCCCACCTGTCTGAGTACACCCCGTACCTGCATCACACCCCCCAGTGCTGCCCGCCTGTCTGAGTACACCCCGTACCTGCATCACACCCCCCAGCGCTGCCTGCCTGTCTGAGTACACCCCGTACCTGTATCACAACCCCCAGCACTGCCCGCCTGTCTGAGTACACCCCGTACCTGCATCACAACCCCCAGCGCTGCCCGCCTGTCTGAGTACACCCCGTACCTGCATCACAACCCCCAGCGCTGCCTCTTTTGGTGTAGACCCACCCGCCTGCCCCACAACCTCCAGTGTTGCCTGCCTGTCAGAGTACATCCCATTTCCTCCTCTCACAACCCCCAGCACTGCCTGCTTGTCCATGTAGCCCTACCACCCCCACAAATTCCAACCCTGCCACACATTGATACCCCACACCCAGGACCAAAACCAGGTGCCAGACCCCACAGCAACAGCTCACAGCAATAGCTCCTCAGACTAGGTTAAACTCAGTGTCTGGCTGCACTGGAGAAAAGTGGGAGATCAGCCTGAACTGCCTTTCTGGGGGCAAAGGAAACCCAGCAGCAACTCAGCCTGTGCAGGGAAGGAGAGAGGGACAGACCCGGTGGGAGGGACAGAGGACGTGGCGATTAAAAGGAGCCAGAGTGAGTAACTCTTTCTCAGAATGAACAGAGTTAACGTATTGAAGCCCCTTAGAAACCCAGACACCCCTTCCTGAGGCTGTAGTGGGGCTGCTCACAGGAGGAGGGAGGGTCTGGATGGGGGATGGTGTCAGAGACAATCTGCTACAGCGTTGTCCACATTCCGTTACTGTCTGAGACACCCCCACCCTAATGATGCCTCTTTTTTCTGTGCATTAGACAGAATGTTCAGTCCCAATTTTGCCCAGTTTCAGGATTCTACACCACTGTGATTTCGATACTGCACATCCCTGCCCCCTGCACATCCACACACACTATGCATTCCTGGATCTCCTGGCTTTCCCTAAGCCAGAAAAATGATTTTATTTTAAGTGCCTTTTTCTGCTTCTCATCCTCTCCAGAAGCAGAGATGCAGGGGCACAGAGAGTGCAGACCTCTCCTCCCACAAAAAAAACCTGCTATCCTGATTGTTTTCAACCCTAAGCCTGTGAGTTTGAGATTTCAGCAACTCTCCTGTCAGTTCTTCTTTGGTCCGAATGAGCTCACCCGTCCTTAGAGGCCACAGGGCGTCTCCAGTTGAAGTCACTGGAGGATCGTGGCCGGTGTAAATCAGGCCATTTATTTAAGTCCCTACATGTGGATTTAGGGTGAACGCCTGGCTGTGTTGGGAGTTTTGCCACTGAACGTCATGGGACCAAGATTTCACCCTTACTGTTTACGTTTTGGCTCTGAGCTGTGAGAATCACAACTTCACGTCCTGCTACAGAGAGCGCTGTTCTGTATGGAACTGAAAAAGTCGGAAGGAAATCCCCAGTTTATGTGGTGCTCTGAGATTGCACATGAAAGATGGGGATTTCAAACATGTGGGCCCTGATATTTCTCTCAGGGAGGCCAGTGTAAATCTGGAGTGACCCAGTGAAAGCAGAATGTGAGAGCAGAATCTGGCCAGTGTGTGGCCTTTTCTTGTGATCCCTCTGGTAACACAAATCCCCACTGCAGAGGCTTTGGCTGCACTTCTTAATAGTGCCGTGAAATTGCTCAATTGGAAAAACGTGAGCTAACCAGAAGAAAATCCACATAAACCAAAAAAAGGAAGCTACTGAGACAGATAAGAGGACACAGTAAGACACAAAGAACTTATCTTAACAACAAATATTTGTCTAAACTATTTCCAATACATCTATAATTCCAGTTTTAGCAGATCAATCCCTTGCTGTTTCTGACAATACTAAACAGATCAAGTCACCGTGCTGGTGAATTCCTGTCCCGCTGTTTTTTTTTTTTACTTGAACCCTTGAACTCTTCTTGAGCCCTTAGTTCTAACTTTCGTGCAGAAACTGGTAACTCACCAAAATCCTGCTCAGCACAGAGAGGAAATCTCCTTATGGCGACAGGAAGGCAGAGCCCCAAGAATCAGTGTATGAATCTCAAGTATCTGACACTCTCTGTGCTGGACAGCAACCTTTATGATTCCCCGTACAGTCCCTGCAGACTCTCAGGTTGGCCTGGACTACAAGACAATCCTCTTGGCTCCTGGAGCAGTGGGAAGAGCAGAAAATAGACCCTGCAGAACTTCAGCCGGAGAGCCTCCCCCGGGAGTGAAGAAATGATTCTCCGATAACAGAGGCTCAGATTGTCAGGGCAAATTCAGTCTTGCAGACTCGATTGAATCACCTGGCACTATGGAAACCCCAAAAAAGAGCCAAGGCTTAGACCAGGGTCTCAAACTCAGTTTACCTTAGGGGCAGTGCAGTCCACAAATCCTCCCAACGGGCCAATAATGTCACTGAAGATGGTGCTCAGAAAAGAAAATGTTTATAATGTATTTTTTATTTCCAATTTCTTAGCAATAATAAAACTGTCATACAACTTTATACAATTCTTCGCTGCCAGAGAGTTTTGAGTGTTTGCCACACACACTTCAGTTGTGTCAGTTTGTTGATGTTTGGCCTCAGGGACTGAGCAGTTGAAACCTTCAGGCTTGCAGCAAGGTGTGCATCAGGTAGTTGTGTTCGGTATTTTGGCTTGTTTATATTCATTGTGGGAAAAAAGTGAATCTGCCTCCATGGCTGAATTTGCCCGGCAACTAATGATGATATATCAGTCTCTCTCCCTCAGCCAATTGGAGCTGTGGAGGGCAGCACTTACACCAGACATTACTGGCACCGTCTCCCTGCTTCCCAGACAGCAGTTCAAAGGGAGAAAACTTGGAGGCTTCAGGCACATTCCTTAAAGCAGAAAGGAGGTGGGGGAAGAGTTGGTGCCAATGTTTGGATTCTGAGGTTACAAAATTCTTAATGTCGCCATCAAAGTTCTGTGAAATTGCTCCATCAGTTCATCAGTTTGGGGATGGTAGATCAATGTTCCTAATGCTGTTACCCTCATTTAGACTGCACAGTCCTTTCATTAGTTGTAAAGTGAAGTTAGGTCCTTGGTCAATAAGGATTTCTTGGGGTATTACCACCTGGGAGAGGGATTTCAGAAGCATATTTGGTTCATGGCCAGAGTGCTAGAATTATACCTAGAGGGGAATAAACCTGGCTGGGTGTCTTTGTCACCGAACCGTGCCTGTGGTTTTTCTTGATGAGTAACATCGAGGTCTGCTGAATGAGCAGGCTGCCTTTCCTGTGAATATTGATAACACTGGAGCTCCAAGGACACAAGCACCAAGCAGCCTGAACAGCGTTACCGAGGCCACAACATTCCAGCCTTCAGCACTTGACAACAGCCAGCTGACAGTCTGAGCCCAGCGGTGAACAACTCTACTGTCTGGAGCAAGTGAGCGACTGTTGTACCTCCTGCCCAAAGTGTGGTCACTGCCTCAGTCACTGGGGTTCCACCACTTATCCTTAGCCAAGCCTATGGACAACTCGCTGTGATGAATGGGGAAGATTATGCCATGGAAGTTAAGGATTCTGTGACTTTCAGAAACCTCGGTGACATTTTCCACGTCAGCCCCGGGGCAGCGCACCAGAGCTATCAGCCAGTGGGAACCCCTGAGCTCTCAGCTGCAGTGGGTGGCCAAGGACCCAGCAGCTCTCAGCTCCCACAGGCGGTGGTGGGACCCAGAGCTCTGAGCTGCCACAGGCAGCAGGAGCTCCCATAGCTTTGTGATTCTGGGGCTGCGGCAGGGGATCCAGAGCTCTGAGCTACTGGGGCTGTGCTGGAGACCATGGAGCTGCTAGCCATGGCGGCAGCAGGTGCTGGACGCTCCTGCTTCCCAAAGTGGGGTGCAGGCTCTCATCCTCCTAACTGGGCTTTGATCCTCTCCCTGTCAGTTCCCCCACCCCCCATTAATTTTAGTAAAAGTCACAGACAGGTCACGGAATTCCGTGAATTTTTGTTTATTGCCTGTGACCAGGCTGTTAGCCTTCTCCTTCCCAGTCAGTCGTTCCCCCTGTTCCTTCACAACTTCACCAAAGTGGTTCCAGTCCCTCCCCAATATGACCAGAAAGGCCAGATATTGGAAATAATTTCCCTATTAAATTTATTAAGGTTTAGCACAACTAAGTTTCCACACAAGAATTCCTTTATTAGTTCAAAGGAAAATTGGTGTTGATTATATCCCATATACAACTACAAGCAGATGCATGCTTATGTATTATAGAATCATAGAATAGAATCACAGAACTGGAAGGGACCTCGACAGGTCATCTAGTCCTGTCCCCTGAAGTCAAGGCAGGACTAAGTATTATAGACCATCCCTGACAGGTATTTGTTCAACCTGCTCTTAAAAATCCCCAATGACTGAGATTTCACAACCTCCCCAGGCAATTTATTCCAGTGCTTAACCACCCTGATAGTTAGGAAGTTTTTCCTAATGTCCAACCTAATCCGCCCTTGCTGCAATTTGAGCTCATTGCTTCTTGTCCTATTCTCAGAGGTTAAGAAGAACATTTTTTCTCCCTCCTCCTTGTAACAATTTTTTTTATGTACTTGAAAACTGTTATCATGTCCCCTCTCAGTCTTCTCTTCTCCAGACTAAATTAACCTTCATAGGTCATGTTTTCTAGACATTTAATCATTTTTGTTGCTGTTTTCTGGACTGTCTCCAATTTGTCCACATCTTTCCTGAAATGTGGTGCCCAGAACTGGACACAATACTCATGTTGAGGCCTAATCAACACGGAGTGGAGCGGAAGAATTATATCCTAGCAACCGTAAAATTATATGCATTGGCTAAATATTCACCAGAGGCTCAGCATCAGGAAACACCTTCTGTAATGCTATGACTCTAGAGGGGTAAGGAAAACCTGTGACAAAGGAACCCCTAAAATTTTTGCTCTTATAAGAACATAAGAATGACAATCCTGGGTGAGAGCAATTGTCCATCTAGCCCAGTATCCTGTCTTCTGACAGTGGCCAAAGCCAGGTGCTTCATAGAGAATGAAAAGAACAGGGAATCATGAAGTGATCCATCCCCCGTCTCCCCTTCCCAAGTTCTGGCAAACAGAGGCTAGCGACACCATCCCTGCCCATCCTGACTAATAGCCATTGATGGACCTAAGTGCCAAGAACTCTTTGGAACTATGCTGTGGAACTCTTTGCCAGAGGATATTGTGAAGGCCGGGACTGTAATAGATTGTCAGAGGCACAAGGGCAGTAGACATCAGAGTCCCACTAAATGCAGATGCACATTGGGCAACTAACTCACATCTGTGTCTTCCTCCACCCTCACTAAACTAATTATAGCTGGTGCGGTTACTCTAGCAGTCCCCAGGCTTCAGGGCACATGCTGATCACTGAAGGGGCTCTGGAAGCTGCTCCTGCCCATGGCATTATGTCGCACTATGGCGGGGTTATAACTAAGCAGGGGCAATCAGATGGGATGGGCTATTGTTCAGTGTTTGAAAGACGGATGTGGGAGAGCATTTCCATGTGCATGTTGTGTTATTATGGATTCAGGGCAGGGCTTGTCAGCCGGGAGGGGAGGAGAAGATGCTCAGATTCTATGACAATGCGCAGCACCCCGGGAATGCTGGTAGATAAATAAGTACGTCTAAGCCTTGGCTCTTCCTTCGCTTTCTGGTGTTCCAGTAGTGCTGGATGATTCAATCAAGTCTACAAGACTGAATTTGCCCTGACAATCTGAGCCTCTGTTATCGGAGAATCATTTCTTCACTCCCAGGGGAGGCTCTCAGGATGAAGTTCTGCAGGGTCTATTATCTGCTCTTCCCACTGCTCATGGAGCCGAGGGAATTGTCTGGGAGTCCTGCTAACCTGAGAGTCCAGAGGGACTGTACAGGGAAATCATAAAGGTCTCTGTCTAACACAGAGCATGTCAGACATTTGAGATTCATACACTGATTCTTGGGGCTCTGCCTTCCTGTCGCCATAAGGAGATTTCCTCCCTGTGCTGAGTGGGATTTTGGTGAGTTACCAGCTTCGGCACTAAAGTTAGAACTAAGAGTTCAAGTGAAAAACCATCTGGGCAGGAATTCACCATCGCGGCGACTTGGTGTTTCTGACAATACTAAACAGTTCAAGGGGTGAGCTTGTTCGGACCAAAGAAGAACTGACAGGAGAGTTGCTGAAATCTCAAACTCACAGGCTTAGGGTTGAAAACAATCAGGATAACAGTGTTTTTGTGGGCGGAGAGAGGTCTGCTCTCTCTGTGCCCCTGCATCTCTGCTCCTGGAGAGGATGAGAAGCAGCAAAAGGCACTTAAAGTAAGAGTATGTTTCTGGCTTAGGGGAACCCAGGAGGTCCAGGAACACACTGTGTGTGTGGATATGGTGGGGGTGGGGGAAAGGGATGTTCAACATCCAGATCACAGTGGCGTAGAGTCCTGAAACCGGACAAAATTAGGAATGCACATTCTGTGTAATGCAAAGACCAAGGAGGCATCATGAGGGTGGGGGTGTCTCAGACTTTTACGAGCAGCCCCCTCCAGTGAGCAGCCCCACTACAGCCTCAGGAAGGGTGTCTGGGTTTCAAGTGGGCTGCAATACGTTAAAGCTTTGTGTCATTTTGAGGAAGAGATCCTCACACTGGCTCCTTTTAGTCTTCGCATCCTCTCTCCCTCCCACCGGGTCTGTCCCTCTCTCCTTCCCTGCACCAGCTGAGCTGCTTCTGCGGTTCCCTTTGCCCCCAGAGAGACAGTTCAGGCTGATCTCCCCCTTTTCCTAGTCCGAGGAGCTATTTCTGTGAGGTCTCACTGTGGGGTCTGGCACCTGGTTTTGATCCTGGATGTAGGGGGGAGTTACATGGACAAGCGGGCAGTGCTGGGGGTTTTGGGGCCAGGGAGCTGAACGTACATGGACAGGTGGGCAGTGCTGGAGGTTGTGGGGGCATGGAGTGGGCTGTACACAGACAGGCCGGCACCACTGGGAGTTGTGGGGGCGGGGGACGGGGTGTACATGGGCAGGAGGGCAGCGGTGGGTTTTATGGGGATGGGGAGCGGGGTGTACACAGAGTGATGGGCAGTGTTGGAGGTTGGGAGGCAGGCAGGCGGTACATGGACAGCGGGTCAGCGCCGGAGGTTGTGGGTCAGGCAGGGGGGTGTACACAGAGAAGCGACAGTGCTGGGAGTTGTGATTCAGGTAGATACTGAACAAGATTGTTTTGAATGACATGAGCCTTACTTAGTACACACTGTCACTGACCCCAAAGTGCGACTGGTACTACCAGGGAATTTGTTTACCAAATTTGTAGTTACCCTGTAAGTTAACTGCTGCCATTCGTTTGTTGATTTTTACTTGTGTGTTGGTTAAACAGTTTAGCAATGTTATGCACATTGTAAATGATGTACAGCAATAACACAATACAGCAATAACACAGCAGCTTTTACGTAGTAGCCAAGTTTAACTTAACTGACAGTAGTTTCTAACTGATGGCCCCCTTAATTGTGCGTATATGGTAGGTTCTCTTCCTACTACTGTCACCAGTGTCTTCTCCATGCTCCCCAGTCATCCCTGGCTCCCACAACCTCTGAGCCGCCCCACACTCCCCCTTCTCAGGGGGTGAGCTGCTTCCCATCATACCTGCTCCCTTGGCCGGGGGCAGATCAGTGACTGGGTCTCACTGGTGAGAAATCTCACCCAGAGGGAGGCAAATGCCAGGGCCCCTGTGATGCTGCTCTTGTTACACCCATACACACTGTGTGTGGCTTCGGGGGCTGCTACACAGGAACAACTCATAAGCTGAGAAGTTTGCACCTTGTATAATGAGAGTGGGGAACTCTGGGACATGTGAGGGCCTAGATAAATACAGCTGCCATGTGCAGGAACCACTGGCATCTGCCTGAAACAGTCAGCCACGGGGACACAGACATTAAACCCAGGATCACATGTTAGTTGTTACTCATTCATGGTGAAACTTGTACATATTTTTTTCTCACCTACAACGTTGGTCCATGCAGTGTGTCACGGGATCCCTCAGCCTCGTGAAATATTTCCAAGTGTAACATTTCCAAGGCACCGCAGTCACATGAGAATTTCTCCCCATAGGGCTACATTTACCATGGTCATGAATAGAAAAAATGCCGTCAGTAAGCTCAGGCACGAGCTTGCTGGCAAACTGCCTCCAGCTGACCCCTGGGGACATGTTCGGAGATTCCCAGGCCAGAAGGGACCATTGTGATCTTCTCGTCTGACTTTCTGTAGAGCAGCGTTTTTCCAAGTTCAGGTCCTGACCCAGTGCTGGGTCGCGGCATGTCAGGCACTGGGTCACTGTGGTCAGCACCACCGATTGGGATGTTAAAAGTCCTGTCAATGATGCTGCCCAGCTAAGACAGGGTAGTGCCTACCTGCTCTGACACCGCACTGCGCCCCAGAAGTTGTCAGCAGCGGGTCCGGCTTCGATGGGGGGACATGGGGCTCCATGCTCTGCCCCTGTCACGAGCACTGACTCCACAATCCCATTGGTCAGGAACTGGCCAATGGGAGCAGGCGGGGTGAGGTGCGGGTGGGCGAGAGCTGTACAGAGCCCCTTGCATGCCTCCACCTAGGAGCCGGACCTGCTGCTGGCTGCTCGAGGTGCAGCGTGGGCCATTGTGCCAGGACAGGCAGGAAGCCTGCCTCTGTGCCCCTGACAGGGAGCCGCTGGAGGTAAGTCTGTGCCCCAATCTCCAGGCCCACACCCTGCCTTGAGCCCCCCAAACCCCAGAACCCCTTCCTGCACCCCAAAGCCATCATTCCCAGCCTCACACCAGAACCTACACCCCCAGCCCAGAGACTTGACCCCCTCCTACATCCCAACCTCCTGCCCCATCCCTGATCCTCCCCCAAACCTCGATCCCCTCCTGCACCCCAAACCCCCATCCCCGGACCCACCTCATATCCTGCATCCCCAGCCCAGAGCCCTGACCCCCTCCTACCGCCAACCCCCTGTCCCACCCCAGGGCCCCCTCCCACATTCTGAAGCATTCATTCCTGGCCCCACCCCACAGCTCTTACCCCAGCACCCCAATCCTCTGCCCCAACCCTGAGCCCCTCCCACACCCCACGTCCTCATCCCCAGCTCTGTTGGGTTGTGGGTATCAACTATTTTCTTCAACTGGGTCCCCAGAAAAAAAAATTGAAAACCTCTGTTGTAGAGCACGCACCAGAGAATTTCACTAAAATAATTCCTGGAGCAGAGCTTGTAGAGAAACGGTACTTAGAGACTGTTATCAAGTCACCCCATAACTCTCTTTGTTAAACCAAATAGATGGAGCTCCTTGAGTCTATCACTATAAGGCAGGTTTTCTAACCGTTTCATAATTCTTGTGATTCCTCTCTGAACCCTCTTCAATGTATCAGCATCCATCTTTCATCATGGACACCAGAACTGGACACAGGAATCCAGCAGCAATCGCACCAGTGCCAAATATAGAGGTAAAACAACTTCTCCACCTCCCCTTGAGTTTCCCTGGTTATCTTACAGGATCTCATTATATATGTTGGCCAGAGAATCACACTGAGAGTTCATGTTCAGCTAATTATCCCTTCAGGCCCGAAAACTTTTTCAGAGTCATTTTGCTTCCCACAGTAGAGTCCCCCATTACGGTATCATCGCCTACACTTTTTGTCCCTGGATGCAGATATCTACATAGCTATATTAGAACACATATTGTTTGCTTCCACCCAGTTTACCAGCCAATCCAGATTGCTCTGAATCAGTGACCTGTCCTTTTCAATATTTATGAACCCCCAATTTTTGTATCAGAGGGGTAGCCGTGTTAGTCTGGATCTGTAAAAGCAGCAAAAAGTCCTGTGGCACCTTATAGACTAACAGACGTATTGGAGCATGAGCTTTCGTGGATGAATACCCACTTTGGCAGATGCATGCTCAAGTTGAACAGTGCAAGTTTACTGATTGGTTCTCCACTTCATCAATGGAAGTGGATAGACACCAGCCTTTGTAAACCTGAGCAGATTCACCAAACACACTGGTAAAGATAAACAGTAAAACAAGTTTATTGACTACAAAAGATTTTAAGGGATAGGCAAAAAGTCAGAGTTAGTTACCAAAATAAAATCTAAACTCTCAACCCTATTAGACTGGGCAACATCTAGATTAAGCATTTTTTTTCTCATCCCACTGGATATTGCAATTCATAATACACAGGTTTCACCCATGAAACCTGGGCCAGTCTCCTCTGTTGGAGTCTTCAGTCTTCTGAGTGCCCTTGTTTCTTGCAGCATAGGTCAGGGGGAGAGGAGACAAGGCCAAGCGGGGGCCACTGTGTTCTGTTCTATATCACTAGTCCGTGTACTTGGAGAACACAAGTCCAGGCATGTCTGGTTTTCATTGCTGAGTCACCAGGCAAGATTGAACAATTCCCTTGGTGTGGCCTTGTGCAAGCAAGTCATTGCATTGTAGCTCCCTTGCTGGACAATGGCTGTTGATGGTTGTTCGACACCTGCCCTTATGTTGTTGACTTGTTCTTGCTGTTGTCTCTGGGGAACTGCTGATTCCCAACTTACAGCATGTTTTAGTGACAACCATACAACAGAATCTCATAACTTCATAATATGCAGTAAATATATACATATTTAGATAGAACAATGACTTTTAGAATATCATAACCTTTCCCCCGATTCCTCTCATGGCATGTTTTATATGCAATATCACAATTATATATAAATGAGGAATATGGGGTTACAGGGCACTCCCCTGATGTATAGAGTATCACACAGGTCTCAGACAAAGCTGAGAGCCTGCAAGAAAGTGTCTCACCAAAAAACAAGGGAAGTAACAGAGGTGCAGGCCTGTAGCCCTAAATACAAAAACCTCTGTGCCCTTCATGACCATTCTGTTCAGCACAGTCATATCTCACCATGATAATATCTGTTTTCATGGGGAAAAATTGGGTCCTTTCCAACATGGAAATTACATCGTGGATCAGATCTATGGTCCATCTAGTCCAGTGTCCTCTCTCTGAGAGTGACAGCCCCAGATGCTACAGAAGAAGTTGTAAGAAACCTAGAAGTGGTGGGATGCGGGGGATGACCTGATCCTCATGAGGGTGTCACCCTTAATGCCTAGCAGCTGGAGATTGCCTTGTGCCCTGAAACACAGGGGCAGATAGGCTTTCCCAAATATTTATTTAGCTGTATGTGACGTTATTGATATAAATGGGAACCATATAGAACATGGGTTGCAACCAAGGTCCTGTGGTGGCACCAAATCCTAAGTAAAGGGGGTCATATAAGGTGTCTAAGACCAGGTTCTGGGTTGCTGGTTATGATTATGCTGTCTGTATGTCTGTGTATCATTTTGTAGTTTAAGTATAAGTATTGGCTCTATACTGTCTGTATTTTGTATTATGCTCTGCCTCTGGGAAGTGTCCCATACAAAGCTGATGTTAGCCCGGCAAAGCTGGCTTGATGGCCCATTAAAGGGCCATCAGCTACACAATTGACCCATGGAGAGAAGGCAGACACGCCTTGTGACTCAGCAAAGTATGCAGAAACTTGTCCATGTGACTGCAAACTCCATATTATTTTATAAGTTTCTGTTTCACCGTGAGGACGAAGGGATTCTTACACCTGGAAAAGTCTATATAAGGCTGATGCATCATCTCCATCTTGTCTTCAGTCCTGCTTCTGACCTCTGGAAGGACTTTGCTACAAACTGAAGCTCTGCACGAAGGACTGTTGACCCATCCCAGCGGGGGATGTTCCAGAGACTTAATCTGAACCTGCAGTTTACTCCAGCACTGCTGCAAGCCTGAACTAAGAACTTTGCCATTACTGTATGTAATTGATTCCATTTAACCAATTCTACCTCTCTTCTCTACCTTTTTCCCTTTGTAAATAAACCTTTAGATTTTAGATTCTAAAGGATTGGCAACAGCGTGATTTGTGGGTAAGATCTGATGTGTATATTGACCTGGGTCTGGGGCTTGGTCCTTTGGGATTGAGAGAACCTTTTTCTTTTATTGGGGTGTTGGTTTTCATAACCATTTATCCCCAGGACGAGTGCACTGGTGGTGATACTGGGAGACTGGAGTGTCTAAGGAAATTGCTTGTGTGACTTGTGGTTAGCCAGTGGGGTGAGACCAAAGTCCCTTTTGTCTGGCTGGTTTGGTTTGCCTTAGAGGTGGAAAAACCCCAGCCTAGGGCTGTTACTGCCCTGTTTAAGCAATTGCTCCTGATTTGGCACTCTCAGTTGGGTCCCGCCAGAATCGCTCCATCACACTGTAACTATTATAACTGGATAGTATTACTATCCATGTAAATGTCCAAACAGTTCCTGATTCTTGCTTAGCTCATGGCCTCAATTACCTCTTGTGTCAATGAGTTCTTCAGTCTAATTAAGCGTTGAGTGAAGAAAGCACTCTTTATTATCAGTTTTGAATTTGCCACATTTCAGTGTAATTAAATGTCCTCTTGATCTTTTGCTATGAGGCAGGGAGAACACATTCTCCATCTACTCTCTACCAGTCATATTTTATAGACTTTTCTCTCATCCCCTTTTATTCATCTCTTTTCTAAGGTAACAATCCCAATCTTTTCAACCTTTCTCCATAGGAGAGTTTCCCCGGGCCCTTGATCATTCTTGTTTCCCTTTCCTGAAACCCTCTAGTTCTGCAATATCCTGTGTGAGGAGGGTGAAACATAGAGTGACTGATCTCATGGCATTGTATTTACTGTATTATTCCCCATCCCAGTTCTCCTGGATTCCAACCTTTTCCTTAGTTTCTGTCCATGCTTACACTGTCCCTGGAAAAATCATGGAGCAGGTCCTCAAGGAATCAATTCTGAAGCACGTAGAGGAGAGGAAAGTGATCAGGAACGGTCAGCATAGATACACCAAGGGCAAGTGATGCCTGAATAACCTAATTGCCTTCTATGAGAAGATAACTGGGTCTGTGGATGAGGGGAAAGCAGCGGATGTGTTATTCCTTGACTTTAGCAAAGCTTTTCATACGGTCTCCCACAGTATTCTTGCCTGCAAGTTAAAGAAGTATGGACTGGATGAATGGACTATAAGGTGGATAGAAAGCTGGCTAGATCATCAGGCAGTGATCAATGGTTCCATGTCTAGCTGTCAGCCGGTTTCAAGCGGAGTGCCCCAAGGGTCGGTCCTGGGGCCGGTTTTGTTCAATATCTTCATTAATGTTCTGGACGATGGCTTGGACTGCACTCTTAGCAAGTTTGCAGATGACACTAAATTGGATGAAGTGGTAGATATGCTGGAGGGTAGGGATAGGATACAGAGGGACCTAGACAATTAGAGGACTGGGCCAAAAGAAACCTGATGAGATCCAACAAGGACAAGTGCAGAGTCCTGCACTTAGGATGGAAGAATCCCATTCACTGTTACAGACTAGGGACTGAATGGCTAGGAAGCAGTTCTGCAGAAAAGGAACTAGGGGTTACAGTGGATGAGAAGTGTGCCTTTGTTGCCAAGAAGGCTTACGACATTTTTGGCAGTATAAGTAGGGGCATTGCCAGCCGATCGAGAGACGTGATCATTCCCCTCTATTTGACATTGGCGAGGCGTCATCTGGAGGACTGTGTCCAGTTTTGCGCCCCACACTAAAAGAAGGATTTGGAAAAATTAGAAAGAGTCTAGCGGAGGGCAACAAATATGGAGCACATGACCTACGAGAAGAAGCTGAGGGAAGTGGTATTCTTTAGTCTGTAGAAGAGAAGAATGAGGGGGGATTTGATAGCTGCTTTCAACTACCTGAAAGGGGGTTCCAAAGAGGATGGAGCTCGGCTGTTCTCAGTGGTACCTGATGACAGAACAAGGATTAATGGTCTCAAGTTGCAGTGGGGGAGGTTTAGGTTGGATATTATGAAAAACTTTTTCACTAGGAGGATGGTGAAGCACTGGAATGGTTTACCTAGGAGGGTGGTGGAATCTCCTTTCTTAGAGGTTTATAAGGTCAGGCTTGACAAAGCCCTGGCTGGGTTGATGTAGTTGGGGAGTGGTCCTGCTTTGAGCAGGGGGTTGGACTAGATGACCTTGTAAATTCCCTTCCAACCCTGATATTCTATGATTCTTTGATTCATCTGCCATCATGCTGCCCATTCACCTGGCTTGGTTAGTTCCCTCTGAGAACTTCTCTGGACTTAACTCTGACCTCAGTAATCTGGTGCCATCTGTAAATGTTGTCACCTCAGTGCTCATCCCCTTTCTAGATAGTTAATAACTATGAAATATTTACTGTACTACTTGTTACAACATGTGTAATCCCCATCATTGTGCTTCTCTCCCTTTGCAGACACCTGGAGCATTTCTGAGCCTCATCACCGCATTGACCACCTCATGGCATCCTTCAACCTCACCCCCTCTGGCCCTTCAACATTCATTCTAATGGGAATCCCTGGCCTAGAAGCTGCCCATGTCCAGATTTCCATCCCTTTCTCTATGTTCTACCTTATTGGCCTCTTGGGAAATTTCACTGTTCTGTTGGTTGTAGGGAAAGAGCAGACCCTGCACAAGCCAATGTACCTGCTGATCTGCATGCTGGCACTCACAGACATCAGCATATCTACCTCCGTTGTGCCAAAGGCACTGTGTATATTTTGGTTCAATTTGAAAGGCATTACTGTGGCTGGCTGTCTCACCCAGGTCTTCTTCCTTCATGCGGGTATGGTTATGCATTCAGCCGTCCTTGTTACAATGGCCTTCGATCGCTATGTTGCTGTATGTGACCCTCTGAGATATACCATCATCCTGACCAATGCACGTATAGCTAAGCTAGGGCTCATGTGTTTCATAAGAGCTGTTCTCTTCATTCTGCCTGTGCCTCTGCTCCTCAGCAGGGAGCCATTCTGTGCCAACCGCATTATCCCCCATACATACTGCGAGAACATATCTGTGGCGAAGATGTCATGTGGGGACACGACTGTCAACAGGATGTACGACTTAGTGATAATGTCTGTAGTCATCGGGTTAGACCTGACACTAATTGCCCTCTCCTATGGTCTGATCATCAGGGCCGTCCTCAGAATCTCCTCCAAGAAAGCCCACCAGAAAGCCCTCAACACCTGCACTTCCCACATCTGTGTGATTCTGACCTCTTATACTCCCTTACTCTTTTCTAACCTTACACACCGGTATGGTTTGGGTATTGCTCCCCATGTTCACATCATCTTGGCCAACCTCTATTTCCTCGTCCCCACCATGCTCAACCCTGTCATTTATGGGGTCAAAACCAAAGAACTTCATGACAAAGTGGTTAAATACATCTGCAGAATGTGATCACAAGGGGCCATTGACTTTAATCCTATCTGACAAGATTGGGAAAGGAGATCTCCTCATGAATCAAGGGTTCTTTGTCCCAGTTTGGCTGAGCTCAGCATTGTGGAAGTTCACAGTCTTATCACTCCATCACCACTCTGTTGCTGAGTCCCCCCTCTCTGACCATCACCTGACCTCTTTCAGCATCACCTGTCAGCCCCCAACGTTAGATACCCTCTCATTCATACTTTCCACGACTTCCAGACCACCAGAAGATACTGCAGCTTACTGCAGCTTTCTGAAGGTGGCTTTCCATTAGTTCTTTTGTGATAAATGCAAGCTACACTTTCTGATAGCCAAGACAAAAAAACAAACTACAAATTCTGAACTTCTTTACCGTATGTGAAGTGCTCTGGTGAACAAAATTTACCTGATTTTTGTACGTCCAATATTTCAGGAAGCCTGGATGATAAAGCATGTGTTTCAGTTTGAAAGTGCTAATACACAAAAGCTACTGTAGGACTTAAGGACATTTTACTGGCAAGAGTTGTGAAACCATGCATTATTGATAATGGGACTGGTGTGTTAAACTACAACATCATCTTTGTGTCAAATTACTTACCGCTTCATGCAGTCGATTTTGAAGTCACTTTTCGGTGCAGTTTTCAAAACACACACTACCCATTCCTTTTGTCAAAGAGGTCAAGAGTAGGTGGTCCTGCTAGTGAAGGCAGAGGGCTGGACTCGATGACCCTTCGGGGTCCCTTCCAGTTCTATGAGATAGGTATCTCTCTCTCTCTTTCTATATATATATATAAAAGAAAAGGTGTCGAGATTTCATCTTGGAGTTTGTGAAACAGATGAAACAGGGATTGCCACCAAACATCCAAGTGATTGAATCACTTGCAGTACTAAATCCTTCATGACCTAGATTAGGCAATCTGTCATTTTTGCCATTGTTTTGTGGAGACCATGGACAGTTGGAGCAGCACTGGAGAGTTTTGCTTATGGTTCAGTGGCCTCATACTCAGGACAATCAAGTTGAGCATGTTTGGGTTGAAGTTCTCGGACACTCGGATGCCGCAGAGGACAAAGACTTTACTGAACTTTGCTTATTTGCTCTTTTGTTTCTGTTACTACCTTTTAGCAATGCTGCAGTTGAAAGACTGTTTTCTCAAATGGACTTGATAAAACAAAACTGTGCAACAAGATGCAGGCTACATATTATGACATATATTCATAATGTTAATATCAATTATGTCATCCCCAAAACCATTACCTTTAGCCTAACTTATGACTTTTATGATTTCCATATTCTGTGGTGTACCCTGCTGTTACTGGTCTGTAAACATATTCAATTTTTCTGTTTGGTTCCCAGTTTAGTTCCCCAAAAGTCAAAAGGGGTAACCGGTAGGCCATTTATCTATACCAAATGTTATAAACCCACATATTAACTTGATCTAGCTAATCATGCAGGATACAGGCCTGTAGGTTCCTTGTATTGCACCCAACTATGATGAATAACTATTATGAATAACATACACTGGAACTCAACATAAACAAAAAACTAAGAAAATAATATAATCAATCAAACAAATAAAGAAAACCCATTCTGCAATATAGCAAGCTAGCAAACTGGCCTTATTGGCTACAAATCCCCACTTTGATGGGGTGATTGCACAAAAAACCCATCACATGGATGGGGGGCGTGGATAGCAGATGTGTGGAGAAATGCCATGAGTGCAGGGGACTGGGCATGATGACCTCTCGAGGTCCATTCCAGTCCTATGAGTCTATGTTCCACATTAATTTCCACCTCTTGGGGTGGAGGCAAGACATCAGAATTTATTTTTAGTAAAAGTCATGGACAGGTCACAGGCAATAAACACAAATTCATGAAAGCCCGTGACCTGTCTGTGACTCTTACTAAAAATAATGGGGATGGGGGGAACTGACAGGGGGAGGATCAAAGCCCAGTCAGGAGGATGAGAGCCTGAGCCCCACTTTGGGAGGGGGGAGTGTCCAGCACCTGCTGCCGCCATGGCTAACAGCTCCATGGCCCCTGCCGCAGCCCCAATAGCTCAGAGCTCTGGATCCCCTGCCACAGCCCCAAAATCACAAAGCTATGGCAGCTCGGAGCTCTGGGTCCCACCACCGCCTGTAGGAGCTGAGAGCTGCTGGGTTCTTGGCAACCCAAGGCAGCTGAGAGCTCAGGTGTTCCCACTGGCTGACAGCTCTGGGCTGACATGGAAAATGTCACGGAGGTCTCTGAAAGTCACAGAATCCTTAACTTTGGTGGCATAATCTTCCCCAGTCACCACAGCGAGTTGTCCACAGGCTTGGCTAAGGATCAGTAGTGGAACCTCAGTGACTCAGGCAGTGACCACACTTTGGGCAGGAGGCACCACAGTCGCTGACTTGCTCCAAACCGAAGAGTTTTTCACCCCTGGGCTCAGAGTGTCAGTTAGCCGTTGCTAAGTGCTGAAGGCTGGAATGTTGTTGCTTTGGGAACGCTGTTCAAGCTGCTCAGTTCTTCTGTCCTTGGAGCTCCAGTGTTATCAGTATTAGCAGACAAGGCGGCCTGCTCATTCAGCAGACCTCGATGTTACTCATAAAGAAAAAACATAGGCACTGTTCGGTGACAAAGTCACCCAGCCAGGTTTATTTCCCTCCAGGTATAATTCTAGCACTCTGGCCATGAACCAAATGAGCTTATGAAATTCCTCTCTCAGGTGGAAATACCCCAAGAAATCGTTACTGATCAAGGATCTAACTTCACTTTACAACTTTACAACTGTGCAGTCTAAATGAGGGTAACAGCATTAGGAACATTGATCTACCCTCCTCAGATTGATGAGTTGGTGGAGCAATTTCACAGAACTTTGATTGCGACGTTAAATAATTGTGTATCCTCAGAATCCAAACATTGGCACCAACTATTCCCTCGCCTCCTTTTTGCTATCAGGAATGTGCCTGAAGCCTCCAATGTTTCTCCCTTTAAACTTCTGTCTGGGAAGCAGCCAAAGGGTTTCCAGACCTGCTTGGAGAAACACAGAACAGCAAAGACCCCAGACAATGAACACAGTCCAATAAATTCTTCAATTAAGAAATTACCTCAAGACTTTATAGGCATTTGCTAGAAGAATTTGCTAAATGCACAACAGGTAGAAGAGAAGGCCTATAATGAGGGAGTCCAGCCGCAAGGGTTCTGATGTACTTGATTTTTTTTTTCTATTTCTTTTTGAGTCTTTGGCTAGTTGTTTTTCAAATACTTTTTTGGCCTTCCTAATTTTTTACACTTCGTTTGCCAGAGTTTATGCTCCTTTCCATTTTTCTCACTAGGATTTAACTTCCACATTTTAAAGGATGCCTTTTTGCCTCTCACTGCTTCTTTTACTTTGTTGTTTAGCCATGGTGGCTCTTTTTTGGTTCTCTGACTATGTTTTTTAATTTGGAGTATACATTTAAGTTGAACCTCTGTCATGGTCACTTAGGACTGGGACTAGGATGTCCCCAACCAGTGTACTCTCTTCACTGACTTACCGATCACTACATTAAGTTCAAACTAAATAGAATTTATTAAACATCAATTGTAAGAAAAATAGGGAAAAAATGGAAAATGTTCAAGGAAACAAGAGACCTCACTCTGTGGGCACAGGGACACCACAAACAGCTGTCTCTGGGATGTAAGGAAAGTTCACGTCTGTTCCTCACACGCCCCAGGCCTCCTGCCCAGGCCCTCGCTATGTGCCTTGATAGCACAGGTCAGACACTTGCTCTGGCAGTGGCCACACACACCAAGGCTCTAGGTGGCAGGATCCGTCTCCCCAATATCTGCCCTTCTATCAGATTCATGTACCCCCACTTCCCATGGCCCCACCTTGCTCTCCCCAGCCACTCTTTGTGCTCAGCTGTTGTGTTACTTATGGCATGGCCGGCATCCACTATCCTGGCTCTGGACCCGCAGCTCCCCATTGGAGCTGAACCCTGGCTCCCCACTGACCTAGCTGGTCCATGCTGACCCAGCTCCTGGTTCTGGTCTTTTCCAACTGCAGCTGCCCAGCTCTGCCTCAGCACTGCTGCTCTGCCTCCAACCCAGCACTGCCTTCTGAGCTGCTTCTCTGGCCCTTATTTTTCTGGCTGCTGCTGATCTGCCTCCAGCTCAGCTTGAGGTGCTGGAGGTTTGTCAGACTTCTACTGCATTAATAGCCCCAAATCACTAAGAAACTAACCTAAAAGTAACCCTATTTGTGCCTTTAAACAAAGGGTTTTTTTATTAACACATTGATCTATACATCGAGTAACAAATGAAAGCTTTTCCTAGATACCTAGTACAGATTAGATTAAAAAAAAAAACCCTACAAGCCCCAGCAGAAATACCTCCACATTAGCAACAAAGTTATGAGATAACAATGAAATTCAAAAACAAAACCCCAATACTGGTACTTGTATCCCGATTGAGGGTGGCAAACAAAAACGGGAAATGATGGCATGAAAAATATCCCCAAATGAGCCCAAAATATATGCAGTGTAAAAACAACAATAACATTATTAAATTATTTATTTCTAATTTCATTAAATGACAGTAATCAGTGTCCATATTTTGAGTTGAATTGGTTTGTTACTGTTAGTCTCTGAAAGGCAACATTTCATCCTCACTGTCTTCATAGGAAGTAGAATGCTCCTGGTCATACATACCAGCAGTGACCAGTGCAATCATTTCTTTCCTTGGTGCAAACTCTTCACAACAGATTTTGTGGCATTGCACGTATACCAATAAAAACATCTTGTTGCCATCTGAGAAAATAGTCTTTCAAGCGCCGTGTTGCTAAAAGGGAGCAACAGCAATGAAAGACGAAACAAGCCAAGTTAACTAAAGTCTTTGTCCCCAGTGGCATCAGTGTGTTCGAGTTCTTGAACCCAAAACTGATCTACTTGATTTCTCTGAGTATGAGGCCAGTGAACCATAAGCAAAACTCTCCACTGTTATTCCAACCGTCCAAGGTCTCCACAAAACAATGGAAAAATTGAGATATCATAGAATCATAGAATATCAGGGTTGGAAGGGACCTCAGGAGGCATCTAGTCCAACCCCCTGTTCAAAGCAGGACCAACACCAGCTAAATCATCCCAGCCAGGGCTTTGTCAAGCCTGACCTTAAAAACCTCTAAGGAAGGAGATTTCACCACCTCCCTAGGGAACCCATTCCAGTGCTTCACCACCCTACTAGTGAAAAAGTTTTTCCTAATATCCAACCTAAAATTCCCCACTGCAACTTGAGACCATTACTCCTTGTTCTGTCATCTGCTACCACTGAGAACAGTCTAGATCCATCCTCTTTGGAACCCCCTTTCAGGTAGTTGAAAGCAGCTATCAAATTCCCCCTCATTCTTCTCTTCTGCAGACTAACAATCCCAGTTCCATCAGCATCTCCTCATAAGTCATGTGCTCCGGCCCCCTAATATTTTTTGTTGCCCTCCGCTGGACTCTTTCCAATTTTTCCACATCCTTCTTGTAGTGTGGGGCCCAAGACTGGACACAGTTCTCCAGATGGGGCCTCACCAATGTGGTGAGGCCTCGCCAATGTCAGCCAATCTAGGTCGTGAAGGCTTTACTGCTGGAAGCAATTCAATCACCTGCACATTTGGTGGCAATCTCCATTTCATCTGTTTCACAAACTGCAAGATTAATCTTGACACCTACTTTTGACATCTTCGACAAAGGGAATGGTTAGTGTGTATTTTGAAAGTTCCAGCTGAAAGCGACTCCAAAATCGATTGTGCAAAGTGATAAGTTATTGGACTCCAAGGCAATGTTATAGTTTACCATAACAGTCTGTTCCCTGGGGTTTTGAGAAGCCCAAGCAGTGGCAACTTAATTATTTCAATCCAGGGGGTGTCAGGAATAACTCAATGGGAACACAGCAATTCTATCTCTTCAAGGATTAAATGCAAGTAATTGTGTTCTTGTCTAACACTGAAGTTTATTAGATTTAAGGTCGCACAGACATAAGTAAAGGTTAGAACATCCCAATTATTTACCTAACATCTGGAACTGTATTGTGTAATTAACAGCAGGTTCGCAGTGGCTAGTTGCTGGGAAGAGAAGATGTCAGGAAAAATGTCTCTCAGGATGGCTTCAGAGAACTGCTCCAAAGCACACTGTATTAGCTAATCTTTTATAACTTCTAGAAAACACACATAGGTCATGGTGACCTCTACTCGATTATCACTTTTCCTAACTTTCAATACACTTCTAATATCAGAGGTATCTAGACTCAAGGTTTTCATCCATTTATTTTCTTTCATTATCATTTATTGCCCACTCCTCCCATTCTGATTAGCAGAAACTGCCAGCTAGATTTTGACTTTGCACCTAAAACCCTGCTTTCCAATTAACCCTAAACTATGTGGTGTTCTCTTTTATTAATTTATAGTGGCTGAATGCAAATCATATGATTGCAATTGTCTTGATCACATTCTGGGGTACACACCCCTCAATCCAGCGTAACACAGTACAGTTCTCAAAAATACACAGCTTCACAACTCTCACCAATAAGCTCTAGTAGAATGTCCTCAATCCCTGGAGCAGCTTTCCTTCTATTAGCACTTTCCAATGGAAACTTTTGGTTTATCCTTCCTCAACGATTGAACATAGAAAAATCAGGTAAATTTTGCTCACCGGATCACTGTACATATATAAAAGAAGTCCAGCATTGTACTTGCTTTCTTTGTCTTTGGCTATCAGAAAGCGTAGCTTCAGTTAGTCAGACTGATCAAGAACCCTATTCAAACAGGCTCTAATGGAAAGCCACCTTGCTTCAGAAACCTGTAATATCTTGTCGTGGTCTGGAAGTCACTGAAAGGCCAAGTGATAAGGTGTGTGTAGGTAGGGCTGGTGGATGCTGCTAAAACAGATTGGGTTATGGTTAGACAGATATAACTCAGCAACAGAGAGCTTGGTACTTGGTGACGGAGTGATAAGATGTTAGCTGTGAGGAGCTTCCCAGACTTTAAATTTCCACAATGCTGAGCTTAGCCATACTGGGACAGAGCACGAATGACGAGGAAGTATCCTGTCCCCCTCTTGTCACACAGGATTAAAGTCAGTGACCCCCAGGTGAGTACATTCTGCAGGTGTATTTGCCAACTTTTTCACGAAGCTGTTTGTTTTTGACACCATAAATGATAGGATTGAACATGGTGGGAAGAAGGAAATAGAGGTTGGCCAAGATGATGTGAATGTGGGGAGCAATGCCCTGACCGAACCGATGTGTCAGAGTGGAGAAGAAGAAGGAAGGATAAGACATCAGCATCACACAGATGTGGGCTGTGCAGGTGTTGAGAGCTTTCTGGTGGGCTTTCTTGGAGGAGATTCTGAGGACAGCCCTGATGATCAGACTGTAGGATAGTGCAATGAGTGTCAGGTCTGACCCATTGACTACAAATGCTATCACCAAGCCGTACATCCTGTTCACTGTGATGTCCCCACATGATAGCTTTGCCACAGCCATGTGGTCACAGTATGCATGGGGGATAATGCGGTTGGCGCAGAATGGCTGCCTGCTGAGGAGCAGGGGCAGGGGCAGGATGCAGAGAACAGCTCTTATCAAACCCACGAGCCCCAGCTTAGCTATTCGTGCATTGGTGAGGATGGTGGTGTATCTCAAAGGGTTACATATGGCAACATAGCGATCGAAGGCCATTGTCACGAGGACCGCTGAGTGCATCACAGTACCTGCATGAAGGAAGAACATCTGGGTGAGGCAGCCACCCACAGTAATGCCTTTCAACTGGAACCAAAATATACACAGTGCCTTTGGCATGATGGAGGTGGATGTGCCAATTTCAGTGACCGCCAACAGGCAGAGAAGCAGGTACATCGGCTTGTGCAGGGTCTGCTCTTTGCTTACAACAAACAAAAGCGTGAAATTTCCCAACAAGCCGATAATATAGAACATAGTGAAAGGGATGGAAATCCAGATGTGAGCAGCTTCCAAGCCAGGGATCCCCGTTAGTGTGAATGTTGATGAGTCAGAAGGGGTGAGGTTGAAAGATGCCATGAGGTGGTAGATGCGTTGATCGGGCTCAGAAATGCTCAAGGTTCCTGTGAAGGGAGAGAAGCACAGAGGGAGGGATTACACACTTTATAACAAATAGCAGGGTAAATATTTTATGGTTATTAGCAATCTAGAAAAGGGGGTGAGCAGTGAGGTAGCAACATTTACAGATGGCACCAGATTATTTAGGTCAAAGTGAAGTCCAGAGAAGCTCTCACAAGGAGCTGTTGTGGAAAATTAGACCACACCGTTGATTTTAGATCAGGCAGCCTGAGGCACCTTTATTTCCATACAAGCATGCATGCAGGGAGAGTCAGCCTGGCCCCATGCAAGAGGTGGCTGCCCCCCCATTACAAATTTTCCTAAGCTTTTAAAGGTTAAAACCGCAAAATGTAGCACTTGCATATCACACTGCTGTTGCCTTATTTGGGATTAACAGATATAAAATGAGCAAACTAGCTTAAATTTACCCATATTAGGTTTTTCCTGTTATTGTATTTGGGCAGTTTCGTTGGTGGTCTGGCTATTTCAAGATCCCTCTCTTGCGGTTACATTTTGCAAAAGCTCTAGCTAAACTCTTCCTATCTCCAGCTGGGCACATTTTCTCCGTTCCCCTTTCCCTGGTTACTTGTTCCTCCCTCCTCCTCTTTTAGTGCCCTTTGTACAGATAAGCATGCTTTGCAGAAGCTTAAACCTTTGCTCTTTATATGACAACAGGCTGTTGGGCCTAGTGGGACAATGGGTGGGGGGGCGACATTTTTCCCTGTCAGAGCTAACCAAGCTAGGTGAATGGGCAGCATGATAACAGACGAACTTAGATGTCAATAACTGCAACATCTATGCCCATTGGAGGGAAAAGCTTGAACTCCTCAAACAGCTTACAAGGTTCTAATTTAACTGTAAGAACTCAGGACAGGGACCTGGGCATCATGGTACACAGCTCTGTGAAACCCTGATCGCAGTGCAGGCATGGATAGAAACTAAGCAAATCTCTGGGATCCAGGAGGAGGGGGTTGGGGAATCATATAGAAAATACAATGCCACGAGATCAGTCAGACAATGTTTCACCCTCCTCTGGTCTCCTCTGTGTAGTACTGGGCACCCTTCTCACCCAGGATATTGCAGAACTAGAAAGGGCTCAGGGAAGGGCAATGAGAATGATCAAGGGTTCAGGGAAACTCTAATAAAGAGAGAGGTTGAAAAGACTGGGATTGTTACCTTACAAATGATATGAATTAGAAGGGAAATGAGAAACGTCTATAAAATACTGACTGGTAGAGAGTAGATCGACAATGTGTTCCCCCTGTCTCATAGCAAAAGATCAAGAGGATATTCAATTACCTGGAACATGGCAAATTCTAAAAAGATACAAAACGAATGCTTTCTTCACTCAATGCCTAAGTAGACTGAGGAACTCATTGCCACAAGAGGTAGTTGAGGCCATGAGCTAAGCAAGAATCAGGAAGGATTTGGACATTTACTTGGATAGTGAGACGATCCAGTTACAATAGTTACCGCTAAATGAATATTTTGGAACACCTTTACACCCATTAATTTCAGGGCAGAAGCCAATTTCTAGCTGTTAGGCATTAGGGTGACACCCTCAGGAGGGTTCGGTCATTCACGTACTGCTGGGTTTCTTACACCTTCTTCTGCAGCAGCTGCGGCTGTCACTGTCAGAGAGAGGACACTGGGCTAGATGGACC
Organism: Mauremys reevesii; assembly: GCF_016161935.1. NCBI lineage: Eukaryota > Metazoa > Chordata > Testudines > Geoemydidae > Mauremys > Mauremys reevesii. The sequence continues at coordinate 6,757,332 of NC_052623.1, forward strand.
ATAGGTCTGATCCACGATGAAATTCCTGTGTTGGAGAGAGGGAAACGCCAGCAGCAGCAGCTCACCCTCTGCAGGGAAGGAGAGAGGGACAGACCTGGCAGGAGGTGGGGAGGACGTGGAGAGGAAAAGGAGCCATCGTGAATAACTCTTCATTCAAACGATACAAAGCTTTAACGTATCACAGCCTGTTAGAAACCCAGACACACCTTCCTGAGGCTGCTTTTCTGTGTTGGCAATTGCTGACGTTGTCATGAGGCTGTAGTGGGGCTGCTTCTGGGAGGAGGAATGGTCCGGATGGGGGATGGTGTCAGAGACAATCTGCTACAGTGTGGTCCACATTATGTTACTGACTGAGACACCCCCCGTCCCCATAAGGCCTCATTGTGCCTCTTTGGTATATGCGTTAGGCAGGATTTCTATTCCCTGTTTTGTATGGTTTCAGGGCTCTGTGCCACTGTGATCTAGATACTGCATGTCTCCCCCATACACACACACATTGCATGTTCCTGGACTTCCACCGGTGAGATTTCCAACACAGCCTGGTTTCTGCTAAGCCAGAAACATGCTTTTCTTTTACTGCCTTTTGGTGCTTCTCATCCTCTCCAGACCCACGATGCAGGGGCTCAGAGAGAGCCAACCCCTCTCTCTCCCTGAATTTTTTTTTATTCTAATTGTTTTAAACCTTTAGGCCTGTGAGTTTGAGATTTCAGTAACTCTCCTGTCAGTTGTTCCGTGGGCCAAACGAGCTCACCCGTCCTTAGAGGCCACAGAATTACTCTAGTTGAAGTCACTGGAGGCTCATGGTCGGTGTAAATTAGGACATTTATTTAAGTCCCTACATGTAGATTTAGGGTGAACTCCTGGCCGTCTTTCGAAATGGAACCAGATTAAACCTCAGTGTTTAATTTTGGCTCTGAGCTGTGAAAATCACATCTTTGGGTCCTGCTACAGAGAGTGATATTCTGTTCGGGTGCTGAAAGAGTCTGAAGGAAACCCCCAGTTTATATGGCGCTCTGAGACTGGCCATGAAGGACAGGGATTTCATATACAGGGGCCCTGATTTTGCCTTCAGGGAAGCCAGTGTCAACCTGGAGTGACGCACTGAAGGCAGAATGTGAGAGCAGAATCTGGCCAGTGTGTGACCCTTTCTTGTTGTGACCCCTCTGGTAACACAGATACCCACTGCAAAGCCTGTAGCTCCACTTCCTAACAGGGCAGTGAAGTTGTTGAATTGGAAACTTGAGCAAACAAGAGGAAAATCCACATAAACCAAAAAAAGGGAGTTTACTGAGACAGATAGAAGGACACAGTAAGACACAAGGAACTGATCTTAATAACAAATATTTGTCTAAACTATTTCCAATATGTTTGTTATTCCAATTATACCAGGTAAATCCCTTGATGTTTCTGACAATACTGAACAGTTTAAGTTGCCATGCTGGAGAATTCCTGCCCAGATGGTTCTTGACTTGAACTCTGGAACCCTTCCTAAGCCCTGAGCACTAACTTTAATGCAGAAACAGGCAACTCACCAAAATCCCGTTCAGCAGAGAGAGGAAATCTCCTTACAGTGACAGGAAGGCAGAGCCCTGAGAATCAGTGTATGAATCTCACGTCTGACACTTGGAGCACTGAACAGCGATATTTATGATTCTCCTAATCAGTCCCTGCGGGCTCTCCAGGTGGCAGGACTCCCAGACAATTCCCTTAGCTCCATGAGCAGCAGGAAGAGCAGAAAATGGATAACTTCAGCCTGAGAGCCTCCCCCGGGAGTGAAGAAATGATTTGCCGATACCAGGGCTCAGATTGTCAAGGCAAACTGAGTCTTGCAGACTGTTCAGCAGACTGTTTTAAGAGGGAACAGCCATGGAGTTTACCTAATCTGTTGCCCTGGGGCCATTCAGGGAGGTGGAGAGACAATACTGGAGCTACAAGTTGGGAAAAGCCTATTTCTGGGATCCAGCCACATCACACAGCTTGTTTTGGTAGCACTCGGAGGCTTTCCAGAAGTGGAAAAGCTGTGGATGGGAAGCTCTTCAGACTGACAGGCACAGACAGCACCGGGGAAATCTGAAGGCCCTCGAACTACCTGGGTCCTCGTCAGAGAGGGAGGGTTTGGAAGTCAGAGACGTGTACAGACTCTTCTTTGAAAACCCTCTTATTCTCTAATGTTACACATTATTTGTACTGTTCAGATTAAACAGTATTTTGGTTCAAGGAGGCTGACTGGTCACTCGTCTCACCACTAGTCACAGAATCCCAGAGGGAAGAACCTCAGGTGCCAAACCCACTGCGAACTGCTGGGAAAGCACAATCGACCGGCAGTGTGCAGTAGCCCAGGGCCCAGTCTGAAGTGGGAGGGTCGTGGGATTCCACCCCATGAGAGGCAGGGTCTTATGTCTGACATGTGTCACTCGGAGACCAGAGAGGGGGCAGAGATCCCGGCAGCACTGTAGCTCTGCGGAGGACCCCTCAGCCAGTCAGGAAATTAACATACGCCCTATCAGACCCATTACTACAGACCATGGCAGCTCTGAATTCCTGTGTTCACAATCAAGCCAGAGAATAAAATCGCTGAAAAGGCATTTGCTGATTAAATTTCCAGTATTAAATAAACCTGAGGCAATTTGTGAACTAGTCACTGATATTCTGTGGGGTCTCCTCTCCCTCAGCCTCTGGCAGGATCGGACCCATAGCACTCTGCACTTCGAGAAATGGTACCCCCCTGATAAATCCTGACTCGGGGCATTGGGGATTTATCACTCCAAGCTCTCTTTGAAAGTCAGTTTTCCGTAAAGCTTGAATAACGCACTGTGGGGCCCAGGCAGATGTAGGGGACGGGTTCCCAAGCTACCTAGAGCTGCCTGCCCTCCAGCCCCGTCACTGAGTCACACCGACGGCCCCGCTGAGTCCTCTGCTACTACACAGAATATCTGCAAATGGAAACAGCTTTCAGCCTTTCCCCTTCACTTTGCATTTTAGAGATAGTGAAACCTGCCAACGTACCCAGTTCCTGCTAGATGTGCAGCCGCTGACATGAGAAGGCTTCACCCTAAAGGACAAGGAGTCATCGGAGAGGTTGCACAGGCAGCACGCAGTGTCTGTTCAGACAGGGAGGGAACTGTCTTTATGGAGCCTGTCTGCACATTCCCTTGGGGGCCACTTGGCCATCAGGGAACCTCAGCTGCTTGGCATAATGTGCACTAACTTTAACCCCAACACGGCCAAGGCAAACTGCAGGAGGCCAAATCACAGGGGATGTGTGGTGATCCTACCTACTTGGACTGCAGCTCAGCTCTCCTGCAGGCTCTATTACTGGAGTCTGGGATCGTCATCACTATTTCAATGGTTCTGATTAGTCACAGGGCTACCTCGGGGGCATCCAAGTGTTAACGCTGATGCTGTCACAGCTGTGATCTTGCTGAAATAAAAAAAATATATAATAATAATATAGGTCCAGATTTTTCCCCAACAGCCCCCTTTCCTGCATTACAAAGCCCGGGTGCAGGCCAGGGAAGGGAGATTCCACAAGGCTCTGTTGTACAGGGTGGGGAGGCCTGCACAGAGAGTGAAGGCTGTTTATACAAGTGGATGGACACAATACGCCAGGCATATGCTGGTGAGGAGGTTTCGACCTTGCCATACCCAGAGTGCAGCCATAAACTCCGTCAGTGCAACATTCATTTACATTATGAGGAAGAGGCAGATGAAAAGCTTCCAATTTCTCTTGGGCATCTAGGCAGCTGCAGCTGGGCAGAATCACGGCAACCGAGCTGTCAGCGAAAAATGAGCCATTTTCTATGAAAACTCACCCCAAAAAATGGATGAAAAGGAAACATTTCAATTTGGGTCAACATTTTTGATGGGGTGGGGGGAATCTCTCTTTTCCAGCACAGCTCTAGCTCAACCTATGAGCTTCTTTCCCTCATGCTACAGGACCACTCCCCTAAGTGGCAGCTCCAGCCTTCCCATCAGCCTCCCACACTGAGCCTGCCCTGGACATCTGGCAGGGTGTCTATGCCATCTCTGTAGCAGAGGGAAGCCTTGGAAAAGGCTTGTCTTCAGCATCTCATCCATCAGGGGAATAATTTATGCACATAAAAATGGCCATTTTGGAATAATGGTCCATCTAGCCCAGTGTCCTGTCTTCTGACAGGGGGCAGCGCAGATACTTCAGTGGGAATGAACAAAACAGGGCAATTATCGAGTGATCCATCCCCTGTTGTCTGCTCCCAGCTTCTGCCAATCCAAAATTTAGAGACACCCGGAGAATGGAGCTGCATTCAAAACCATCTTGTCTAATACCTATTGAAGGACCTCTCCTCCATCAACTTATCTGATTTTTTTGGACCAGCTATACTTTTGACCTTCACAACATCCCTTGGCAATGAGTTCCAGAGGCTGTCTGTGTGTTGTGTGAAAAAATACTTCATATAATTTGTATTAAACCTGCTGCCTTTATCTTCATTTTGTGACCCGTGGTTCTTGTGAAGGGGTAAATAGCACTTCCTTATTCACTTCCTCCACACCACTCATAGTTTTGTAGACCTCCATCATATCGCCCCTTAGTCATCTCTTTTTCAAGCTGAAATGTCTCAGTTTTATTAATCTCTCCTTGTATTGCAGCCATTCCATAACCCTAATAATTTGTGTAGCCCTTTTCCAAACTTTTTCCAATTCCAATATATCTTTTTTTGTGATGGGAGGACCACATCTGTACATAGTAATCAAGACGTGGGCATACCTTGGATTTATATAGCGGCAACATGATATTTTCTTTACTCTCTATAACTTTCTTAATGATTCCCAACATTCCGTTCGCCTTTTTGACTGCTGCAACGCATCGAGTGGATGTTTTCAGAGAACTATACACCGTGACTCCAAGATCTCTTTCTTGAGTGGTACCAACTAATTTAAATCCCATCATTTTCTATGTATAGTTGGGATTATGTTTTCCAATGTGCATTTCTTTTCACTTATCAATACTGAATTTCATCTGCCCTTTACTTGACCCATCACCCAGTTTTGTGATATCCCTTTGTAACTCTTCGTAATCTGCTTTGGACTTAAGTATACTGAGTAGTTTTGTCTCATCAGCAAATATTGCCACCTCACGGTTTACCTCTTTTTCCAGATCATTTATTAATCTGTTGAACAGCACTGATCCCAGTTCACATCTCTGTGGGACAACACTACTTACCTCTCTCGCTTCTAAAAACTGTAAAAGCAGCAAAGAGTCTTGTGGCACCTTATAGACTAACAGATGTTTTGGAGCATGAGCTTTCGTGGGTGAATACATGTATCCAACGAAGTGGGTATTCACCCACAAAAGCTAATGCTCCATTACGTCTGTTAGTCTATAAGGTGCCACAGGATTCTTTGCTGCTTTCACAGATCCAGACTAACACGGCTACCCCTCTGATTCTAAAAACTGATCATTTATTCCTACCCTTTGTTTCTTATCCTTTAACCAGTTACCAATCCATGAGAGGACCTTCCTTCTTATCCCATGATTGCTTACTTTGCTTAAGAGCCTTTGGTTAGGGACCTTGTCAAAAGCTTTCTGAAAGTTCAGATAAACTATATCCACTGGATCATCCTTGTCCCCTTTTGTTGGCCCCCAAAGGAATTCTAATATATTGGTGATTCATTATTTCCCTTTGAAAAGCTATGTTGAATCTTGCCCAAAAAAGTGTGTTCATCTATGTATCTGAAAACTCTGTTCTTTACTATAGTTTTAACCAATTTACCTGGTATTGAAGTTTGGCTTACTGGCCTGTATTGCCAGGATCACATCTAAAGCCTTTTTTAAAAAATCAGCATCATACTAGCTATCTGCCAGTCATCTGACAAAGAGGCTGATTTCAGTGATAGTTTACATACCACAGTTAGTAGTTCTGCAATTTCACATTTGAGTTTCTTCAGAAATCTTGGGTGATACCATCTGGTCCTGGAGACTTTTTACTTTGTAATTTATCAATTTGTTCCTAAACCTCCTCTACTGACACCTGAATGTGGGAGAGTTCTTCAGATCTGTCACCTAAAAAGAATGGGTCAGGTGTGGGAATCTCCCTCACATCCTCTGTGGTGAGGATCAATGCAAAGAATTCATTTAGCTTCTGTGCAACAGCCTCATCTTCCTTGAGTGCTGCTTTAGCTCCTCAGTCGTCAGTGCCCCACTGATTGTTTGCAGGCTTCCTGCTTCTGATATACTTTGAAAAATAATTGCTTTTATTTTTTGTGACTTTTGCTAGTTGTCCTTTAGATCTCTTCAACTAGGTACGCAGTATCGCCCAGCGCGGGTCAACAAGCATGAGTCACCCCCAGAAAAAAAAAAAGAGATTGGATTAAAATAATGAGATTTTAAATTCACTAATGTGGGGTTTGTTTTCATGTGCCTTTGGTTTCTGAGCCTTTGTGGTGCACGTGGTACAGAGATTCTAGGTTTTCTGAAACTCACTTTTTAAAATAAACTCTTTTAAGAAAACGAAAAGCTGAGATTCCTCCGCAGTCTCTGGATCCCAGAAGTTGGGGCTTTAAGAAAGACAGGAAATAGTGTGAATCTCCCAATAAAATCTCAGGAGCTGGTGCTGCTGGCTGTCTCTCAGGCTGAGCACCCACAAACGAAGGCACTGAGGGTTACTTAGTGGGCGTTTCTGGTCACACAGTCCATCAGTGGCGGAGACGCTGTGTCCCTCTGCATTGGAGTACAGAGCCCTGGGTTGTAAGGACCAAGGTTCCCCACAGACAACCGGACATAACAGTGATGGGTGCGAAGATGCACTGGGTACCTGATGCACAGCTCAGGAGGTCTCCTCTTTTCTCAGATATGAGACATGCCCACACTGGGTAAGCAGGGCTATGCACATTCTTAATAGAAAGGGGCTTGACCCAAGCCCAGCTTCAAATGCCTGCTGCTAACTCTCTTAGACCCAAGCAACCCCCCGCCCCAGATCCAGCTATCCCCAAACTTGTGGATGATGGAAATTTGGATGCAGGGTGTGAGGTCTATCTCCAGTGCTAGAGCGGCTCTTGGTGCTCATGGAGTGGGTGGAGGGTCAGGATCAGACTGAGAGGCAGCCCAGCAGGGCTCTGTTCAGCCAGGCAACGATCTCCAGATCCTTTGCTCTCGGAGGGCACGTCCCAATTCCCCCTCTTGGTGCTGAGCTGCAGGAGGGGCCCAGAACTCCCTCATCAAAGGGGGCCGTGCTGATGACAGACCCCATCACCAAGGGGTGTTGGGAAGAGTTCAGGTTCTTCACCCTGTGCCCCAAATCGTCCTTATGAGGCACACAGAGCTGAAATTTTGCCTGGTCTACACTAGGAGGTTATGTCAAATTTAGCAGCGTTAAATCGAATTAACCCTGCACCCGTCCACACAATGAAGCTATTTAGTTCGACATACAGGTCTCTTTAGTTCGATTTCTGTACTCCTCCCCAACAAGGAGAGTAGCGCTAAATTTGACATGGCCATGTCGAATTAGGCTAGGTGTGGATGGAATTCGACGCTAATAGCTCCGGGAGCTATCCCACAGTGCACCACTCCGTTGACGCTCTGGACAGCAGTCCGAGCTCGGATGCTCTGACCAGCCACACAGGAAATGCCCCGGGAAAATTTGAATTCCTTTTCCTGTCTGGCCAGTTTGAATCTCATTTCCTGTTTGCACATCGTGGCAAGCTCAGCAGCACTGGCAGCGATGCAGAGCTGTCCAGCAGAGGTGTCCATGCAATCTCAGAATAGAAAGAGGGCCCCAGCATGGACTGACCGGGAAGTCTTGGATCTGATCACTGTGTGGGGCGATGAGTCTGTGCTTTCAGATCTGCGCTCCAAAAAACGGAATGCAAAGACCTACGAGAAGGTCTCCAAAGCCATGAGAGACAGAGGATACAGCCGGGATGCAATGCAGTGCCGCGTGAAAATCAAGGACTTGAGACAAGGCTACCAAAAGATCAAAGTGGCAAACGGACACTCTGGATCCCAGCCCCAGACATGCCGCTTCTACGAGGCACTGCATTCCATTCTAGGTGCGGCCGCCACCACTACCCCACCACTGACCGTGGACTCTGAGAATGGGATAGTGTCGACGGCCAGTTCCTCGGAGATGTTCGTGGACGGGGAAGATGAGGCAGCAGATGAGGAGGACGAGGCAGTCGACAGCGCTTACAACGCTGATTTCCCCGACAGCCAGGATCTCTTCATCACCCTCACGGAGATCCCCTACCAACCCTCCCCAGCTGTTAACCTGGACCCTGAATCAGGGGAAGGATCAGTCGGTACGTGCTTTAAACATGTAAACATTTATTTTTAACAGAGCAGGAATATTAACTATGTGAAAAGAAGGTCAATATATATGGGGATAGAACAGAAATCCTCTTGGGAGATCTCCACGAAGCTCTCCTGGAGGTAATCGAAAAGCCTCCGCAGGAGGTTCCTGGGGAGAGCGGCCTTATTGGGTCCTCCGTGGTAGGACACTTTTCCATGCCAGGCTATCAGCAGGTACTCTGGGAGCATTGCCTCGACGAGCATGGTGGCATAGGCCCCTGGTTTGTGCTGGCTTACACGCAGCATGCACTCTCTATCTGCCTCAGTGACCCTCCTCAGGGTGATCTCGCTCAGGGCGTCCTGCTTTGAATTAGGGGAATGTTAGTATTGGGAATGCTTGACTGTTCCTTTACATAACAATAAGCGTCGGTTTACAGCCACGTGGTGGAGGCGGTAGAGGGGCAGCATACAGGGATCTTTCCCTCGGACAGCTGTGAGGGGGTGGAACAGGGGCAGAGTTCATGCTTTCCGGATTGCCGGCAGCAGGAACTTGCAAACGCTAGGAGCATTGCTTTGAGCGTGAAAGGAGGGCACAGCTATACATTAAGTTTTAAGCAGCCAAAAGTCTACGGCTTACCATGTGTGCCTGCAGCACGAATTCTGCTGTCCTGCCCCGCTTGTCTGATCTCCAGTGCAAGACCCCAGGCAGTGAATGCGAAGGCCGAAAATTCGAACTTGTCCTGAGTGCGGATGAGATAGGTGCTGTGCATGGTCTTGTTCACAGAGACAGACTAGACTATGTTCATTGTTTGCAAAAATGTATCTTTGTAAGGAATTCACTCCCTTTTTCCCATCACACAGCTGCGACTGTTTCCCGACCTGCCCCGGCATCCCCCTCACAGAGGCTGGCGCAGATTAGGCAGCGAAAGAAAAGTACATGGGACGAGATGTTCGCTGAACTTATGGGCTGCTCCCAAGCCGAGGCGGCGCAGCAGACCCAGTGGAGGAAGAACATGTCTCAGTACCAGCGCTCACACAGCGAACGGGAGGACAGGTGGTGGCAGGAAGACCAGCAGGCGACTCAAACGCTGCTTGGACTAATGAGGGAGCAAACGGACACGCTCCGGCACCTTGTGGATGTTCTGCAGGACCGCAGGCAGGAGGACAGAGCCCCACTGCAGTCTATCTGTAACCGCCCTCACCCGCCACAAAGTCCCATACCCCGCTCACCCAAAGTAACAAGAAGGAGGGGCGGCAGGGGCCGTGAAAACTGTCACTCCACCCCTGCAGAGTGCTCAATTAACAAAAGCTCTCATTCCCAAAATTTTCCTTCCCGCCTCACCCAAGCCCCCATCCCAGTTTCATCCCCTAACTTTCTAGGTGATAATAAAAAAGACTTTTCTGTTAATTACTGTTTCTGTCATGTTCTTTTAGAGAAGACTGTGTTTGAAGGGGGGGAAGGGGGTTGGTAATTGGACAGGTCAGTCACCTTTACCAGGGTACAGACACGGGGGCAGTTTCAGCAGCAGGTCACACACACAGTGCAGTCACTAGGCACCCTGGTCAGTCTGGGAGGTGGTTTTCATGTTCTGTGTGGGGGCGGGGTATGTGACTTTGTGGCGCGGGAGGGTGGTTAGAGATCTTATGCAGCGGTCCTGCTCCTGGATCACAGAGCCACTCAGCAGCTGATCTGTAACTGTCCTCCCCCGCCACAAAGTCACATAGCCCCCACACACAGAGTCCCGAGAAGGAGGGGTGGTTTGCTCCGTTGAAACAACCAGTCCGCCACCGCACACCGCTCTAGGAGCAGGAGCCTGTCATTCCTCAAGTTTAGAAGCGGTCTTTGCAGCACTACACACCCTACCCACCACAGTCTGCGTCCCAGTTTTAACCCTTTACCGTGAAATCAGTACTAAAGAAAATGGTGTTAATTAAAAAAGTTCCATGTATTTTATTTTTAAACGTGTGTTGGAAGGGGGGAACGGGGTATGTAACTGCAGAGGATAGTCACCATTAACTGGGTAAAGGAACGGGGACAGGTTCAGCTTCTCTGTAAACAAACTTAATAGTCACAGGTTACCTGTTCACTGAGGAACCTAGCTTTCAAAGCCTCCCGGATGCACAGCGCTTCCCGCTGGGCTCTTCTAATCGCACGGCTGTCTGGCTGGGCGTAATCAGCAGCCAGGCTATGTGCCTCAACCTCCCATCCCGCCATAAAGGTCTCCCTCTTGCTCTCACAGAGATTGTGGAGCACACAGCAAGCTGCAATAACAATGGGGATATTGGTTTCGCTGAGATCAGAGCGAGTCAGTAAGCTTCTCCATCTCCCCTTGAGACGCCCGAAAGCACACTCCACCACCATTATGCACTTGCTCAGCCGGTAGTTGAAGAGTTCTTTGTCACTGTCCATGGTGCCTGTATAGGGCTTCATGAGACAGGGCATTAGCGGGTAGGCTGGGTCCCCGAGGATCACTGTAGGCATCTCCACATCCCCAACAGTTATTTTGTGGTCCGGGAAGAAAATACCTTCCTGCAGGCGTCTAAACAGACCAGAGTTCCTGAAAACACGCGCATCATGAACCTTGCCCGGCCATCCAACGTTGATGTTGGTAAAGCGTCCCCTATGGTCCACCAGTGCTTGCAACACCATTGAAAAGTAGCCCTTTCGGTTAATATACTGGCTGGCCTGGTGGGCCGGTCCCAGAATAGGGATGTGAGTTCCATCTATAGCCCCACCGCAGTTTGGGAATCCCATCGCGGCGAAGCCTTCTATGATGACCTGAACGTTTCCCAGGGTCACTACCTTTGAGAGCAGTAGCTCAATGATTGCGTTGGAATTTGCATCACAGCAACCCCTACAGTAGATTTGCCCACGCCAAAATGGTTCGCTGCTGACCGGTAGCTGTCTGGCGTTGCAAGTTTCCAGAGGGCTATGGCCACTCGCTTCTGCACAGTCAGGGCTGCTCGCATCCGGGTGTCCTTGCGCTTCAGGGCAGGGGACAGCAAGTCCCACAGTTCAAGGAAAGTGCCCTTACGCATGCGAAAGTTTCACAGCCATTATGATTCATCCCAGACCTGCAGCACTATGTGGTCCCACCAGTCCGTGCTTGTTTCCCGGGCCCAGAATCGCCATTCCACAGCATGAACATGACCCATTGCCACCATGATGTCCACGGCGCGGGGTCCCGTGCTTTGTGAGAGGTCTGTGCCACTCTCACACTTGATGTCCTCACCGCGCTGCCGGAGCCTCCTCGCCCGATTTCTCAGCATCTGACTGTGAAAAAGGTGGACGATAAGGTGCGAGGAGTTGACAACGGCCATAACTGGGAGCTCTTGTTCAGCTGATTATCCACTATGATGCCCCAGGTCTTTTTCAGAGTCACTGCTTCCCTGGGATTGGGTTCCCCATCTGGTAAGAAATGGCCTGCATCCCTTGTTCCTAGCTGTAAACCTTTACATTGAGCCGTATTAAAACACATGTTGCTGAGGCACAAAGTGAGTTGCCCAAGGTCACAGAAGAAGTCTGGGGAAGAGCGTAGAACTGAAGCCAGTTCTTCTGAGTCCCAGGCCAGCACTTTAACCCCTGATCCATCCTTCCTTTCTTGGCTGGGGAGGAGGCAGCTGGCGGCTCAACATGCTGAGATTACAAGAAACTCAGGGAATAAAACTCCTGTGACATCACTACACAGGAACCCAAGAACAATTCCTTTTCCTGATGATAAGGCTGAGTCCTGCTTTCTCCTGAATCTGCTGATGGACAAATCCATCGACCAGTGCTCAGAGCAGGGTCATAGTGGACAAGCAACTCCACATGAGGTGCTAGTGTGACTCATGTTAGAATATAGATTCATAGATTCATAGATTCTAGGGCTGGAAGGGATCTCGAGAAGCCATCAAGTCCAGTCCCATGCCCTCATGGCAGGACCAATATTCAGACCTGCCTGCCTATACTTTCAGAACTTAGGTGTATTTTTATCACTTAACTAGTTACAGGGGTATAAAAACAAAGAATCAAAACCACATCTGCCTGTATCTGGGCCTTCTCTCACTAGGATAGTCTGAGGCCTGGTTCTTAGGCTAAGGCCCTTGGCTAAGCATCAGGGGCAACCATAAGCTGGGAAGTGAACGGTCACGTCCTCACATCCCAAACCCGTCACACTGAAATAAGGGGGTATTGGGCTGTTAGGAAGATGATTCTGTCCTAATAATGCCCATCACCAGCAAATTAAAAAAAAAGAGAGATTAAGATGGATAAAGAAAACGTAGTTTGCTAGCATCCTCTCTGGCAAGAAACCACTTCTCAATGGTTGTGGTTGTGAAACCCTCATTACTGTATTGTTTTATCTTTATGGCCCCCACTTGTCTATAATTAATCTGTCTGGTTCTCTAATTGTTTCTCTCTGCTGTATAATTAATTTCCTAGGTGTAAGTTAATTAGGGTAGTGGGATATAATTGGTTAGAGTATTATATTACAGTCTGTTAGGATCGGTTAGTTAAATTTCAGAAAAATGATTGGTTAAGGTATAGCTGAGACTATTACTATATAAACTGGGGTCGAACAGGAAGTGGGGGGAAGGGAAATTGGAATCATTTTTGCTACGGGGGGGAATGGGAACAGGGAATAGGGGATGGGGAATGGGGACACAGGCAAGGCTCTGCAGTATCAGAGCTGGGAAGGGGACGTGGGGTAAACACTTTGCGGCATCAGAGCTGGGATTTGAACACTGGGGAGCAGACACAGCGTACAGAGATGAGCCCGGATGGTGTGAGGAGTTCGAAATATGCTTGCTTGGAAACCAACTCCAATAAACATCACATTGTCTGCGCTTCGTACTTCTGGTCTTTTGCTGCCTGCTGTCTGCGTGACAAGAACCAGGGAAGTGGGAGGGTTGAGGGAAAGCCCTTTAACAACACAAAATGGGTGAATGTGACCCATAGGGACAAAGGCCTGGAAGGGACCTCCTGGGTCAGTGACTCCAGACCTCTGCTATGTCAGGTGATCCCGACGTATCATCCAGTGTATAAACCTGTCAAGCTCCATCTTAAAACCAGCTGGGTTGTTTTCCTCCCACTGCTCCTGTTGGGAGACTGTTCCAGAACCTCCCTCCTCAGATGGTCAGAAACCTCCTTCTCCTTTCCAGACTGAGTTTAGTCTTGGCCTGTTTCTACCTATTTCTTCTTTTGCCAGCACTGTCCTTTAGCTTCACCCTCCCTGGTGTTTACTCCCTCGTCCCGCAGTGTATTTATAGTGCAATCCCTGCTCAGCCTGTGTTGTGTTAGACTAAACCAGACAGGCTCATTAAGTCTCCAGGTAAGCCCGGTCCTCCATTGCCCTGACCATCCAGGGAGACGTTCCCTGCACCTCTTCCAGTTTAAATTCATCTTTCTGGAATAGGAGTGACCACACTTTTACACAGTTTGCCAGAGGCGGTCTCCTCAGTGCCTTGTATAAGGATATTAACACTCCCCTATCTCGCCGGACACATTTTAGGGTCTCACCTTCAGGGCCGGCCTTTGGGGTGGGAGGTATGGTTGACTGCCCAGGGAAGCCCGACAAAGAGGGCGCCATGCGCAGGGTTTGTCTCAGGACTGGATTAATAATGGTGCCAATGGTGCCATGTCTCTGAGCCCACATTCAAAATGAGTCCTGGCCTGCTGGCCCGGCCCGGCCCTCCACTTGCTGATGGTTCCTCTCCACTCCCAGCCCCTCTGCCCCACTCCTCTCGGCCAGCTGGCATGGGGCATCTCGCACACCCAGCCGGCCAGCTGAGGGCTCCTACCGGTGATGGGGGCGGAGAGGAGCCCTCAGGCACGGCGGTTCTGCTCCACCCTTACCTCCTCCCCCCAGAAGCTCCTCCCACTTGGCAGAGTGAGTGGAGGGTCAGTGGTGGGGAGGGGGGGCTCGGCAGGTCCACGTCAGGGGTTTCTGGCTGCTGCACGTTGTGGACAGCTGGGCTCCCCAGTTTCGGCTGTGTGCAACCCCTGCCTCCTCCCTGGGCTCTTGGTCCCCTGCCTGGCCTGGGGCAGCGCTGGTGGGAGTGTGCTGTGCATGCAGCTCCCCTACCCTGTTCGCCTGCCCCAGCCCCGCCACTATTCGAATGCGGAGGCCTGGGAGGGTGGGGGTCCTGGACCATGCTGGGCCAGAGGCAACACTGGCACTCAGTGAACGGGCTCCCTGACCAGTGGGTGCTCCTTGCTGCAGGTAACCCCCCGTCAGCCTGGGCCCCACAGAGCAACTGGAGTCTTTTTACCCCATCCCCCCACCAGGGCCCCTGTGGGAGACTTGAGCCCCCTGCTCCCCTGAGATGCTCCAGATCACCTGGGCTCCAGGCCCAGTGGGGAGCTGCATGCACCAAGCTGCAGCCAGGTGTGGAGCAGCCTGATCCAGGCTGGTTTGGAGGAGACTGGGGCAGATCAACAGCAGGGGGTGGCTCTGGAGTTGCAGGAGGGCAAGAGTGGTCTGGCTGGGGATTCGGGGGTTCTGGTTTGGGAATAGAGGTTTGGGAGGAGCCCTGTTCTGGTAGGCCGGGGGTTCATCAACAAGGGGGTGGGAGCTCCAAGAATGGCTTCTCCTGGGTCTCTGGCGATAATCGTATCTCTCAGTCACAAGCACCTGGCGCAGGGCGTAGGGGAAGGGTGGGGGTCTGTGCCCCATGAAAAGCCCCTGTCCACATCTGGTGCAGCCCCCATGGATCGCACAGCACCCAGAGTGCTCAGGAAGGTCCAGGACTGCGATTGCAGAACAGCTCTGCAGCTTTCTTCATGGCCCATGGATGTTTAAGCAGAGACCGGACGAGTAACAGGCCAGGTCTAATGGGAACCAACATTCACATTCCTTCTCTTTGCTGACTGTATAGGCAGGAATTTGGAGGTTAGAGTGGCCACCGATACAGCTTTTTATGGGCCAAGGTCCTATCGGTGCCCTGGCTATGCACGAACACAGTCACTTTCAGCCTTAGTCTCCTTTCCCCAGTTCACTGTCCTTTCTCACCAGCGTGGGGTGGGGGAGGCAGCCCCTCTCGCATGGCTACAGGCCTTAGACCCCTTCGCAACCTCTGTGTACAAAGTGGAGATCAGTAGCTCATGTCATCTCAGATGTAAGTGTCCAGGATGGAATAGGTGGCCTGTGTTTGTCATGGCCGTGTCACCAGTGCTGGAGCCAGGTGACCCTTTGTGATGTTCCCCTCTGGTGTTCTCTGGACCACTGATCTGCTAGGTCACTGCAGTCCTTTACTCTGGGAGCCAACCTTACCCTGCTCTGCTGTGAGAACCCCACTCCTGGGATGTTCACGCACAGCCTCTGACTTGTAAGCTGCTCCTTGGATTTCGCAACTGAATGACACTAGCCAATATCTCCAGTCCCAGACACAACCCTAGGAACCTCCGTCTTGCAGTGTCCTGTTATGCCTGCTGGACGCTGCAAGCTTATATGAGTTCATCAATTTAACAAAGAAATTGATATGCACCAGGCTTATTATCCCCAAGGGAGTCTCTGACACACTTCAAACCAAGTGCACTGCTTCAGGTAGAATAAACAAACAGATTTATTAACTACAAAAATAAATTTTAAGTGATTATAAGTCAGTGCATAAGAAGCCAGATTTGGTCAGATGAAATAAAAGCAAAACACATTCTAAGCTGATCTTAACACTTTCAGTGTCCTTACAAACTTAGATACTTCTAACCACAGCCTGTCTGGTCGCTCTTCAGACAGGCTCTCCCCTTTGATCAGCGCTTCAGTTGCTTACTGGTAATGGTGTCTGTAGATGTAGGTGGAAAAGAGAGGAAGAGTATGGAAAACTCTCTCCCTTTTATCATGTTCTTTCTCCCCTCTTGGCTTTGCCCCCCTCCCCCTTCAGAGTCAGGTGAGCATTACCCCATCACAGTCCCAAACTGACCAAAGGAAGAGGGATGTCTCACCTGAGAGTCCAACAGATCCTTTCTTGTTGCCTAGGCCAGTGTCCATTGTTCCTGTGAGGCTGGGCTGGGTTTGTCCCATACATGCCCTGATGAGGTGTGAACTGCCCCTCTGCTCTTGGGGAGTTGTTGTCTGGGCTTCCTTTAATTCATGATGATACATTTTCATCCTCATAACTATATTCATGAAATTACAACCTATAACATTATTATAACATTACTGTAACAACAATTACTATAACATCACTATAACAACAATGCTCAGTGCATCATGAGCCTTCCGGAGACACTTTACATGACAAACTTTGCACTGGATACAACACAATCATATTATAAGGATGAACATGGAGGTGCAGGGGGGTCCCCTGAGGCACAGAGTGTCACAACCTTCACTTGATGAACAGCCTGATTATCCTTGAACGAAGGTGTTTGCTTTTCACACTGTACACGATTGGGTTCATCAGAGGCGGGACCAGCAGGAAGACATAGCCCAGGAGAATCTGAAGGAAGTGAGAAGAGCTGTTCCCAAATCTGTGTGTGACAGACAAGCCGATCTCTGGTATGTAGAAGAGCAGGACGGCACAGAGGTGGGAGATGCAGGTGTTCAGGGCCCTGTGTCTCTCCGCGTGGGATGTGACACTCAGCACAGTTTTGAGGATTATCACATAAGAGAGAAAGATGAGCAACGAGTCCAAACCCACCATTAAGAGTTCAATAGACAAGCCATAGATGCTATTGACTGTGATATCGGAACAAGCCATCTTCATGACCTCCTGGTGCAGGCAGTAGGAATGGGAGAGGACATTGGCTCGACAGTATCGGAACCGTTTCAAGAGAAAAGGGAGTGGGAATATTAGGGCCACCGATCTTAGCAGAAAGAAAAGTCCCATCCTGGCTATTCTCGGTGGCGTTAAAATGGAAGCATATCTCAGTGGGTTAGAGATCGCGACAAAGCGGTCAAAGGCCATCAACAAGAGCATGGAGGATTCAATGTATGAAAGTGAGTGGATGAAGAACAGCTGGGCAAAACAGGCATCATGGCTGATCTCTCTAGAGTTAAATAATAATAGCCGCAGTGTCGTTGGCATGGTCGATATCGATAAGCCAAGGTCTGTGACAGCCAACATGGAAAGGAAGATGTACATGGGCTCATGGAGGGTTGGATCTGTTTTTATAATGAACAGAATGACTGAATTTCCTACTATTGAAATAACATATATTAAGCAGAAGGGGATAGAGATCCAGAGATGCACACCTTCCTGACCAGGTGTCCCGGTGAGTAGGAACACTGCAGAGTTGAATTTGGTGTCATTGACAGCTGACATAATGGACTGGGCATGTCCGAGGAATTTGAACTTTCCTTCCTGAAAGGAAAAAGAACAGGAGACTACATGATATTTAGCGAGACATCTTTCTGCTCTCAGTGCAAGTCTAGAAACTCCCAGGAGCTCAAGGAAGATCAGCAAACCAAAGTCTTGGATTTAAGAACATAAGAATGGTCGTACTGGGTCAGACCAAAGGTCCATCTAGCCCAGTATCCTGTCTCCTGACAGTGGCCAAAGCCAGGTGCCCCACAGGGAGTGAACCTAACAGGTAACCATCAAGTGATCTCTCTCCTGCTGTCCATCACCACCGTCTGACAAGCAGAGGCTAGGGACACCATTCCTTACCCATCCAGCTAAGAGCCATTAATGGACATAACCTCCATGAATTTATCCAGTTCTCTTTTAAACTCGGTTATAGTCCTAGCCTTCACAACCTCCTCAGGCAAGGAATTCCACAAGTTGACTGTGCGCTGCGTGAAGAACTTCCTATTTGTTTTAATCTTGCTGCCCATTAATTTCATTTGGTGGGCCCTAGTTCTTATAGTACGGGAAAAGTAAATAACTTTTCCTTCTTCACTTTCTCCACACCACTCATGATTTTATATACCTCTATCATATCCCCCCTTATTCTCCTCTTTCCGAAGCAGAAAAGTCCTAGCCTCTTTAATCTCTCCTCATATGGGACCCGTTCCAACCCCCTAATCATTTTAGTTGCCCTTCTCTGAACCTTTTCTAATGCCAGTATATCTTTTTTTAGATGAGGGTACCATATCTATACTCAGTATTCGAGATGTGGGTGTACAATGGATTTATATAAGGACAATAAGATATTCTCCATCTTATTCTCTATCCCCTTTTTAATGACTCCTAACATCCTGTTTGCTTTTTTGACTGCATCTACACACTGTGTGGACATCTTCAGAGAACTATCCACAATGACTGCAAGATCTTTTTCCTGACTCATTGTAGCTAAATTAGCCCCCATCATGTTGTATGTATAGTTGGGGTTATTTTTTCCAACGTGCATTACTTTACATTTATCCACATTAAATTTCATTTGCCATTTTGTTGCCCAATCACTTAGTTTTGTGAGATCTTTTTGAAGTTCTTCACAGTCTGCTTTGGTCTTAACTATCTTAGCTGCATCTGGATTTTGGGGGGTGGGTTACAGTCCCTCCCTCATGCTTGTGTCACAGGTTCCTGGGGGCCTAATTTGGGCTCTAGAGGGTATGAGTGTGATGGGTTGTCACCCCCGAGGTGCAGTCTGGGAGCCTCTAACCACCCAGCTGGACTGGCCTTTTTACCTCTTCAGCCTTGTTATCTCCCAACACAACAGCAGATGGCGCCACGCATCCAAACAGAGCTACTTAGGAGCTTACCTAAGCCACCCAAGTACAAACAGCAGACAGCAGGTGTTAGAGGGCTTTCCATTCACCCTCTCCTCTGGTTCGTGCTATACAGACTGAAAGCAGAAAACCAGAAGTCCCAAGTGCAGGCAATGCAATGTTTATTGGGGTTAGTTACTAGCAAGCATGTAAATTGAAAGCCTGTTTAGAGGAACTTCGAGTTGGGCATGAATTTAACAAAAATGCCCTCCAACCTCAGGATGTATGTTTGGAAATAACTAAAGGAAAATACCATTATGCTATTAACCCATTTATAAGTAATAATTCTGTGTTTGTGTATCTAGAGAATCATTTTATATGTCTTAAACGTTGGTGTCCTATTCGTCTTGTTAATTTTGTGCATAAAGTAAATCATAATCCTTATAAAAATATTTCTGTCATACTGTATGGGAATCAGGAGATGTGATTTTGAATTTCATGTACCCAAATTTCAATATAGTCGGTTTAAAGTGTCTTATACGTTGTATTCTATTGTTAGACCTGTGCCCCTTGGAATGGATCTAACTGCTTTACAAACATTGCTTTTACACCCTGATTTACAAAACCAGTCATCTACTGCAAACAGGAAGGGCGCAGAGTCTTGGTTACCGTGCATCATAATGCCAATGAAATTAAATGGGTATTTGCAAGAAATGGCCAAGACCTGTCACACCAGTGGTGGGAAGTGTTCTTGGGATAGTCTCCCACTGGCACAGGCATCTTGAATTTGGCCCTACACACCATCATAGAAATATTGGGGTGCCAAATAGTAGTGGGTTGTGTTACCAGCCTAATGAAATGCTGGACCTGGCGCAAAATCCGGCGATTTCAAGTCCCCCGACAGATGAGTCAGTGATTACTGCCACCGACACTTGTATCCCCAGGATGGAAACATATTGAACTTGTCACCTCTCCCTCAAGTGAGAGAGTAGGTTAAAATGACCACTTGTTAGTTGCTGTGCTGGTGTGCTAAGTATGGGATGCCAACAAGAATTGTATTGCTTCTTTGTGACTCTGTGTTTTATATCTTTGATTAATTTTTCATTCATTTTAATAAAGATCTTAACATTCTGGTATTGTCCTCAGTATAAGTCTCCTTGCCACACACAACCTGAGAGTCTGCTCATGTTGTTGAACATCCTGAGTTTTCTAACCCTGTAGCCTGAATTAGGACAAGAACCTAAATATCTTTTGATCAGATCACTGGTGAGCCGTAATTAAACTAGCCCATAAATTCAGGTCAACAATATACAAACTAACATGAAGAATGTTTTCTAAAAGTTCCTCTTGCATCTTATTGCACGGTTTTGTTTTTATCAAGTTTACTTGAGAAAACAGTTTCAACTGCAGCATTGCTAAAAGGTAGTGACAGAAACAAAAGAGCAAATAAGCAAAGTTCACCAAAGTCTTTGTCCTCTGCGGCATCCGTGTGTTTGAGAACTTCAACCCAAACATGCACAACGTGACTGTTCTGAATATGAGACCAGTGCACCTCCATTAGCAAAACTCTCCACCGCTGCGCCAACAGTCCAGGGGTCTCCACAAAACAATGGCAAAAATGAGATATCAGCCAATCTAGGTCGTGAAAGACTTAGTACTGCAAGTGATTCAACCACCTGGATGTTTGGTGGCAATCCCTGTTTCATATGTTTCACAAACTCCAAGATGAAATCTTGACACCTACTCTTGACATCAGGAATGGTTAGTGTGTGTTTTGAAAACCACACCTAAAAGCAACTCCAAAATCAACTGTGCAGAGCAGTAAGTAATTTGACTCAAAGGTGATGTTGTAGTTTAGCACAGCAGTCTCATTCTCAAAAATGCACAGTTTCACAACTCTCACCAATAAGCTTTAGTAAAATGTCCTCAAGTTCTGCAGCAGCTTTTGTGTATTAGCACTTTCAAACTGAAACACTTGGTTTATCATCCAGGCTTCCTGAACTATTCAATGTACAAAAATCAGGCAGATTTTGTTCACCACATCACTGCACATATGATAAAGAAGTTCAGCATTTGTAGTTTGTTTATTTGTCTTGGCTATCAGGAAGTGTATCTTCCATTTGTCACACATGAACTAATGGAGAGCCACCTTGCTTCAGAAAGCTGCAGTCTTATCTTGAGGTCTGGAAGGCATGGAAAGTCTCAATGAGAGAGTGTCTAGGGTTGGGGGCTGACGGGTGACATTGAAAGAGGTCAGGTGATGGTCAGATAGAGGGAACTCAGCAAAAGAGAACGCAGTGCTTGGCGATGGAGTGATAAGATGTTAGGTGTGAGGAACTTTTCAGACTGTGAATATCCACAATTCTGAGCTCAGCCAAACTTGGACAGAGCACCCTTGATTAATGAGGAGATATCCTTTCCTTATCTTGTCACGCAGAATTAAGGTCAATGGCCCTTGGTGAAAATATTCTGTAGATGTATTTAACCACTTTGTCACGAAGCTCTTTGGTTTTGACCCCATAAATGACAGGGTTGAGCATAGGGGGGACGAGGAAATAGAGGTTGGCCAGGATGATGTGAACATGGGGAGGGAAGCCCAGACTGAACTGATGTGTCAAGTTAGAGAAGATAGAGGGAGTATAAGAGGTCACAATCACACAGATGTGGGCTGTACAGGTGTTGAGGGCTTTCTGGTGGGATTTCTTGGAGGAGATTCTGAAGATGGCCCTGATGATCAGGCCATAGGACAGGGCAATGAGCGTCAGGTCTAACCCAATGACTACAAACACTATCACCAGGTTGTAGGTCCCGTTGACTGTGATGTCCCCACACGACATCTTCGCCACAGCTATGTACTCACAGTATGTATGGGGAATAATGTGGTTTGCACAGAATGGCTGCCTGCTGAGGAGCAGAGGTGCAGGCAGAATGAAGAGAACAGATCTTATCAAACCCACGAGCCCTAGCTTAGCTATCCGTGTGTTGGTGAGGATGGTGGCATAACTCAAAGGGTTATATATGGCAATGTAGCGATCAAAGGCCATTATCACGAGGACACCTGAGTGCATAACAGAAACTGCATGAAGGAAGAACATCTGGGTGAGGCAGCCAGCCACAGTAATGCCTTTCAAATTGAACCAAAATATACACAGTGCTTTAGGGATGATGGAAGTAGACGTGCCAATGTCTGTGAGCGCCAGCATGCAGATCAGCAGGTACATCGGCTTGTGCAGGGTCTGCTCTTTGCCTACAACAAACAGAACCATGAAATTTCCCAACAGGACGATAATGTAGAACACAGAGAAAGGGATGGAAATTAGGACATGGGCAGTTTCCAGGCCAGGGATACCCATTAGGATGAATGTTGACGCGTCAGATGGGGTGAGGTTGAAAGATGCCATGAGGTCGATGCATTGATCTGGCTCAGAAATGTTCAAGGTGCCTTTGAAGAGAGAGAAGTATAATGAGGGAGCTTATACACTATATAACAAATAGTACGATAAATATTTTATAGTTATTAATAATCTAGAAAAGGGGGTGAGCAGTGCAGTGGCAACATTTACAGATGGCACCACATTTTTTAGGTCATAATCAAGTCCAGAGAAGTCCTCAGAGGGAGCTAACCAACCAGGTGAATGGGAAGCATGATAGCAGATGAACTTTAATGTCAATAACTGCAATATGCATGCCCATTGAGGGAAAAACTTCAACTACTCCAATGTCTTACAAGGTTCTAATTTTACCATATGAACTCAAGAGAGGGATCCTGGTGTACACAGCTCTATGAAACTTTGCTCAAAGTGCAAGCATTGACAAAAACAAAGGACAACCTTGGGTGCAAAGAGGAGTGGGATGAGGAATCATACAGAAAATACAATGCCATGGGATCAGTCAGTCAATGTTTCACCCTCCTTTAGGCTCCTCTCTGTAATACTGAGCACCTTTCTCACACAGGATATTGAAGAACTAGAGGGGTTCAGGGAAGGACAATGAGAATAATCAAGGATCATGGTAAACTCTCATATGGAGAGGGCTGAAAAGACTGGGATTATTACCTTAGAAAAGAGAGGATATGAAAAAAGTCTATAAAATACTGACTGGTAGAGAGTAGATGGAGAATACGTTCTCTCTGCTCATGACCCAAGATCAAGAGGACATTCAATTACACTGAAACGTGACAAATTCAAAACTGATAAAAAAGATTGCTTTTCTCACTCAGTGCTTAATCAGACTGAGGAACTCATTGCCATAACAGGTAGTTGAGTCCATGAGCTAAGCAAGAATCAGGACCGGTTTGGACATTTGCATGTACAGTGAGGCTATCTAGTTATAATAGTTACAGCTAAATAAATATTTGGGAAAGCCTATGTGCCCATGTGTTTCAGGGCACAAGCCAATCTTTATCTGTGAGACATTAGGGAGACATCCTCATGATGGTTAGGTAGTCCCCCCATCCACCCACTGCTGGGTTTCTTACACCTTCTTCTGTAGCATCTGGGGCTGTCACTGTCAGAGAAAGGACACTGGACTAGATGGACCATATGTCTCATCTACGATTCAATTCCCATGTTGGAAAGAAGCCAAATTTTCCCCATGAAAACAGATATTATCATAGTGAGATATGACTTTGTGTTGAACAGAATGGTCATGAAGGGCACAGAGGTCTTGGTATTTAGGGCTACAGGCCTGTACCTCTGTTACTTCCCTTATTTTTTGGTAAGACACTTTCTTACAGGCACTCAGATTTGTCTGAGACCTGTGTGATACTCTGTCTGTGAGGGGAGTGCCCGGTAACCCCATATTCCTCATTTATATATAATTGTGATATTGCATATAAAGCGTGCCATGAGAGGTATCAGGGGAAGGGTTATGCTATTCTAAAAGACATTGTTCTATCTAAATATGTATATATTTAGTGTATATGAAATTGTGAGATTTTGTTGTATGGTTGTCACTAAATTATGCTGTAAGTTGGGAATCAGGCACAAGGCCACATCAAGGGAATTGCTCAGCCTTGTCTGGTGACTCAGCAATGAAAACCAGACATGCCTGGACTTGTGTTCTCCAAGCACATGGACTAAGGACATAAAACAGAACACAGTGGCCCCACACTTAGCCTTTTCTCCTCTCTCCTCCCCGGCCCGACCTATGCTGCAAGAAACAAGGGCACTCAGAAGACTGAAGACTCCAACAGAGGAGACTGGCCCAGGTTTCAAGGGTGAAACCTGTGTATTATGAACTGCAATATCCAGTGGGATGAGAAAAAGTGCTTATCTAGATGTTGCCCAGTCTAATAGGGTTGAGAGTTTAGATTTTATTTTGGTAACTAACTCTATCCCTTTTGCCTATCCCTTATAATCACTTAAAATCTATCTTTTGTAGTAAATAAACTTGGTTTACTGTTTATCTTTACCAGGAAGTTTGCCGAAGGGTTTGGTGAATCTGCTCAGGTTTACAAAGGCTGGTGTCTATCCACTTCCATCGATGAAGTGGTGAACAAATCAATAAACTTGCATTGCTCGACTTATTGCCCATCACAATAAGTTACAGTTGTTAACTGACAGGTATAAGCAGAGACACGTGTCAGCAACTCAGCCGCTTACCCCTCTCATGCCTGAATAATGATAAATTTTGCATATGACTCAAAAATTGGGGGATTGTAAATAATGAAGAGGAAAAATCACTGATTCAGAGCAATCTCGATTGGTTGGTAAACTGGGTTGAAACAAACAATATGTGTTCTAACATAGTTTTGTAGATATCTGCATCTAGGAACAAAGAATGTAGGTGATGATTCCGCAATGGGCGACTCTATCATGGGAAGCTCAATGACTCTGAACAAGATTTGGGGGCGTGAAGGGATAATTAGCTAAACATGACTTCCCAGTGTGATCCTATGGCCAAAATAGCTAATGAGATCCTGAGATGACAACCAGAGGAATCTCAAGGAGAGGTGGAGAAGTTGTTTTACCTTTGCATTTGCACTGGTGCGACTGACGCTGGAATCCTGTGTCCAGTTCTGGTGTCCACCATTAAAGATGGATGTTGGTACATTGAAGAGGCTTCAGAGAAGAAGAGTCACAAGAATTATTAAAAGATTAGAAAACCTGCTTTATTATGATAGACTCAAGGAGCTTGATCTGTTTGGTTTAACAAAGCTTCTGATTGGGCAACAAAATGGCAAATGAAATTTAATGTAGATAAATGTAAAGTAATGCACATTGGAAAAAAAATAACCCCAACTATACA
The DNA here is from genome assembly GCF_016161935.1 of Mauremys reevesii. Taxonomy (NCBI): domain Eukaryota; kingdom Metazoa; phylum Chordata; order Testudines; family Geoemydidae; genus Mauremys; species Mauremys reevesii. The sequence goes on from NC_052623.1 coordinate 6,782,412, forward strand.
TATGATACGATGGGTGCTAATTTAGCTACAATTAATCAGGAAAGAGATCTTGGAGTCATCGTGGATAGTTCTCTGAAGATGTCCATGCAGTGTTCAGCGGCAGTCAAAAAAGCAAACAGGATGTTAGGAATCATTAAAAAAAAGGATAGAGATTAAGACGGTGAATATCTTATTGCCTTTATGTAAATCCATGGTATGTCCAGATCTTGAATACTGAGTATGGATGTGGTCTCCTCATCTCAAGAAAGATATACTGGCACTAGAAAAGGGTGAGAAGGGCAACTAAAATGATTAGGGGTTTAGAAGGGGTCCCATATGAGGAGAGATTAAAGAGGCTAGGACTTTTCAGCTTGGAAAAGAGGAGACTAAGGGGGGATATGATAAAGGTATATAAAATCATGAGTGGTGTGGAGAAAGTGAATAAGGAAAAGTTATTTACTTGTTCCCATAATATAAGAACTAGGGCCCACCAAATGAAATTAATGGGCAGCCCGTGACCCAACGGAGCTGGGGATGAGGGGCTTGGGGTGTGGGAGGGGCTCAGAGCTGGGGCAGAGGGTTGGGGTGAGGGGGTGAGGGCTGTGGGGTGGGGCCAGGAATGAGGGGTTCAAGGTGTGGAAGGCGGCTGTGGGCTGGGGCAGGCGGTAGGGGTTCAGGAGAGGGTCAGGGCTCTGGCTGGGGGTGCAGGCTCTGGGGTGGGAATGGGGGTGAGGACTTTTGGGTGCAGGAAGGGATTCTGGGTTTGGGAGGGGCTCAGGGCTCGGGCAGGGGATTGGGGCATGGAGTTAACTCCGGCAGCTCCCGCTCAGTGGGGCAGCTGGGGTCCAGAGGCAGGCTTCCCACCTGTTCTGGCACCGCAGACCACGCTGCGCCTGAAGTGGCCAGCAGCAGACTCGGCTCCTAGGCAGAGGTGCACAAGCATTGCCCCCCCTGAGCTCACATTGGCTGGTTATCGGCCAATGGGAGTGCGGAGCCGGTGCTCAGGATGGGGGCAGCATGAGGAACCCTGTGGCCCCCCTGCCTAGAAGCTGGACCCACTGCTTGCCACTTCCGGGGCGTAGTGCAGTGTCGGAGCAGGTAGGCACTAGCCTGTCTTAGCTGGGCAGCACCACCGACAGGACTTTTAACATCCCGGTCGGCAGTGCTGACCTCAGCGACCCAGTGCCTGACATGCCATGACTCAGTACTGGGTCACGACCCGAATTTTGAAAAATCCTGCTCTACAGAAAGTCAGACGAGAAGATCACAATGGTCCCTTCTGGCCTGGGAATCTCCGAACATGTCCCCAGGGGTCAGCTGGAGGCATTTTGCCAGCAAGCTCGTGCCTGAGCTTACTGAGGGCATTTTTTCTGTTCATGACCATGGTAAATGTAGCCCTATGGGGAGAAATTCTCATGTGACTGTGGCGCTTTGAAAATGTTACACTAGGTGGGTATTTCACAAGGTTGAGGGGTCTGGTAGCACACTGCATGGACGAATGTTTTAGGTGAGAAAAAAAATGACCTGACCCCATAAAATCTCTGCACTGAGGAATGAATGTACAAGTGTCACTGTGAATGGCTAACAGCTCACAAATCATCGCAGAGAGTCCTGGGTTCAGTTTTGGGGAAATTCTCTGACCTGTGGTATCCAGACTAGATCATCACAATGATTCCTTCTACCTTGGAATCTATGAACATGACCTGCTCCTGGGTTTAACATCTGTGTTGCGGTGGCCCATTGTTTTAGGCAGCAGCCAGTGGTTCCTGCACATGGCAGCTGTATTTATCTCGGCCCTTACATGTTCCAGAGTTGGCAGCTCTCATTATATCACATTCAAACATCTCAGCTTGCTAGTTGTTCCTGTGAAGCAGTCCCTAAAGCCACACACAGTGTGTATGGGTGCACCAAGAGCAGCATCACAGGTGCCCCGGCATTTGCCTTTCTCTGTGTGAGATTTCTCACCAGTGAGACACAGTCACTGATCTGCCCTCGGTGAAGGGAGCAGGTGTGACAGGAGGCACCTCACCCCCTGCAGAGGAAGAGCTGTGGGGAGCGTGGGGCAGTTCAGAGGTTGTGGGAGCCAGGGATGACTGGGCAGCATGGAGAAGACACCGGTGACTGTAGTACAAACATATATAGACAATTTTATATACCATCTACAGACAATGAATTTGGCAATCAGCTAGAAACTACTGTCAGATAAGTTTAACATGTCTACTATATAAAAGCAACTGTATTATTGTTGTATTACTGTGCTATTGCTGTATTGTATTATTGCTGTACGTCATTTACAATGTGTATAACATTGCTAACCTGTTTAACCAACACACAAGTAAAACTCAACAAACAAATGGCAGCAAACAACATGAAGGCATGGAAAAAACTATTGTTAAAAAAAATAAGTTACATTGTAATTACAAATTGGGTAAACAAAGTCCCTGAAGTACCAGTCACGCTTTGGGGTCAGTGACACTGAGTCCTTATTAAGGCACATGTTATTCAAAACAATCTTGTTCGGTATCTGGGTATCAACACTAAATCCCAACACAACAATATTTAATAAATTGGTTACTGTTATCTGAAAAACAGCATCCATACAAAACAACTGGATCTATGTCAGCTGTGGGTGTATCACAGAGCCATGCAACCCATGGAACAGAGAAGCCATTCCTGCTTCTTTTCCAGTAAAATTTACCAGAGGGTAACAACCAGCAGTGAGGGTAACCTACAACATGAATGGACAGTACTGTGTAGTAACTAATTGCGAGACACACATATATATAAAGGCCTCCTTTGTAATGTCAGTACTCCACATTTCTGTTTTACTTCTCCTACACACAGCACTGGGAGACACACTATAACAATGGCTATCCCAGTATTTCAGAACACACAGCCTAGTACCAATAATAATCCAGGGTAACTGTAAGTGCCCTAATGGGACTGTGTTGCTATCTGCAGTACCACAAGTACGTATTTATCGGCGTATAACACGCACAGGCGTATAACACGCACCTTCATTTTAAGGGGGAAATTTCAGGAAAAAAAATTAAATTTCAAATAAAGGACTTTGAAGCAAAATAAGGGTAGCTCAGAACTTGCATACAATTCCTTTAAAAAACAAATTTCAAGGACAAAAAGAAAAAGGTAGAAATAAATAAATTGTCAAGATAAATTTTAATATATTTTCCCCCTAAACACATAGCTACAAAATACTAAGCATTATAAAGTCAAGGTTAAAATTCCAGCACCATCCTTAACATGTTCATTTATTACTTCCCATGCATATTCCACTTGCAGGTTACAGACACCCTATAAATAGCACTAACCTCCTGTTAGCTACCATTTTTCACTAACAAAACCGGGAGGGGGGCAGAGGCTAGGGCCGCTCGGGGGAGGGGGACGGGATCTCGGGCCGCTCGGGCGGGGGTCGGGGACTAAGGCCGCTCGGGCTCAGGCCGGGCCGGGCCGCGCCGCTCGGGAGGGGGGCGGGGGCTAGGGCGGTGCTCCGCGGGTTAGGGCCGCTGGGGGACGGGACGGGTCTCGGGCCGCTCGGGAGGGGGCGGGGCTAGGCGGTGCTCCGCGGGTTAGGGCCGCTCGGGGAAGGGGACGGGGTCTCGGGCCGCTCGGGAGGGGGCGGGGCTAGGCGGTGCTCCGCGGGTTAGGGCCGCTCGGGGACGGGACGGGTCTCGGGCCGCTCGGGAGGGGGCGGGGCTAGGCGGTGCTCTGCGGGTTAGGGCCGCTCGGGGGACGGGACGGGGTCTCGGGCCGCTCGGGAGGGGGGGGCTAAGGCGGCTCTGGCCGGGCCGCCGGGAGGGGGCGGGGCTAGGGCCAGGGCCGCTCGGGGAGGGAGGGAGGACGGGGTCTCGGGCCGCTCTGGAGGGGCACGGGGCTAAGGCAGCTCGGGCCGGGTCGCCGGGAGGGGCTAGGCCGGGCCGTGCCGGGAGGTGGGGCTCGCGCAGGCCGGGCCTGGGGCGCAGGCCCCGCCGCTGGGGGGGGGGCGAGGGCGCGGGCTCGGGCCGCGGGGGGGGGGCTCGGGCCGCGCTGCTCGGGAGTGGGGCAGGGGCTAGGGCGCCGCTCCGCACCGCTGGGGGGGGGGCGGCGCTTTTCTTTTCTGCCTGGGGCGGCAGAAATCCTAGAGCCGGCCCTGTTAAGGTTATATCGGCGTATAACACGCACACATCATTTGCCCCCTATTTTCAGGGGGAAAAAGTGCGTGTTATACGCCGATAAATACGGTATCTCAGAGGGAGTGTCTTTGTCTAGTCTAGGCTGGAAGACAAAGTCCCGCCATTCACTGAGCTGGTCCATTATTACTTGCATACATGTATTAGTGGCCCAGTAGCGTCCGTGGGATACTAGTACCGTACTTCATCAACAATAAAGCTGGCTGGGTGCCTTCGTACCTTAGCAGATCTTGTGGTCATTGGGCAGTTCGCTCGAGGTTCACTCGTGCCAGCTGTCTGTGCAGAGCTGGGACAGGACACAGGGAGAACACGCACACGCAGCCCAACATCTAAGCACAGCAACCAGAGTGCTTTAGGAATCGGGGCAGCCTGGGATGGGGAAAGAGAGTGCAGATAGGGGGGCAGAATATGCTGGGAGATTCAACCAGCTGAGGAGCAAAGATCAGTGGTTCTTTCCACCGGTGAAATGCCTGAAGTTACATAAATAACATTGAATAAGAACAACTGGAGTGAAGGTTGTGACATGCAGGCTGCAGTTCTGTGGGATGCCAGGGGAAAGAGACCTTGAGACCAGCCCACATGCACTTGGGGTCAGGAAAGGCCCCAGTGCTGGCCTTTGACCACAAATCACAGGCTGCCTGCCTGTCCGTGTACACCCCGTTCACTGCCCTCACAACTCCCAGCGCTGCCCGCCTGTCTGAGAACACCCCCGTCTTGCATCACAACCCCCAGTGCTGCCGCTTCTCTGTGTATACCCCCTGCCTGCCCCATAACCCCCAGCACTGCCCACCTGTCCATGTACCCCCTGCCTGCCCCCACAACCGCCAATAGCCAATAAATCAGGCTATTTATTTAAGTCCCTACATGTGAATTTAGAGTGAACTCCCGGCCGTATTGTGACTTTTACCACTGAACTCAATGGGACCAAGATTTCACCCTTAGTGTTTACATTTTGGCTCCGAGCTGGGAAAATCAGAGCTTCACGTCCTGCTACAGAGAGCGCTGTTCTGTACGGCACTGAAAGAGGCTGAAGGAAACCCCCAGTTCATGTGGTGCTCTGAGACTGGGCATGAAAGATGGGGATTTCAAAACACATGGGCCCTGATATTTCTCTCAGGGAGGCCAGCGTCAATCTGGAGTGACCCAGTGAAGGCAGAATGTGAGGGCAGAAGCTGGCCAGTGTGTGCCCCTTGTTGTGATCCCTCTGGTAACACTGCAGGGGCTTTGGCTGCACTATTTGACAGTGCCGTGAAATTGCTGAATTGGAAAACATGAGCAAACCAGAGGAAAATCCACATAAACCAAAAAAGGAAGCTACTGAGACAGATAGAAGGACACAGTAAGAGACAAGGAACTGATCTTAAAAATAAATATTTGTCTAAATTCCTGCCCAGATGATTTTTTTCCTTGAACCCTCGACCTCTTAGTTCTAACTTTAGTGCAGAAGCTGGTAACTCACCAAAATCCCACTCAGGAGAGAAAGGAAATCTCCTTACGGCGACAGGAAGGCAGAGCCCCAAGAATCAGTGTATGAATCTCAAATGTCTGACACTCTCTGTGTTGGACAGCAACCTTTATGATTCCCCTGTACAGTCCCTGCAGACTTTCAGGTTGGCCTGGTCTCCCAGACAATTCCCTCGGCTCCATGAGCAGTGGGAAGAGCAGAAAATAGAGCCTGCAGAATTTCAGCCTGAGAGCCTCCCCCGGGAGTGAAGAAATGATTCTCCGATAACAGAGGCTCAGATTGTCAGGGCAAATTCAGTCTGGTAGACTTGGTTGAAACACTGAAACACCGGAAAGTAAAGAAGGAGCCAAGGCTTAGACGTACTTATTTATCTATCAGCATTTCCGTGTTGCTGCCATTGTCATAGAATATGAGCATCTCCTCCTCCCCTCCCGGCTGACGAGCCCTGCCCTGAATCCATGATAATGTAACATGCACATGGAAAGGCTCTTGCACATCTGTGTTTCAAACAATAGCCCATCCCATCTGATTGCCCCTGCTTAGTCATAACCCCGCCATAGGGTGATATCGTGCCAAGGGCAGGAGCAGCTTCCAGAGTCCCCTTCAGTGATCAGCATGTGCCCTGAAGCCTGGGGACTGCTACAGTCGCTGCACAGGCTGTAATTAGGAGAGGGAGGGTGGAGGGAGATGTTCAGAGGCACAGGTGTGAGTTAGGTGCCCAATGTCCATTTGTATTTAGTGGGACTCTGATGTCTACTGCCCTTGTGCCTTTGACAATCTATTACAGTCTTGGCCTTCACAACATCCTCTGGCAAAGAGTTCCACAGCATAGTTCCAAAGAGTTCTTGGAAGTTAAGTCCATCCATGGCTATTAGTCAGGATGGGCAGGGATGGTGTCCCTAGCCTCCATTTGCCAGAACTTGGGAAGGGGCGACAGTGGATGGATCACTTTATGATTCCCTGTTCTTTTCATTTCCTATGAAGCACCTGGCATTGGCCACTGTCAGAAGACAGGATACTGGGCTAGATGGACCATTGATCTCACCCAGGATTGCCATTTTTTGGGGTTCCTTTGTCACAGGTTTTCCTTACCCCTCTAGAGTCATGCCATGATGGAAGGTATTTCCCAAGCCTGATCCTGTGGTGAATATTTAGCCAAAGCATATAATTGTATGGTTGCTAGGATATAATTCTTCCACTCTACTCCACATTGATTAGGCCTCAGCTGGAGTATTGTGTCCAGTTCTGGGCATCACGTTTCAGGAAAGATGTGGACAAATTAGAGAAAGTCCAGAGAATAGCAACAAAAATGATTAAAGGTCTAGAAAACGTGACCTATGCGGGAAAATTGAAAAAAAAATGTGTTTGTTTAGTCTGGAGAAGAGAAGACTGAGGGGGGACATGATAACAGTTTTAAAGTATATAAAAGTTTGCTACAAGGAAGAGGGAGAAAAATTGTTCTTCTTAAGCTCTGAGGCTAGGACAAGAAGCAATGGGCTTAAATTGCAGCAAGGGCAATTTAGGTTGGATATTAGGAGACTTCCTAACTGGGTCCTGCCTTAGGAATGGAGTTAGGTGTGGAGGCCTGTTTAGCCTGGATGTGGGGTGAACATCCCCACCCTTTTTTTAGCCTCACATGATCGGCTAACTCTTCTCCCAGCAGCAGGGAATGGGATAATCCTGATAGACTGCAAAAGTCCATATTCCTGACCAGCCCTTGTACTGGACACGAAACTTGGCTGTAGGCAAGTTAAAAGAGTTGGCCTTAAAGGGTTGCACCATTACTTGGGCCTCTGAGTTGATTAATTTGGGGTACACCAGGGACTGGTGGTTAGCCCCATCCTAATTCTGGCCTTTTGTTTTAAAAGTTTGTACTCGTTCATATGTTCTTTATGGATTTCAGCTGCCACCTCTGCTAAGGGTCCACTGAGTTGTGGCCTCAGCTCCACCATATACTGGTCTATAGGGGTGTTGTACCTAAGGCAGGCCTTTTCAAAATTTCCTAAGAAGGCCTCAGTAACATTGCCTACCTTGTATGTGGGGAATTTTTTGAATGGGGAGTGGTACCTGGAGGAAGACTTTTAGGGCAACCTGGCTGACCTAGTGAGCCCTCTCTAGCTCTAAGCACCTCAGCTCTGTCTCTGCTTCTAAGCGCTTCGCCTCCATTTCCGCCTCCAAGTGATTCACCTTGCTCCTCTCCTCCGCCTCCAAGTGCTTCACCTTTGCTTCCGCCTCCAAGTGCTTCTCCTCCGCTTCCACTTCCAAATGCTTCATCTCTAGGAGGAAATTCCTGTCTTCTGCAGTTAGAACTTGGTCTGGGTTAAGGGCATCCCTTCATCTTGGCACCTGGATCTCGGGTTGGGGAGGGCTGACCATTCCCTCCGGAGAAATCTCCAGTCCCTCATCCCCTCCCTGCATTTCTTTTATGGAGCTGGATCTCTGAGCTTGATGTGGGTCTGTCTTCTCCATGGCGTGCCGCTTTGAGAAGACTGGTTGCTCTACGGTTTCGGTGCCTGATTGCAACCTCATGCACAGGGCTGCCCTACTCTAGCCTAGCTATTTCATTGCCACGAAGCTAGAAAAAAAATAAATTGCTTGTTTGACTCCCTGTCTTGGCAGGCTGAACCCTTTTTGTGCCTGTTCCCCCTCAGGCAGCAAAGAAAAGAAAAGAAAAGAAAAGAAAAGAAAACCTCCCTGGCTTTTCAGACTGCAAAAAGGAAATGTGTCCTTTTAAAATCCTGAGGTCTGTGCCTCTGGTTCAAAATGAACCCACTGCTCTGCCACCATGTCAAGGCTGATTCCCCACTCTGGCACTTCGAGTGCAGAAGTTGGGGGCCCACAAGGATTCTAAAAATTAATACTGGCCACTCCCAGCTGGTATTAAACTCCCAAGGTTACAGCTTTTCTCTGATCTTGGATGGGTAGATGCTGCCACCACCCAAGTGCAGAACCCCTTTGAGAGTCCAGAAAGGCGCATTTGGAAATTCCTTCCTGTGGGGTACCCTCAAGGCCTTTCACACCCCCCACCTCCGCCCAGAGAAGAGCTGAGAGAGAAAAAAAAAGGAAATCAGCTGTTTTCACCACACCAGCTAACTAAAAAAACATGTGCTCAACCTCTTAAGACACAGAAATTCAATCCTGTTCTTAAAAAAGGTACATTTATTAAAAAGAAAAGAAAAAGAAAGAAAATACATTTGGAAACTCAGGCATTTGCTTGATTTTAAAATAGTAAGTACAAGAATTAAGCACCAATAATAGCTTTCTCGTGGTCCCGCCTAAAGGTTACAAGCAAAATAAAAGCACCTGGGGTTAGCACAGAGGAGTCCACAAGCCATAAAGAGATACATTTAATTGTGTCTTCCTAGACATTTCCTCATCTACTTACATATCTGGGGATTCAAATGGGTAGTTTCTAGGTATGATACCAAGGATTTTTCATACCTGGCCCCAAGCTTCTGACAGCATAGCTGCTGCTCTGTTCACCTCTCCCTGGGGAAACAACCACAGACAGACAAAAGGGGAGTCTTGTTTCAATGTTAAAAAGTTCTAGCCTTCCCATTGGCTCTTTTGGCGAGGTGCCCACTCACCTTCTTTTACCTATGCATAGCAGTGAGAGTTTTTAACCCTTTACGAGTAAAGCAATTCGAGAACAGCTATTAAGAGGGATTTTATAACTACTGGGTGGCTGGGTGTCCATAAAATTGAGCTACCTGCCACCCCACTTACATTTATCACAGCATGCATACCAATAAAAACATGAAGAATGTTTGTTTGTTTTTTAAAATTCCTCTTGCATCTTGTTGCACAGGTTTGTTTTTATCAAGTTCTTCCTAGAAAACATTCTTTGAACTGCAGCATTGCTAAAAGGTGGCTTGTTTGGTCTTTCATTGCTGTTGCTAAGTTCACTAAGGTCTTTCTTCCCCAATGGAATTAATGTGTTCGAGACTTTCAACCCAAAATGGATCTACTTGTTTTTTCTGCGTAAGGTCTCCACAAAACAATGGCAAAAGTGACTATATTAGTAAACTTTTATAATTTGTACAAAACACATAGGTCATGGTGACCCCTACTCAGTCATCACTTTTCCTAACTTTCAATACACTTCTAATATCAGAGGTATCTAGACTCAAGGTTTTCATCCATTTATCTTCTTTCATTCTCACTTATTTACATTTCTGTCCACTCCTCCAATTCTGATTAGCAGAAACTGTCAGCTAGATTTTGACCTTGAATCTAAAACCCGGCTTTCCAATTAACTCCAAACTATGCGGCGTACTATTTTATTAATTTCTAGTGGCTGAATGCAAATCATATGGTTGCAATTGGCTTGATCACATTCTGGAGTACACACCCCCTCAAATCCAGGGTAACAAAGTCCAGTTCTCAAAAACACAGTTTCACAACTCTCACCAATCAGCTCTAGTAGAATGTCCTTGTTGCAAATAACGAAGCCAAGTCAGTCAGTCTGTTCCAGTGGAGCGCCCCAAGCGGGGGTTTTCCACGTCCTTTTATTATAATGGTTACATAAATCATTCTATTATGCGCATGTGCAACCTCAATCCAACTACTTCGCCCCCTCCCCTGATTGGTGCTCTATGCATTGCGTGTTCCAGTGGTAAACACCTGGTCAGCGCTTAATCTGTGTGTCTCCTGATCGAGTGTGGGGGGGTGGGAACCACTTCGGCCGCTCTAAATTCGGGGGCGGTTTTCCAACCCCCTTAGTGCTTGAGAAGTGTAAAGTTCCTACATGTCCTCAATTTCTGCAGCAGCTTTCCTGTATTAGCACTTTCCAATGGAAACTTTTGGTTTATCCTTCCTGAAGGATTGGACATAGAAAAATCAGAAAAATTTTTGCTCATCAGATCACTGTACATATGTTTAAAAAGTCCAGCATTGCACTTGCTTTCCTTGTCTTCGGCTATCAGAAAGCATAGCTTCAGTTCGTCAAACTGATCAAGAGCCCTGTTCAAACAGGCTCTAATGGAAAGCCACCTTGCTTCAAAAACCTGTAGTATCTTCTCGTGATCTTGAAGTCACAGAAAGGCTGAGTGACAGGGTATGTGGAGGTGAAGGCTGATGGGTGATGCTAAAGGAGATCAGGTGATGGTCAGAGAGTGGAAACTCAGCAACGGAGAGAGCTTGGTACTTCGTGATGGAATGGTAAGACATTAGGTCTGAGGAGCTTCTCAGACTTTAAACTTCCACAATGCTGAGCTCAGCCATACTGGGACAGATCATGATGGACAAGGAAGTATCCTGTCCCCCTCTTGTCACACACGATTAAAGTCAGTGGCCCCCAGGTGAGTACATTCTGCAGGTGTATTTGCCCACTTTCTCACGAAGCTCTTTGTTTTTGACCCCATAAATGATAGGATTGAGCATGGTGGGGATGAGGAAATAGAGGTTGGCCAAGATGATGTGAATGTGGGGAGCAATGCCCTGACCGAACCGGTATGTCAGAGTGGAGAAGAAGAAGGAAGGATAGGACATGAACATCACACAGATGTGGGCTGTACAGGTGCTGAGGGCTTTCCGGTGGGCTTCCTTGGAGGAGATTCTGAGGACGGCCCTGATGATCAGGCCATATGACAGGGCAATGAGCGTCAGGTCTGATCCATTGAATACAAATGGTAGCACCAAGCCATACATCCTGTTGACTGTGATGTCCCCACACGACATCTTTGCCACGGCCATGTGGTCGCAGTACGTGTGGGGGATAATGTGGTTGGCACAGAACGGCTGCCTGCTCAGGAGCAGGGGCAGGGGCAGAATGAAGAGAACAGCTCTTATCAAACCCACGAGCCCTAGCTTAGCTATTCGTGTGTTGGTGAGGATGGTGGCGTATCTTAGAGGGTTACATATGGCAACGTAGCGATCAAAGGCCATTGTCACAAGGACAGCTGAGTGCATAGCAGAACCTGCGTGAATGAGGAACGTCTGAGTGAGGCAGCCTCCTACAGTAATGGCTTTCAAATTGAACCAAAATATACACAGTGCATTTGGCACGATGGACGTAGATGTGCCAATTTCAGTGACTGCCAGCAGGCAGAGCAGCAGGTACATCGGCTTGTGCAGGGTCTGCTCTTTGCCCACAACAAACAGAAGCATGAAATTTCCCAACAGGCCAATAATATAGAACATAGTGAAAGGGATGGAAATCCAGATGTGAAAAGCTTCCAGGCCAGGGATGCCAGTTAGTGTGAACGTTGAAGGGTCAGAGGGGGTGAGGTTGAAAGCTGCCATGAGGTGGTCGATGTGTTGATCGCGCTCAGAAATGCTCAAGGTTCCTGTGAAGGGAGTTAAGCACAGCAATGGGGGGTTACAAATTTTATAACAAATAGTAGGGTTAGGGTTATTAAGAATCTAGAAAAGAGGGTGAGCAGTGAGGGGGCAACATTTACAGATGGCACCAGAATACTTAGGTCAAAGTGAAGTCCAGAGAAGGTGTTTGAGGAGTTTGAGCTTTTCTCTCCAATCGGCATGCATGAGGCAATTTTGCCATCAAAGTCCTAATTTAATTGTATGAGCTCAGGACAGGGATCTGGGTGTCATGGTACACAGCTCTGTGAAACCCTGTTCACAGTGCAGGAGGAGAGGGATGGAGAATCGTACAATAAATACAATACCATGAGATCAGTCATTCAATGTTTAACCCTCCTCTGGACTCCTCTGTGTAGTACTGGGCACCCTTCTCACCCAGGATATTGAAGAGCTAGAGGGGTTCCGGCAAGGGCAATAAGAAAGATCAAGGATCATGGGAAACTCTCATATGGAGAGAGGTTGAAAAGACTGGGATTTTTACCTTACAAAGGAGATGAATTAGAGGGGACATGAGAAAAATCTCTAAAATACTGACTGGTAGAGAGTAGATTGATAATGTGTTCTCCCTGTCTCATAGCACAAGATCAAGAGGATATTCAATTACCTGGAACATGGCAAATTCAAAACAGATAAAAAAAAGAATGCTTTCTTCACTCAATGCTTAATTAGATCGAGGAACTCATTGCCACAAGAGGTAGTTGAAGACTTGAGCAAAGCAAGAATTAGGAAGTGTTTGGACATTTACATGGATAATGAGACTAGCCAGTTACAATAGTTACCACTAAATAAATATTTTGGAACGCCTTTACACCCACGTGTTTCAGGGCAATCTCTAGCTGTTAGGCATTAAGGTGACACCCTCAGGATGGTTAGGTCATCCCACCATCAACCTACTGCTGGGTTTCTTATGCCTTCTACTGCAGCACCTGGGGCTGTCATTCTCAGACAGAGCACACTGAACGAGATGGGCAATAGGTCTTATCCATGATGCAGTTGCTATGTTGGAAATGAGCCAAGTTTCCCCCATGGAAACAGATATTATCATGCTGGGCTATGACTTTGCGCTCAACAGAATGGGGTGAATGGATAAGGGTCTTGGTATTTAGGGCTACAGGCCTGCACCTCTGTTACTTCCCTTGTTTCTTTTGGTGAGACACGTCCTTGCAGGCACCCAGCTTTGTCTGAGACATAAGTTACAGGTGTTAACTGACTAGTGTAAGCAGAGACATGTGTCACGAACTCTGGTGCTAACCCTTGTCATGCCTGAATATCGATGAGAGTTATGTGGCCTGGTCACATGCCCTTGTAGAGTCATAGCACCCATTACTTATAGGCTGTCTGGAGCTTTCTCAGGAAGGCTCCCCAGGTGGGAGATACATTTCTCTTAAGGCCTATTGTTTCCCCTAATGGCTCAATGCCCTGAATAGGCCCTTCCCAACCAGCTATCTAGACTGAAGGCATCTTGCCTAGTGGGTGTTACCCAGGGGTAACTACATTTGAAATACAGATACATAGTCAATATGCATAACTTCAGATACAGAAATGATACATGCATAGAGATAGGATAATGGTATTCTGCAAATTATATCTTTTCCAATGACTTTTTAAATGACGCATCTTGCATAAAATGCATCATATTTATGCTGTAATGAGATCATAATAATATCACTATGAAGAATATGGGGAGCAGCATCTAAAAAAATCAATGGTTCTTTTCACTGGAGAAATGCCTGAAGTTACGTAACAGCAACAACAACTGGAAACAAAACTGAGTGAAGGTTGTGACCTCCAGGCTGCAGTTCTGTGGCTTGCCAGGGGAAAGCGACCCTGAGACCCGCCCACACGCACTCCGGGGCAGGAAAGGTCCCAGCGCTGGCTTTGGACCAACAATCACAAAGACAAATTTAATTTCAGCAGCTCTTCCAACCTCTTCATGTACGTGCTGCTCCCCGCCTCCACCCCCCCCCAGCGCTGCTCGCCTGTCCCTGTACACTCCCTGCCTGCCTCCATAAACCTCAGCGCTCCCTGCTTCTCTGTGTACACCTTCCTCCCTACCCTCCCAGCTCCCAGCACTGCCATCCTGTCTGTGTACACGCTGGTCCCCATCCCCATAACCCTCAGTCCTGGCCACTTGTCCATGTAGGTCCCCCCACCACAAGTTCCATCCCTGCCACAGAGTGATACCCCTCACCCAGGATCAAAACCAGATGCCAGATCCCACAGCTACAGCTCATAGAAATACCTCTTCAGATTGGGAGAAACTCAGTGTCTGCCTGCACTGGGGAAAAGGGGGAGATCAGCCTGAACTGCCTCTCTGGGGGAAAGGGAACACCAACCCCACCAGCAGGGACAGCTCAGCCTGTGCAGGGAAGGAGAGAGGGACAGACCCAGCAGGAGGGAGAGAGGACATGGAGTGGAAAAGAAGCCAGCGTGAATAACTCTTCCTCAAAACGACAAAAAACTTTAATGTATTGCAGCCTGTTAGAAACCCAGGCACTCCTTTCTGAGGCTGCTTTTCCATGTTGGCAATTGCTGACATTGTCACGAGGCTGAAGTGGGGTTGCTTGTGGGAGGAGGAGCGGTCCAGATGGGGGATGGTGTCAGACACAGTCTGGCACAATGTGGTCCACTTTATGTTACTGTCTGAGACACCACCACCACGCCCCACGAGGCCTTGTTATGCCTCTTTGCTCTGTGCATTAGGCTGGATTTCCATTCCCTATTTTGCGTGGTTTCAGGGCTCTGTGCAACTGGGATCTGGATACTGCATCTCTCTCTCTCTCTCTCTCTCTCTCTCTCACACACACACACACACACACACACACACACACATATTTTGCATTCCTGGTCTTCCATCGGTGAGATTTCCAAGACCGTCTGGTTTCTGCTAAGCCAGAAACATGCTTTTCTTTTTACTGCCTTTTGGTGCTTCTCGTCCTCTCCTGAGGCAGAGATGTAGGGGCTCAGAGAGAGCAGACCCCATTCTTTCCCTGAAAAAAAAAGTATCCTCATTGTTTTAAACCTTTAGGCCTGTGGTTTGAGATTCCAGCAACTCTCCTGTCAGTTCTTCTTTGGTCCAAACGAGCTCACCTGTCCATAGAGGCCATGGGACGACTCTAGTTAAAGTCACTGGAGTATCATGGCTGGAGTAAATCAGACCACATGTAGATTTAGGGTGAACTCCTGGCCGTCTTTGGCAATAGAACCAGATTCACCCTTAGTGTTTAAATTTCAGCTCTGAACTGTGAAAATCATGGCTTCGGGTCCTGCTACAAAAAGCGCTGTTCTCTTAGGGTGCTGAAAGAGTCTGAAAGAAACCCCCAGTTTATGTGGTGCTCTGAGACTGGGCATGAAGGACAGGGATTTCAAACACAGGGCCCTGATTTTGCTTTCAGGGAGGTCAGTGTCAATCTGGAGTGACCCAGTGAAGGCAGAATGTGAGAGCAGGATCTGGCCAGTGTGTGACCCATTCTTGTTGTGACCCCTCTGGTAACACAGATACCCACTGCAGAGCCTATAGCTCCACTTCCTAACAGGGCAGTGAAGCTGCTGAATTGGAAAACTTGAGCAAACACAAGGAAAATCCACATAAACCAAACAAGGGAGGTTACTGAGACAGATAGAAGCACACAGTAAGAGACAGGGCACTGATCTTAAAAACAAATATTTGTCTTAACTATTTCCAATACATTTGTAGTTCCAATTGTACCAGGTCAGCCCCTTGATGTTTCTGACAATCCTATACAGTTTAAGTCGCCATGCTGGTGAATTTCTGCCCAGCTGGTTCTTGACTTGAACCCTAAGCCCTCAGCACTAACTTTAATGCAGAAACAGGCAACTCACCCAAATCCCGTTCAGCAGAGAGAGGAAATCTCCTTACTGCGACAGGAAGGCAGAGCCCTGAGAATCAGTGTATGAATCTCACATGTCTGACATTCGACGTGCTGGGCAGCAACCTTTATGATTCTCTTATCAGTCCCTATGGATTCTCAGGTTGGCAGGACTCTCAGACAATTCCCTCAGCTCTGTGAGCAGCAGGAAGAGCAGAAAATAGACCCTGGAGAACATCAGCCTGAGAGCCTCCCCTGGGAGTGAAGAAATTATTTGCTGACAACAAAGGATCAATATGTCAGGGCAAACTGTGTCTTGCAGACTGTTCAGCCTAGCAATTGATGATTTTTTTTTCTGTGTGTAATGTGCTGCCATCTGTACTATGTGTGGGAATGCTGCCACAAGATGCGGGACCATAAACCATTTTCCAGTCCATTAGCCTCTGAAAATTCACTGCCACCCTGTGGAGGACAAATGCTGTAATCCTGAATTGATGCAGGCCGAAGGGCATGGAAAAGGCTTTCTTCTGCCAAAGTTACTTGCCAGTATCCCTTTGTGAGGTCAAAAGTGATATATATCTGGCAGCTCCCAACTGTTCTAGTAGTTCATCTACTCTCTGCACTGGGGAAGCATCAAATTTCAATATTGTGTTGATCTTTCAGAAATCGATGCAGAAATGGCCTGTGCCATCCTGCATCAGACCTAGTACCATGGGGCTTTTCCACTCACTGTGTGATTCCTTCACCACTCCCGGGACCAAAATGACCTGGACTTCATCTCACATGGCATCCCACATTTTATGAGGGAACAGCCATGGAGTTTACCTAATCTTTTCCCCTGGGGCCATTTCACTATGGTGGTATTTTAGGTAGTTGTGCCCTGCTGGGGTGGAAAAGGAATCAAAGAACTGCTACATCTGGATCTTTTGTTCAGGCTACAGTCCCTCGCCCATGCTGGTGTCATAGGTTCCGGGGGCCCTGCTCCGGAGGGTATGAGTGTGACAGGTTGTCACCCTCGGGGTGAAGTCTGGGAGCCGTGGGAGCTGCTGTGCCCCTCTAACCACCCATCTGAGCTGGCCCATTTCCACACTGCTTTGCTGGTGATTCAGCCTCTCCAGGCCCTATCATCACCCAACCTGACAGCAGATGGCGCCACACACCCAAACTGAGCTACCAATGAGCTTACCCAAGTCACCCAAGTACGAACAGCAGACACCAGGTGTTAGAGGACTTTCCCTTCACCCTCTCCTCCGGCTCTTGCCATGCAGACCGAAAGCAGAAGACCAGAAATCCCAAGTGCAGGCAGTGCAATGTTTATTGGGGTTAGTTACCAGCAAGCATGTGTACCAGAACTCTGACGACGCAGGGCCTTTACCCATACCTGCCTCCCAGCTCTGGTGTCACAGAGCCTTTGTCATAAATATAAAGGGAAGGGTAACAATGCTTATGTATCCAATAAGATAAAATCTCTCCTGGCCAGAGATACAGAATCCCCTTACCTGTAAACGGTTCATCAGTTCAATTAACCTAGTTGGCAGCTGACCAGAAAGACCAATGGAAAATAAGATACTTTCAAATCTGGGGAGGGGGTTGTTTGTGCTCTCTTTGTTTGTTCCCTGTCAGACAGAGAGGGAGACCAGGGCAGGAAAAAACATCTCCTAGAAACATACCTGAAATGCGCATCTAAGATTACAAAAATTGTAAGTAAAGCAAGGAAATGTGTTAGATTATCTTTTGTTTTAGCTTGTGAATTTTCCCTATGCTAAGAGGTAATTTCATTCCTGTTTTGTAACTGGGAAGTTGAGTCCAGAGGGGAATCCTCTGTGTTTAAAATCTTTTTATTTACCCTGTAAAGTTACCTTCCATCCTGATTTTGCAGGTGTGATCCTTTTACTTTTTTTGAAAAATAAAATTCTTCTTTTAAAAACCTGATTGATTTTCAGGGTCCTTAAAATTAATGGCAGCATGTAGATGTGTGTAATTTGGCCATATGCTGGTGCAATTCTACACCCAAATATTATATTACAGAACTGTGTACCTTCCCAGCAGAACACTCCATACTCCATATACAACACCCAATCGTCCATTCCTTGCAACGGGCCATTGGCTGCTCCTCCATGGCTATTGGGGAGGGGCACCTTCTGCCCCACCACCCCCATGAACATGATACAGTTCTGCAGTGACCTAGAATCCTACTTTCATCATCTCTGACTCAAGAAATATTTCCAACACGTCACTGAACAGCACACTGACCCACAGAAACCTTCAAAATGCTACAAAAAGAAGGATTCTGCATGGACTCCTCCTGAAGATTGAAACAACAGACTGGACTTCTACATAGAGTGCTTCCGCCAACATACGCGGGCTGAAATTGTGGTAAAGCCGCATCACTTGCCCCGTAACCTCAGCCATGCAGAACACAACGCCATCCACAGCCTCAGAAACAACTCTTACATTCTAATAAAAAAGGCTGACAAAGGAGGTGCTGTCGTCATCATGAATAGGTCGGAATATGAATGAGAGGCTGCTAGACAACTCTCTGACACCACATTCTACAGGCCATTACCCTCTGATCCCACTAAGGATTATCAAAAGAAATTACACCATCTGCTCACGAAACTCCCTGAAGAAGCACGGGAACAAATCTACACAGACACACTCCTAGAGCCCCGACCAGGGTTATTCTATCTGCTATCCAAGATCCATAAGCCTGGGAATCCTGGACGCCCCATCATCTCAAGCAATGGCACCCTGACAGCAGGATTATCTAGCTATATAGATTCCCTCCTCAGGCCCTACGCTACCAGCAGTTCTAGCTATCTTCGAGACACCACTGACTTCCTGAGGAAATTACAATCCATCGGTGATCTTCCAGAAAACACCATCCTGGCCACTATGGATGTGGAAGCCCTCTACACCAACATTCCACACAAAGATGGACTACAAGCCGTCAGGAATAGTACCCCCGATAATGTCACGGCAAACCTGGTGGCTGAACTTTGTGACTTTATCCTCACCCACAACTATTTCACATGTGGGGACAATGTATACCTTCAAGTCAGCGGCACTGCTATGGGTACCCGCATGGCCCCACAGTATGCCAACATTTTTATGGCTGACTTAGAACAACGCTTCCTCAGCTCTCGTCCCCTAACGCCCCTACTCTACTTGTGAGACATTGATGACATCTTCATCATCTGGACCCATGGGAAGGATGCCCTTGAGGAATTCCACCAGGATTTCAACAATTTCCAACCCACAATCAACCTCAGTCTGGACCAGTCCACACAAGAGATCCACTTCCTCGACACTACAGTGCAAATAAACAAAGGTCACACAAACACCATCCTATAGTGGAAACCTACTGACTGCTATACTTACCTACATGCCTCCAGCTTTCATTTAGACCACACTACATGATCCATTGTCTACAGCCAAGCTCTAAGATATAACCGCATTTGCTCCAATCCCTCAGACAGAGACAAACACCTACAGGATCTCTATCAAGCGTTCTTACAACTACAATCCCCACCTGCTGAAGTGAAGAAACAGATTGACAGAGCCAGAAGAGTACCCAGAAGTCACCTACTACAGGACAGGCCCAACAAAGAAAGTAACAGAACACCACTAGCCGTCACCTACAGCCCCCAACTAAAACTTCTCCAGTGCATCATCAAGGATCTCCAACCTATCCTGAAGGATGATCCCTCACTCTCACAGATCTTGAGAGACAGGCCAGTCCTCGCTTACAGACAGCCCCCTAACCTGAAGCAAAATCTCAGCAGCAACTACAAGGACTCCTCATTGTTTTTGCTGATACAGACTATCATGGCTACCACTTTGAAACCTGAGACTCACCAGTATTTTTGACAAGGTCAGAGATGATGCAGGGAGCAATAACATTGTTTATTAATGCCGTGCATTTAGAGTGATGCAGACCTACATCTTTCTTGAAAGCTGATCTGACAAGTTCCCCAAGGTAATTGACTAAACTAATCGCTGAGTGGCAGGCAGTGTAGCAGGCAAGTTTTAGCTCTGCTTGGTGAATCGTGGTTGAAGGTTTTGATACTGTAAATCCAACATCTGTCAGCTGCCCAGAAGGAAATGGCATTGCGTTTGTTTTATGTTTCAGTCCAAGTGTGTTGTGCAAGGCCTGTGAGTGAACAAGAGCGGCTAACAGGGGAGTTTGGTGAGGGAGTTTACAGGGGGAGTGTGAGCAGGGGCTAGATACACCTAACATTCTTTGAACTTAAAGGTCAAAACACTGCTTGATAAAAACAAAGCACCAACAAGGGAACAAGCTTCGGGAGTAAAAAGAGAGTGCAGGCAGAAGTCCAGCAACAGAGTGGGAGCTACCCAGTTTATTGCACCCAATGCAGCATGTATGGTTACCTGCCCTGTGGGCGGGTGGCGTATGTGTACATTTGGTCCAAGGAGCTCCTAGCCCTCAGAGACCATGTATGGACTTTGGAGACCAGGATGGCTGAGCTGGAGGAGCTACGGGAGACAGAGAGGTACATAGTTGAGACTTTCTGGGACACAGTAGAATGATCCCACCCCTGGTCTGACAGCCTGTGTGCTGTTGAGGATGAAAGCCTAAGGGAAGGAGAACATCCAGCTGGAGCAGAGGAAAAAGATCCCATAGTTGGGACCCTCCTCCCAGATGATGTTGTGGTAACCTCTCGCACTGAGGATACCTCTCCGGGGGAGGGAACTCCAGTTATTAGGAAGAGACAGGTGTTAGTAATGGGCAATTCGATCATTAGAAACATAGATAGCTGGGTTTGCGATGATCAGGAGAACCGCACGGTGATATGCCTGCCTGGTGCGAAGGTTGTGGATCTCTTGAGACATCTAGATAGGCTTATGTGTAGTGCTGGGGAGGAGCTGGTGGTCTTGGTATATGTAGGTACCAACAACACGGGGAAGGGTAGGAGAGAGATCCTGGAGGCCAAATTTAGGCTGCTAAGGAAGAGATTGAAGTCCAGAACCTCCATGGCAGCATTCTCTGAAATGCTTCCAGTACCATGCACAGGGCCAGTTAGACAGGCAGAACTGCAGGGTCTCAATGCATGGATGATATGATGGTGTAGGGAGGAGGGGTTTAGAT
Organism: Mauremys reevesii; assembly: GCF_016161935.1. Classification (NCBI taxonomy): domain Eukaryota; kingdom Metazoa; phylum Chordata; order Testudines; family Geoemydidae; genus Mauremys; species Mauremys reevesii. The sequence goes on from NC_052623.1 coordinate 6,803,304, forward strand.
TTATTAGGAACTGGGGAAGCTTTTGGGAGAGGGAGAGCCTATACAGGAAAGATGGGCACCTAAACCAAAACAGAACCAGATTGCTGGCGCTTAAAATTAAAAAGGTCGTAGAACAGTTTTTAAATGGAGGGCTGGGGGAAAGCTGACAGGTGCGGAGGAGCATGTAGTTCAGACAGCCCTTAGGGGAGGATCTACAAATGGAGACTCCCTATGTCCTAATAAGGAGGAGAGGATGGAAAATGATAAAATACAGTGAGGATCTGATAAGAAAAATTAAAGTAACTTAAAAAAACCCAAAACTTTGGAACACTCAGAGCCTGGGTCAACAGACACATGATCTCGTTATACTTAAGACCCAAAGCTGTCTGCATGTTGAGAAATATCTGACTGGCTGGCTCTGCAAAGACTGAATACAACTTCTCAAGTACAGTTTGAAAGCCCACAGCACATGAGGATGTTGAGTTTGTTTGCCATGCAATGTACATACATTGCAAATGGATGGTCTTCTTTCATTCGCTGCTGAATCCCAGCTATGTGTCCTGACATCACAGATTAGCGCCACCATAAGATTGAGCAACTGTCAGCACCTTCTGCAGTCCACTTGTCTCCAAAGCTGTCTTTATGGCAGTATAAATTCCATTTGCATTTCAGGAAGATGAGCAATTGATGAAGCCCAGGAAACTTTATTTAATCTCTAGGTTTTCTGCTTATATGATATAATCTGTAAATTGTTCTGTCTTAAATGACCTGGCCTCATCTACAGTTACTGGAGAAAAAAATGGTCTTTTTCACTGCCTGTACAATTTCTTTGCAGACCAAATCTGCAGCACTTTGTTTTGAAATTCAGGGCTTGTGAAATTAAAATAACTTGCCTACATTTTCTTGAAAGTTTTGTCATACTTTCGAAAGAAATCACAAAATTAATGGGAATTCTCTTTCAAATTAGATTCCTTTCCTTTGTTGTGCCCTAAAAACGGTAAGTTTAGAAAGTAACTTGACAATATCACAAATCTTAGTAAAGTAATCCTGGTTTTTGTCAATGGTACTTTTATGACTTGCCAAAAGCTTCACTGCTACTGATACAGTTTCTTCGCTATGTTCAAAGCAGAAAAAAAAACAACTTTTGAAGTGATAATTGAGATGACCCATAGCAGGCATGAGGATACTTAACATGGGGAAATAGATTCAATTAGTGTAATGGCCCAACCATTCCCAGTCTCTGTTCAAACCTAAGTTAATTGTATCTAATTTGGTACAATAATGTTTAAAAAACTTTTTTTTAAGTTAGTTTCTTTAGCCTATTTCTCCCTTTGCTTCACCATCCCGCATAACTTCAAGTGAAACAGTAAAGTTACTGGGCTGGAGTGTGGGGAGGAACATTGCTTGTGCCTGTTTTTTGCAGGGAGAAACGGTCACTGAGACACTCACCCACACACACACTTTTCCACCACAATCCAGCCTCAAGCCCCTACCCCAATCTTCACACCTGGGCTCTTCCCCTTCCCGTCCTCCTTCTGTCACCACCAACAATTAACCCCCAAGGGTTCTCCTCAAGTACCCTGCCATTGCCCACCCCCCACCTTCACTCCAGGGCTGTCACCTCCCTCCCTTCCACTGCCCCCACACACAGAGCCAACCCCACCTTGAACCCAGACTCTCCCCTCTCTCCCTCTGCCCCCACAGCCACCCCCACCTTCACACCCCGCTTCTCCTACCCCCCACATGGAGTCACCGCTTGCTCCCCCACCTCACCTTGACTTGCCCCACAACTGCCCTTTTCCCCCAAACTGCGCTGGACCCCTTCCCCCCTTGGAGTGCGGGCAGGGGGGAGTGATTGGGCGTTCCCCCTGGCAGGGGGGACAGCAGCCAGCCCCACTGTCACCACGCCCCACTCCCCGGCCCTGTGGGATGCAGACAACCAGCTGCCCCCAGGCCACGCTAGATGGTGGCCGAGGGGACACACAAAGATACACACACCCAGAGCGAAGCTGCAGGGCCAAGACCGTGCCCAGGAGCCCGCAGCCGGGCATCACGATTGCTGGGGGCTGCACGCCGGGAGTCACAGCAGTGCTGCCGACCCAGGAGCGCAGGGGAGACTCGGGGGCGGGAAGCCCACACAGGGAGCCCTTACCCTGTGTCCCATGGGGAGGGTGGTGTGGTGGGATCAGCGCCTCAGCACCGGGAACCCTCTCCCTAAACCATTTCCCTTCCTTCAACCCGCTTCAACTGGGGCAGCTCACAGCATGGTGCAGGGCATTCTGGGTTAGCAGTGTAGCTGTCAGTGCAGCTCCAAGGGCCTTGGTGGAAGGCAGGAGCGTGCAAACTACAGCTCCCAGTACACCTGGCAGTGCATTGCTTGGTTATGGCCAGGGCTGGATTAACCCTTTGTGGGCCTCCAAGTAGTTATTATGGGCACCTTACAAATGTGGGCCTGGCACCGGAGTGGTCCTGGCACCATTGTAAACCTAGTATTGTTCCCCCTAGGTCTGCGCTGCCCCAGCTCTTGGCTCTGGCCAATCCATGCTCTGCCTCAGCACTGCGGCTCTGCCTCTAGTCCAGCTCTGCCTGTTTACTGCCGTTGACAGATTTCTACTGCATTAATAGCCCCAAATCACTTAGAAACTAACCCAAAGTAGCCCAGTCTATTTATGGAAACAAAGGGGGTTTTTATTAACACCTTTTTTTACTAACACATCAAGTAACCAATGAAAGCTATGAGATGAAAATCAAATTCACATCCAAAACCCCAATACTGGTACTTGTATCCCAAATGAGTGTTGGCAGATGTTTCAAACAGAAAGTGGGAAATGTTAAAAATAGTCCCAAAGTAGCTCAAAATATATATATAGTGGAAAAACAAAAATAACATTATTATAGTTATTTCTAATGCATTCAATCATAGTAGTCAATGTCCATATTTTGAGTTGAATTAATCTGTTACTGTTAGTCTTCAAAAGGCAACATTTTATCCTTGCTGTCTTCATCAGAAGTAAAATCCTTCTGCTGATGGTCATACATCAGCAATGACCAGTGTGATCATTTCTTTCATTGGTGTAAACTGTTCACAACAGATTTTGTATTGTTGCATATATGCCGTAACATGGGGAATGTTTTCTAAAAGTTCCTCTTGCATCTTGTTCTGCAGTTTGTTTTCTTAGATGAACGTAATAAAAACAAATCTTTTACTGCAGCGTTGCTAAAAGGCAGCAACAACAGTGAAAAAGCAAATAAGCCAAGTTCACTAAAGCCTTTGTCCTCAGCGGCATCCATCTGTTGGAGAACTTCAACCCCAAACTGCTCAACTTGGACATTTGGTGGCAATCTCTGTTTCACAAACTCCAACATGAAATCTTGATACTTCCTTTTGACTGCTTCAACAATGAGAGCGGTTAGTGTGTGTTTTGAAAGTTCCAGGTGAAAAGTCATTCCAAAATCAACTGTGCAAAGAGGTAAGTTATTTGACTCAAAGGTTCCGAAAAACACAAAGTTTCATAACTCTCACCAACAATCTCTAGTAAAATATCCTCAAATCTTGCAGCAGCTTTCCTGTATTAGCACTTTTCAACTGACATTTTGTTTATCCTCCAGGCCTCCTGAAGGATTGGAAGTAGAAAAATCAGGTACATTTTGTTCACCGGATCAATGCAAATATGATAAAGAAGTTCAGCATTGTAGCTGCTTTATTTGTCTTTGGCTAAGTGAAAGCATAGCTTCCGTTTAGCCAAACTGATCCAGAACCCTATTCACACAGAGACTAATGGAAAGCCACCTTGTGTCAGAAAGTTGCAGTATCTTCTGGTGGTCTGGAAGTCATGGAAAGGCCAAATGACATGGTGTGTGGGGGTGGGGGCTGACAGGTGATGCTCAAAGAGGTCAGGGGATGGTCAGAGAGATCAAACTCAGCAATGGAGAGAGCAGTGCTTGGTCTGGAAGTGGTAAGACAACATGGTGTGAGGAAGTACTCAGACTGTGAACTTCCAAAGTGCTGAGCTCAGCCAAACTAGGACAGAGCACACTCGATGACTGTGGAGATATCCTGTCCCCCTCTTGTCACACAAGTTTAAAGTCAGTGGCCCTAGGCAATCACATTCTGCATATGTATTTGCTAAGTTTGTCACGAAGCTCTTTGGTTTTGATCCCATAAATGATAGGGTTGAGCATGGGGGGGATGAGGAAATAGAGGTTGGCCAAGATGATGTGCATGTTGGAAGCGATGCCCTGTCCGAATCGGTGGGTCAGGTTAGAGAAGAGGAAGGAAGCATAAGATGTCAGTATCACACAGATGTGGGCTGTGCAGGTGTTGAGGGCTTTCTGGTGGGCTTGCTTGGAGGAGATTCTGAGGACAGCCCTGATGACCAAACCATAGGACAGGGCAATGAGCATCACGTCTAACCCAATGACTACAAATGCCATCACCAAACCGTACATCCTGTTCACTGTGATGTCCCCACACGACATCTTCGCCACAGCTATGTGCTCGCAGTACGTATGGGGGATAATGCGGTTGGCACAGAACGGCTGCCTGTGTAAGAGCAGGGGCAGGGGCAGGATGCAGAGAACAGCTCTTATCAAACCCACTAGCCCTAGCTTAGCTATTCGTGCATTGGTGAGGATGGTGGTGTATCTCAGAGGGTTACATATGGCAACGTAGCGATCAAAGGCCATTATCACAAGGATGGCTGACTTCATACCAGAAACCGCATGAAGGAAGAACATCTGGGTGAGGCAGCCGCCCACACTAATGCCTTTCAAATTGAACCAAAATATACACAGTGCCTTTGGCATAACAGAGGAAGACATGCTGATGTCTGTGAGCGCCAACATGCAGAGCAGCAGGTACATCGGCTTGTGCAGGGTCTGCTCTTTGCCTACAACAAACAGAACTGTGAAATTTCCAAACAGGCTGATAATGTAGAACATAGAGAAAGGGATGGAAATCCAGATGTGAGCAGCTTCCGAGCCAGGAATTCCCATTAGGATGAATATTGAAGGGTCAAACAGGGTGAGGTTGAAAGCCGCCATGTGGTGATTGAAGCGTTGATCAGGCTCAGAAATGCTCAAGGTGCCTGTAAAGGGAGAGAAGCGCAGCGAGGGGGGTTACACACTTTATAACAAATAGTACGGTAAATATTTTATAGTTATTAACAATATAGAAAGGGGATGAGCAGTGAGGTGTCAAAATTTACAGATGGCACCAGATTATTAAGGTCAGAGCCAAGTCCGGAGAAGTCCTCAGAGGGAGCTAACCAAGCCAAGCTCTATCCGAGAGACAAGTTACACGTGTTAACTGACAAGTGTAAGGAGAGAGTCGTGTCAGCAACTCAGCTGCTAACCCTTCTCATGCCTGAATATTGATGAAGTTTGCAGATGACACAAAAATTGGGGGATGGATAATAATGAACACGATAGGTCACTGATTCAGACTAATCCAAATTGATTGGTAAACTAGGTCGAAGCAGCCAAAATGTGTTCTAATATAGCTATATAGACATCTACATCTAGGAACAAAGAATGCAAGTGATGCTTACACGATGGGGAAATCTCACGGGAAGCAGAATGAGTGAACAAAATTTGGGAGGGGGTGAAGAGATAATTAGCTAAACCTGAGTTCCCAGTGTGATCCTGCGGCCAAAAGAGCCAATGTGATTCTTGGATGATAACATGGGGAATCTCTAGGAGAGACAAAGAAGTTATTTTGCCTCTGTCATTGGCACTGGTGCAACTCCTGCTGGAATCCTGTGTCCAGTTCTTGTGTCCATGATTAAAATGCTGATATACTGAAGAGGGTTCAGAGAAGAGTCACAAGTATTATTAAAAGATTAGAAAACCTGCCTTACAGCGATAGACTCAAAGAGCTCAATCTATTTAGTTTAACAAAGATGGTTAAGGGGTGACTTCATAACCATCTATAAGTACCTACACGGGGAACCAGTGTTTAATAATAGGCTTTTCAGTCTAGCATACAGAGGTGTAACATGAACCAGTGGCTGAAAGTTGAAGTTAAAGAAATTCTGACTGGAAATAAAGTGTACATTTGTTAAACAATGAGATTAATTAACCACTGGAACAATTTACCAAGGGTTATGGCAGATTCTCCATCACTGAGAATTTTTAAATCAATGTTGGAAGTTTCTCTAAAAGATCTGCTCTAGGAATAGTTTTGGGGAAAATTCTCAGGCCTGTGTTATACAGACTAGATGATCACAATGGTCCCTTCTGGCCTTGGAATCTACAAACACATCCCCAGGAGTCAGCTGGAGACATTTTTCCTGCAAACTTGTGCCTGAACCTAATGAAGGCATTTTTTCCATTCATGACAATGGGAAATTTAGCCCTATGGAGAGAAATTCTTATGTGACTGCGGTGCCTGGGAAATGTTACACTAGGTGGGTATTTCACGAGGCTAAGGGATCCCGTGACGCACTGCCAGGATGAACGTTTCAGATGAGAATAATGATGACTTGACCCCATAAAAAATTGTACAACTCTTGCCATTAATGGCTAACAGAGCTGGCTAACAAATGGTCCCGGAGCATCTGGGGTTTAAAATGTGGGTCCCAGTGACCCACTGTTTCACACAGATAGCAGTGGCTCCTGCATATGGCAGCTGTATTTTTCTAGGCACTCACATGTCCCAGAGCTGCCCGCTATCATTATGTGCATACTTCCTAGCTTCTGAGTGTTCCTGTTTAGCAGTTCCCAAAGCTGCCCATGGTGTCTATGGGTGCACGAAGAGCAGCAGCACAGGTGTCTTGGCATTTGCCACTAGTGTGGGAGATTTCACACATTCCCCATTTCACCCAGTTTCAGGACTCTGCGCCACTGTGATCGGCATGATTTTATTTTTACTGCCTTTTGGTGCTTCTCATCTTCTACAGAAGCAGAGATGCAGGGGCTCAGAGGGCAGACCCCTCTCTCTCTCCTGCAAAATGATTGTTTTCCTAATTGTTTTGAACCTCTAAGCCTGTAAATTTGAGATTTCAGCAACTCTCCTGTCAGTTCTTCTTTGGTCCAAATGAGCTCACCCATCCTTAGCGTCCACAGGACGACTCCAGTTGAAGTCACTGGAGTCTCATGACCGGTGTAAATCAAGCCATTTATATAAGTCCCTACATGTGGAGTTAGGGTGAACTCCTGGCCACATTGCCATTGAACTCAATGGGACCAGATTCACCCTTTGTTTTTAACTTTTGACTCCCATCTCCAAAAAAACACGGCTTCATGTCCTGTTACAGAGAACGATATTCTGTTAGGATGCTGAAAGAGTCTAAAGAAAAACCCCAATTTATGTATCATCCAGAGAGCAGGCATAAAGGGCAGGGATTTCAAAGCCCAGGGGCCGTGATTTTGTTCTCAGGGAGGCCAGTTTCCATCTGGAGTGACCCATTAAAGGCAGAATGTGAGAGCAGAATCTGGCCAGTGTGTGACCCATTCTTGTTGTGAACCCTCTGGTAAGAGAGATACCCACTGCAGAGGCTTTGGCTGCACTTCTAAACAGGGCGGCGAATTTGCTGAATTGGAAAACTTGAGCAAACAAGAGGAAAAACCACACAGCCCAAAAAGAGGAAGCTACTTGGACAGCTAGAACGACACAGTAGGAGACAAGGAACTGAGCTGAAACAAATATTTGTCTAAACAGTTTCCAATACATTTGTAGTTCCAATTTTACTGGGTAAATACCTTGGTGTTTCTGACAATGCTAAACAGTTCAAGTTGCCATGCTGGAGAATTTCTGGTTCTTGACTTGAACCCTGGAGCCCTTCCTGAGCCCTTAGCACTAACTTTATACAGAAACAGGCAACTCACCACAATCCCGCTCAGCACAGAGAGGAAATCTCCTTACAGCGACAGGAAGGCAGAGCCCCGAGAATCAGTGTATGAATCTTACATGTTTTATCCTCGGCGTGCTGGATAGTGATATTTATGATTCCCCTATACAGTCCCTGCAGACTCTCAGGTTGGCAGGACTCCCAGATAATTCCCTCAGCTCCGTGAGCAGCTGGAAGAGCAGAAAATAGACCCTGGAGGACTTCAGCCTGAGAGCCTCCCCCAGGAGTGAAGAAATGATTCTCTGTTAACAGGGGTTCAGACTGTCAGGGCAAACTGAGTCTTGCAGACTGTTTAGCCTAGCAACTGGTGATGGCTTTCTTTTCTCTGTGTAGTGTACTGCCCCCTGCACTATGTGTGGGAATGCTGCCGCAAGATATGGGACCAAAAAACTAGGAGGCAAAATACTTCCAGTATATGACCAAATTAGGAACTTCTGTACATTGCCACCTGGACTATGGTGCACCAATGGATCAGTGGACTTAATTGTTGTAAACAATCAAACCAGCACCTACTATCCCAGGCCGTACCAAGTAGTTGAATTGGTTTGGACAGTACCAAATTTCACTGTGGATATTCAGTGGACACACAATATGGACAAAGTACACAAAGATTACAAGAGCAACTTGCTGCAAGCGCCAACAGTTGGTCACACTTACAATACACACTACAGGATGGGACTGACAAACTTTTAACCCTATCAAAGGAGGAGAAGCAGTGTTTTTGGTGGTGGCCAGGATGTTGGACCATACTGCAGTGGTCAGGACTCTCAGTGTTGCTGTGGATTATCATAGCAGTTGGTGTATTGTTAACTGTATTTGTGTTACGTTGCATATGGAAATGATCAAGGGGGGCACAACCCCCCAGTGAACAGCCACTAATTATAACCTATACGTAATGTAGTAAGCCCTCCCCCGCAATGTACTAGACAATCCGGACCCAACCTCTCAGGCCCACTATAATAGGAAGTCTGGAACACTCATTGGAATAGGTGTGGTATGTCCGTACGAGAGAAGGTGCAGGGCACTGTACTACACAAAAGGCAGTGGGACAAATGGAATATCGACACCTTCCACCTAGATGCCTGGCCCTATCAGGAGATTCTCACCATATGTCCTGTGCTTTTCCAGGGATACCTGGGCAGGAGGATCCCAAAAGAAAAAAAGGGGTAGAGTGTTAGGATATAGATATTCAGGCCTGTCTGTAAAGCTCTATACTTTAAGAATATCGGTGTATGTTTATCATTTAGCTAGTTACAGAGATATAAAAGAAAGAATCTGTGTAAGGGCCTTCTCTCCCTGTGATAGTCTGAGGCCCTGTTCTTAAGCTAAGGCCTTTGGCTAAGCAGCAGAGGCAGCCATAAGCTGGGAAGTGAATGGTCACATCCTCACATCCCAAACCCGTCACACTGAAATCAGGCAATCTGGGGCTGTTAAGAAGGTGATCCGATCTATCACCTCCAGATAAAGGGAAGAGCCTAGAAGATGTAAAAGGAAACTTAGTTTGATAGTTTTCTGTCTGGTAAGAACTCACTTATCAATAGACACAGCTGGAAAACCCTTATGTCTGTACAGATGTAGTTGTGAAATCCTCACTTCTGCATTGTTTTGCCATTCTAGTTCCCACTTTGCTATTGTTTATTTCCATGGTCTCTGTCTAGTTCTGTGGTTGTTTCTGTCTGCTGTATAATTAATTTTGCTGGGTTTAAACGAATTAAGGTGGTGGGATATAATTGGTTAATTAATCATGTTACACTCTGTTAGGATTGGTTAGGCAAATTTCAGTAAAATGATTGGTTAAGGTATAGCTGAGAATGTTTCTATATAAATTAGGGGCAAACAGGAAGTAAGTTGGGATTCGAAAATAAGGAAAAGGAACTTGGATTTAAGCTGATGGAAGTTCACCCCAATAGACATTGAATGGTTTGCACCTTTGGACTTTGGGTATTGCTGGTCTCTGTTCACACGAGAAGGACCAGGGAAGTGAGAGGGTGAAGAAATACGCCCCCTAACACCTTTCTCTGGCCCCCTCACTGGGGCAGGTGTTGTCCTGTCGCTGGCTCTAGGGTGTCAGTCCTTCCTCTAAACAGGCTCTGGGGTTTGTGTGTCTCTCTCCCTGCTGCCTTCGGCCTTGCAGCACTTTCTCTCTCCTCACCCTCTCTCTCACCAAGAGAGGTTTCAACAGGATTCAGGCAGACCTTAATTGGGCTCAGGTGTCCGTAACTGACCTGAAGTAACCCCTTCCCCGCTTGTAGGAAAAAGGGCCTTGAGCATTCTAGGGCTAACATGCCTGTTTTTCCAGACCCTCCTGCAGCCATCCGGCCTGACTTTGCCATGCTTTCAGCCAATTCTTATTAACTAAACTAAAATTTATTAAAAAAGAAAAGAGAGAAGGAGTATTGGTTAAAAGCGCAGTATACATACAGACACGAGGACAGTTCTGAGATCAGATTTATAGTAGAGATGGTGATCTTGGTAGTTGCAAAGAGTTCTTTCAGAATTAGTCCATAGGTTATAGTCCAATGTTCATATTCAGGGTGATCCAGAAAGGACTGGAGATCTCAATCTTAAGATTTAAGCTTCCCTTGCATGAAGCATCAAGCAGGTCTGAGATAAAAATGATCAGTCCCAATACAGTTCCAGGTCTTCTCTTGCCAGCTCGGAGTACTTAGGTGAACAATAGGCAATCATGGAGACTTTGAAGTAGACTTATTACCTAAACATCACCGGTAATTAGCTACACAGATTAACATAAGACAATTGCCTGTTCTCCACTGTTGGCAGATGATTTGCTAGACATTTCAAAGAGAGATGAATACAGTGATATCTGTATTAACTGAATTATTGTCCATTTTACACCATTCCATCCTGCCCATCTACTCCTAGTGGCTCCCAGCGAGCTCCTCCCTGTCTCATTATTCCCATAGGGCTCATGGGGACCAACTTAGTAGCCGTCCCATTCCAGGGTACCACAGTAACTACTACACAGGTGCTATTTGTTTATATTCATCCCTTTTAATTTGACCTAGTTTCCACTTTTTGTAGGACTCTTTTTGTATTTTTAGATCATTGAAGACTTTTTTCCTATGGGATCTTACCAACCAACTCCCAGAGTTTGCGAAAGTCTGTCTCCTTGACATTCATTTTCTTTATTTTGCTGCTCTTCCTCCAACAATTCCCTAGAATCACAAATTCTATCATTTCATAATCACTTTCTCCCAAGCTGCCTTCCACTTTCAAATTCTGAACCAATTCCTCACTATTTGTCAAAATCAATTCTAGAACATAGACTCATAGAATATTAAGGTTGGAAGAGACCTCAAGAGGTCATCTAGTCCAATCCCCTTCTCAAAGCAGGACCTACACCAACTAATCATTGTCATTTTGTCAAGCCGGGCCTTTAAAACCTCTAAGGATGGAAATTCCACCACCTCCCTAGGTAACCCATTCCAGTGCTTCACCACCCTCCTAATGAAATAGTGTTTCCTAATATCCAGCTTGAGACCATTGCTTTTTGTTCTGTCATCAGAACAGCCTCTCCTCTAGTAGATTTCTCCACCTTGTGAAATAAAAATGTCTCTCCAATACACTCCAAAAACTGGTTGGATAATCCGTGTCCTGCTGTGATGTTCTCCCAACAGATATCTGAATAGTTGAAGTCCGCCATCACCACCAAGTCCTGTGCTTTGGATGTTTAAAAAAAGCCTCATCCACCTCTTCTTCATGGTTAGGTGGTCTGCAGTAGACCCCTACCATGACATCACCCTTATTTTTTGCCCCCATTATCCTTACCATTAGACTGAGAGACTTTCAATAAATCTGTCCCTTATTTCCATCTCAACCTCCGTCCAAGTATATACCTTTTTAATACATAAAGCAACACCTCCTCCCTTTTCCCCTGCCTGTCCTTCCTGAGCAAGCAGTACCCTTCTATACCAATATTTCGGTCAAGCGTATTATCCCACCAAGTCTCCGTAATGTCAACAATGTCATAGGTGTGTTTATTTACTAGCATTTCTGGTTCTTCCTGCTTATTCCACATACACCGCTACCTCGATATAATGCCACCTGATATAACACGAATTTGGATATAATGCGGTAAAGCAGTGCTCGGGGACGGGGCTGCGCATTCCAGTGAATCAAAGCAAGTTCAATATAACACAGTTTCACCTATAACACGGTAAGGTTTTTTGGTTCCCAAGGACAGCGTTATATCGAGGTAGAGGTGTACTTCTCGTATTAGTATACAGACATCTAAGATACTGATTTTATACCCCACTCCACCCCACTTCTGTCTTGTCTATCCCTTACCGCTGTTATAACAGCCCATGCTCCCCCCAAATTCCAACCCTTCTCCCAGGTCTCCATGTTTTTCACTTACCATGTATCATTGGTCTGCAGGGGAGGGATGGGAGCAGGCTCCAGTGCCCTCAGTTAGTGTGGAGCTCCCTTTTGTGTGGAGCTAGGTGTGCACTCACCTACCTGCCGGCAGTGCCAGGGGGAAGATCAAGCCCTTTCCTGAGCAAGTGTGGACACTTAGATCTGCTGGCATGTGCACCCCACCTCCTCTTGCGCTGCACCAACCTCAGCTGCCCATCCCGTGGATCAGATAGGAAGCCTCTTCCAGCCCAGCCCCACACCAGACATGGCTTCTAGTGCAGGTGGCCCCGTGTCCCTGCTCTGACTGGAGGAGTTACCTGACTGAGTGCCTGCCTGGTGAAGCTCCAGCTTGGGTCCACCCTCACCAGAGCTGTATGTCTCTCACCTGGCTGGCTGGTTGCCTGCCCCTGTAAGCCCAGCTGGCTCTTGTTCGGAAGGTCAGGTCATGCGATAGGGATCAAACCAGATCGCCTTCAGTATGTTGGCCTGAGCCCGGCCCTGTGTTTGACCCCTATTTTCATTGTGATCACTTAGGACAGGGGCTATGGTGTCCCCACTCTGGGGCACTCTCTCAGCATCAGGGAGGAGGGATAGCTCAGTGGTTGGAGCATTAGCCTGCTAAACCCAGGGTTGTAAGTTCAATCCTTGAGGGGGCCACTTAGGGATCTGGAGCAAAAATTGGTCCTGCTAGTGAAGGCAGGGGGCTGGACTCAATGACCTTTTAAGGTCCCTTTCAGATCTAGGAGATAGATATATCACCAGCACTCCACTGATCACTGCATTATGTTCAGACCACATACAATTTATTATCAGAGGGGTAGCCGTGTTAGTCTGGTTCTGTAGAAGCAGCAAAGAATCCTGTGGCACCTTATAGACTAACAGACGTTTTGCAGCATGAGCTTTCGTGGGTGAATACCCACTTCTTCTTGCATCCGAAGAAGTGGGTATTCACCCACGAAAGCTCATGCTGCAAAACATCAGTTAGTCTATAAGGTGCCACAGGATACAATTTATTAAACAGCAACTGTAAGAAAAATAATGAACAAATGGAAAAAAATGTATGAGAAAAAAGGAAACCCACTCTATGGGCACAGGAAACACCAAAAACATCCATCTCTGGGGTGTAAGAAAGAATACTGATCTATTTCTCACATGTAACAGGCCTCCCTCCCAGCTCTGGATGCTCTGTGGTGATAACATGGGTCAGCCACCTGCTCTGACAGTGTCCACACTCCCTCAGGCTCTAGGTGGCAGGACCCTTCCCCCAAGCATCAGCCCCACCCCATTAGGTTCACATTCCCCACTCTGAGTCCAGCCTTCAAAGCCCTCCTGTCTAGCAATGTCTCTCTGTGCTGGGCCCTCTGCCCATGGCCCCACCTTGCTCTCCCCAGTAACTCATCATGCTCAGCGGCCATGTTACTTGTGGCACATCCGGCACCCACTATCCTGGCTCTGGCCCTGCAGTTCCCTGCTGTAGCTCAGCCCTGATTTCCCATATGTGCAGCTGCTCTCTGCTGCCCCAGCTCCTTACTCTGGTCTTCTTCAGGCTCCCAGCTCTGCCTCAGTGCTGCTGCTCTACCTCCAGCCCAGGTCTGGGCTTGTGGTTGCCAGGTTTCTACTGCATTAATAGCCCAACGTCACTTAATAAAAATGGGCTACTTTGGGGTTAGTTTGAATTCACATTCAAAGCCCCTGTCATAAACAGACAGTTAAGGGTTAATTCCTCTTTTACCTGTAAAGGGTTAAGAAGTTCACCTAGCCTAGCAGACATCTGACCAGAGGAACCAATGGGGGAACAAGATATTTTCAAAGAGGGAGGAGGGAAATCAGTCTTTGTCTGTTCAGAAAAGTTTGTGTTGGAGTGAAGGATCCATGAATCAGCCAGCTAACATTTCTTAAAAGTAGTAAGTGTTTAGAGAAGGAATGTATTGGATTATGTTTATTTTCTTTTGTGACTTCTTTTTGCATAGAGGGAGAATCAAATTGGGTTTCTTTGTGTAACTAAGGTTTTGCCCAGAGGGACAACCTCTGTGTTTTGAATCTGTTGTCTGTGAGAGTAGTTTGCATGCTAATCTCACAGAGGTATTCCTTTCATCGTTTTTTCTTTATTTAAAAGTCTTCTTTTAAGAACCTGATTGATTTTTCCTTTTTTTAAGATCCAAGGGTTTTTTGGATCTGGGCTCACCAGGAATTGGTGGGAGGTGAATCAGTCTCAATCATGCCAGGAAAAGGGGGATAAAGACTGGGGAAAATTTTGCGGGGAAGACAGAGTTTCCAAATGACTCTCCCATAAACATTTGTTTAAACTATTTTGTGGTGGCAGCTACTAGATCTAAGCTGATAAATAAGCTTAGGAGTTAACCCATGTCTGTACCCTAAATTTCAGAGTGGGGTGACACCTTGACAGCCCCAATAATAGTTCTTGTATCTCAGTTCAGGGTCAGCAGATGTTTCAAACAAAAAATGGAGAATGACAGTGTTAAATAATATAAAAAAATATTTTTTTTGCACTACATACTTTTTGGGCTACTTTTTGCATTATTTTTATTTCTAATGCATTCAGTCATAGTAGTCAATGTCCATATTTTCTGTTGATTTAGTTTGTTACTGTTAGTTTCTAAAAGGCAACATTTATTCCTTACCGTCTTTGTCTGAAGTAGAATTCTTCTGCTGCTGGTCATCCATCAGCAGTGACCAGTGCAATCATTTCTTTTGTCGGTGTAGAAAAATCAGGTACATTTTTTTCACTGAATCATTGCACATACAATAAAGCAGATCAGCATTGTAGTTTCTTTCTTTGTCTTTGGTTATGTGAAAGCATAGCTTCCGTTCATCCAAATTGATCCAGAATCCTGTTCACACAGGGATTAATGGACAGCCACCTTGCGTCAGAAAGCTGTGAGATATTTTGGTGGTTTGGAAGTCACTGAAAAGCTGGTTGACAGAGTTTGTGGGGCTGAGGGCAGAGAGGTGATGCTGAAAGAGGTCAGGTGATGGTCAGAGAGCAGGAACTCAGCAACAGGGAGAGGAGTACTTGGTGATTGAGTGATAAGACTTTAGGTGTGCGGAAGTTCCCAGACTCTGAACTTCCACAATGTTGAGCTCAGCCAATGGGGCAGAGCACCCTTGATTAATGAGAAGATATCTTTTCCCCCTGTTGTCACAGAGGTTTAAAGTCAGTGCCCCCTGGCAATCACATTGTGCAGCTGTATTTGCCCACTTTGTCATGAAGCTCTTTGGATTTGACCCCATAAATGATAGGGTTGAGCATGGGGGGGATGAGGAAATAGAGGTTGGCCAAGATGATGTGAACGTAGGGAGTGATGCCCTGACCGAACCGGTGGGTCAGATGGGAGAAGAAGAAGGGAGTATAATATGTCAGCATCACACAGATGTGGGCTGTGCAAGTGTTGAGGGCTCTTTGGTGGGCTTTCCTAGAGGGCATTCTTAGCACAGCCCTGATGATCAGACCGTAGGACAGGGCAATGAGCATCAGGTCTAACGCGAGGACTACAAACATTATCACCAAGGCATATATCCTGTTAACTGCGATGTCCCCACATGATATCTTCATTACAGCTATGTGCTCACAGTACGTGTGGGGGATAAAGTGGTTGGCACAGAATGGCTGCCTGCTCAGGAGCAGAGGAAGGGGCAGAATGACGAGAACAGCTCTCAACAAACCCACAAACCCTAGCTGAGCTATCCGTGTGTTGGTGAGGATGGTGGCATATGTCAGAGGGTCACAGATGGCGACGTAGCAGTCGAAGACCATTGTCACGAGGATGGCTGAGTTCATCATAACACCCGTGTCAGAAACAGAGAGTTAAGGGTTAATGTCTCTTTTACCCGTAAAGGGTTAGGAAGCTCAGTAAACCTGGCTGACACCTGACCAGAGGACCAATGAGGGGACAAGATACTTTCAAATCTTGGTGGAGGGAAGTCTTTGTTTGTGCTCTTTGTTTTTGTTGTTGTTTGCTCTTGGGACTTGCTTTGAGCGGGAGGTTGGACAAGATGACCTCCTGAGGTCCCTTCCAACCCTGATATTCTGTGATTCTAACTGTTGCTCTAAATAGATCTGAATGAAAGAACTGTCCAGGAAAAGCATGAGAAATGTCTGTTGGAATGATTGGCCAGTTTTTCAGCTCCTTCATACAGATCCTCATCACTTGCAGAATTAAGCATATTTAGCTGAATGACACTTAATTGATCAACACCTTACTGCCAGCTTTGAAAATGATTGGAAAGCTGTGCATTTATTATATCGAGAGACCGGTAAAACCCCATCTCTTGGGGCTGGTTGGCAGGGGAGTGCCACTCAGCAGTCATGGCTTAGGCCTGTAACCTGCAGGGAGTTATTGGTAGGGGAGCCCAGATCCCTCCCACTCCACTGCGCTTTGACCTAGAGCCCGTTGGGGAGGGGGGTATCGCTGCTCTGCAGCCAAGGAAGATAAAGTGGCATGGGGCTTGCATAGCTCTGGCATTTGGGGAGGCTGGCCCAAATGCCGGAAGCCCCTCCAGCACCCTCACTGTGGCCCCGCCTCTGCCCCCAGTTCCACCCCTCTTCCCCCCCGTGCCCCGCCACTCAGCAAGCCCCTCCTTTGGATCACATTTTAGCACTGCATCTGTACTTTTACCTATGTCCAATGACTGGGATGAAAATCTGTGTTTACATTCACCAAACAGTGCGTCCAGCACAGGAAAACACAGACGACTGCCCCATTTTTCTATTGCCCTCTCATTTTTATCTGGCTGGTATTGACATCGTCCGAGTGCTGGTGATACCTGAATAGCCACGTGTTGGGCCCAGGGGCTACTACCCCTGCATGGATCTTTTAATGGCCCCCAGTGGAGCAGGTTACTATCATACCAGTGAAAGAGATCCACAGTAATTAACTTGCATACTCCGCAGTTTATTTGAGAAGTAATTACACAAGCGGAAAAAGGTTACATTAAGCACATAACTCCGATGTTAGACATTAAAGAACTATACACCAAGAGCAACACTTTTCTCTTAGCGAGCCTCTCTTTCACAAACATCCACAAACTGCTCCTGTGCTAGCCTCACACAGTTCCTGCTTGGCAAACAGAGAAGGTGGTTACCAAGTCTATGGACGACTTCTTCCCTCCAGGTCCGGTCTCCTCAGCCCTCTGGTCTGTCTTGGATTTCCTCAAGACCAGGCCTTGGTTGCCTGGAAACCCCTCTGGTCACAGTCCTACTTGAGCCCACAGAGCAGAGTTTTGGCTACTCCATCTAGCAGCATCTTCAAGCATCAATTAAGGAATTCCCTCTCCCTTTTCTCCCTTGTCTCTTCCCAGACAGTAATTTACTTTGCTTGATTCTTATAATTTTTTTTCCCTCAGAGGAGTCACATGTCTCAAAAGCATGCCCAGTGGGCGCGTGGTTATTAATTTTAGCTGATTAGTATTTTGGAACGGCCTGTGTGTGCGGGGGTACCAAACAAAGACCACTTCATGTTTACTCACACGTCAATCATTCACTCTGGCTCTCTGCATGGTGTCCTTGTCATAGGGTCACTATAAACAGGTCGGCCTGTACTCCATGCTGGAACATTATGGATGGGCTATTTGGAAGGACTGATACCTCAGTGGTTTGAGTATTGGCCTGCTAAACCCAGGGTTATGAGGTCAATCCTTAAGAGGACCAGTTGGGGATTGGTCCTGCTTTGAGCAGGGGGTGGGACTAGATGACCTCCTCAGGTCCCTAATAACTCTATGATATTTACTTTTGCATGGGCCCATTGTTACTAACCAATAGGTTCAATATCGATCGCACACGCAGGCTTTTCCAGTCCTTTATCAAGTCTGCTTCTGCTTAAATGGGACCCTGCTCCTAGGATCCTCTGCAGTTCTTCAGCCATGTTTAAGTCATGTCAAGTTGTGCTCACAGCATTCATTCAGCATGGCCACACCAATCTGGCACCATCCCAACACCAAGGAAGGCAGGTCGTTTCTGAGCATGCTCTTCCTCGGTGCCGGGCTAAAGGGACATCATGCAGCTCACAGAACTTTTGGGATTCCTCCCAAAGAGCATCCCAATTAGCTGGGAGGTTGTAAGAACTGCTTCATGTTGTGATAGATGGTGCCAGCATCCCCTCTCTCAGAGCATCAACAAATCCTAGAAATCATTTTTTAGTTCCAGATTTTCTGTGTTTCTCACACAAACTCTCATTCCTTCTGGTTTAAAACTGCATGCTTCCACAACACTAATAGTAGAAAATCCACTGGTACAGAGCACCCTTGATTAACGACGAGATATCCTTTCCTCCTCTTGTCACACAGGTTTAAAATCAGTGGCCCCAGATGATCACCCAGATGTATTTGCCCACTATATCACGAAATTCTTTGTTTTTGACCCCATAAATGATAGGGTTGAGCATGGGGGGGACAAGGAAATAGAGGTTGGCCAAGATGATGTGAACATGTGGAACAGTGCCCTGACCGAACCGGTGATTCAGAATAGTGAAAAGGATGGAAGTATAAGAAATCAGTATCACACAGATGTGGGCTGTGCAGGTGTTGAGGGCTTTCTGGTGGGCTTGCTTGGAGGAGATCATTAAGACGTCCCTGATGATCAGACCGTAGGACAGGGCTATGAGCGTTAGGTCTAACCCGATGACTACAAATGCTATCACCAAGCCATATGTCCTGTTAAATGTGATGTCCCCACATGATATCTTCGCCACAGCTATGTGCTCACAGTACGTGTGAGGGATAATGTGGTTGCCACAGAATGGCTGCCTG
The DNA here is from genome assembly GCF_016161935.1 of Mauremys reevesii. Lineage (NCBI taxonomy): Eukaryota > Metazoa > Chordata > Testudines > Geoemydidae > Mauremys > Mauremys reevesii. Next base: position 6,822,275 of record NC_052623.1, read on the forward strand.
TGTAAGAGCAGGGGCCCAGGCAACATGATGAGAACAGCTCTTGTCAAACCCACTAGCCCTAGCTTAGCTATTTGTGCATTAGTGAGGATGGTGGCATATCTCAGAGGGTTACATATGGCAACATAGCGATCGAAGGCCATTGTCACGAGGACGGCTGACTGTGTAGCAGAAAGCGTGTGAAGGAAGAATGACTGGGTGAGGCAGCCACCCACAGTAATGCTTTTCAAATTGAACCAAAATATACACAGTGCCTTCGGCACGACAGAGGTAGATGTGCCAATGTCTGTGAGTGCCAGCATGCAGATCAGCAGGTACATTGGCTTGTGCAGGGTCTGCTCTTTGCCTACAACAAACAGAACTGTGAAATTTCCCAACAGGCCGATAAAGTAGAACATAGCGAAAGGGATGGAAATCCAGATGTGGGCAGCTTCCAGGCCAGGGATGCCCATTAGGATAAATGTTGAAGGGTCAGAGGGGGTGAGGTTGAAACCTGCCATGAAGTGGTTGGTGCATCAAGAGGTCTCAGAAATGCTCACGATGCCTGTGAAGGGAGAGAAGCACAGCGAGTGGAGTTACACACTTTATAACAAATACTATGGTAAATATTTTATAGTTATTACCAATCTAGAAAGGGAGGTAAGCAGTGAGGTGGCAGTATTTGCAGATGGCTCAAGATTATTTAGATCATAGTCAAATCCAGAGAAGTCCTCAGAGGGAGCTCAGAAAGCCAGGTGAATGGGCAGCATGATGGCAGATGAACTTCAATGTCAATAACTGGAGGGAAAATCTTGAACTCCTCAAACAGCTTACGGGGTTCTAACTTAACTGTATGAACTCAGGACAGGGACCTGGGCATCATAGTACACAGCTCTGAGAAACCCTGCTCACAGTGCAAATACGGATAGAAACTAAGCAAATCTCTGGGATCCAGGAGGAGGGGGATGAAGAATCTTACAGAAAATACAATGTCATGAGATCAGTCAGTCAATGTTTCACCATCAATCTTTTTAGTTTAACAAAGATGGTTAAGTTTACTAAATAACAGTCTGTAAGTACTTACACAGGGAACCAATATTTAATGAGACTTTTTAGCCTAGCATATGAAGATGTAACAGTATCAAGTGGCTGGAAGATGAAGGTAAAGAAATTCTGACTGGAGATAAGGCGTACATTTTTTAAAGGGTGAGAGTAATTAACCACTGGAACAATTTACCAAGGGTCTTGGCGGATTCTTCTTCACTGTGAATTTTTAAATCAAGGTTCAATGTTCCTCTTGAAGATCTGCTCTAGGAAAAATGTTGCAGAAATTCTCCGGTCTGTGTTATGCAGACTAGATGATCACATTGGTCCCTTCTGGCTTTGGAATCTATGAACATGTCCCCAGGAGTCAGCTGCAGGCATTTTGCCTGCAAACTCTTACCTGAGCTTACAGGAGGCATTTTTTTCTATTCATGACTGTTGAATTTAGCCCCTATGGGGAGAAATTCTCATGTCAATGCTGCCCCTTTGAAATGTAACACTAGGTGAGTATTTCACGAGGCTGAGGAATCCTGTGACCTACTGCATGTATGAACGTTTTAGGTGAGAAAAATAATGACTTTAGCCCATGAAATCTCATACAACCCTTGCTGTTGATGGCTAGTAGAGCTGGCTAGCAAATGGTCCCAGAGCATCCTGGGTTTAACATCTGTGGCCCACTATTTCAGGCAGCTACCAGTGGTTCCTGCACGTGGCAGCTGTATTTATCTCAGGCCTCACATGTCGCAGAGTTGCCCACTCTTATTATATAATGTGCATATTTCTCAGCTAATGAGTTGTTCCTGTGTAGCAGTCCCCGAAGCACCATGTTTTTTGTTTGGGTATAACAAGAGAAGTCGTGTTGTTGCCTTGGCATATGCCACTTATGGGTGAGATTTATCATCGGTGAGACACGGTCACTGATTACCCCACAGCCAAGGGAGCAGGCGTGATGGGAGGCACCTCACCCCTTGCTGAGGAAGAATTTCAGGGAGTGTGGGGCATCTCATAGGTTGTGGGAGCCAGAGATGAAAGGGGAGCATGGAGAAGAAACTGGCGACCAGTGTGCTGTTGGAATCAGAGCAGCCTGGGATGGGGAAGGAACGTATGGACAGAGGCCAGAGTATTTTCGGAGATTGAAGCAGCTAAGGAGCAAAGTGTGACAGGTTTCCCCTCAGGGTGTCACCTAGAACTGGGTACCACTGAGCCTTCTGACTCACCAGCCTGGGCTCCCTCTCTCAGTGTGATGCTGTTACAAGCTGCAGATCCGCTCCTGCTCCTACACCTCCACCAGCATTCACACAGGCAGGGTCATTCCCAGCTGCAGTTACATGCAGGCTCTTTGACCAGCCACTGCATGAACGAACAGTAGAGCGGCTACAAGCAAACTAACCACCAGCTCCCTAACCTAGGACCCCAGAGCTGTACTGTCCTGCCCTGGTTCAAACTCCAACCAGTATGAATTTGTTACCTGGTTCCCCACTCCCTCAATGTGGGAAGGTCAATGCACACTTGTGGTAACCAAGCTGAGATTTTTTCCCTCAGACACATCACTTAAAGGCACCCTGGGTTTAGATTAAAACATAAAACAAGTTTATTAACTACAACAGATAGATTGTAAGAGATTATAAGGGATAGCAAACAGATCAAAGCAGATTACCTAGCAAATAAACAAAAATGCAAACGAAGGGTACCTATTTCGATTGACTATGAATTAACAGTTTCTCACCCTGATTGCTGCTATAAGCTGTCTGGCGAATTCTCAAGACACAATCTGCATTTGCCTTGGAGCTTGGGTTTCTCAGGTTGCCTTACACAGGCTAGAAATCTCTTTAGCGTGGGTCCAGCACTTCCCCCAGTTCACACATTTTTCATCAGATGTTTCCAGGAGTCCTCTTATGTAGGGAGTGAAGAACCACTGATAATGTCCCTCCCTGCTTTATATAAGTTTAGCATATAGTGGGAACCCATTGTTTCAAAATGTGGGAAAAATACAGACTCCCCAAAATGAAGTCAAGAGTTATGTGGCCTGGTCACATGCCCTTGTAGAGTCATAGTATCAATTACTTACAGGCTGTCTGGAGCACTCTCACAAAGCCTCACCAGGTAGGAGACAGGTTTATTCTAAGGCCTATTGTTTTTCCTAATGGCTCATTGCCCTGAATAGGTGCTTCCCAACCAGCTATTGAGTTACTCAGGTGTAACTATATAGTCAATATTCATAACTTCAGATACACAAATGATACACGCATGCAAATAGGATAATCATATTCAGAAAATTGTAACTTTTCCAATGACAACTTACAACACATCTTGTATAAAATATAGCATAATTATGCTACAATCATAACATACTGGTATCACTATGAAGAACATGGGTTACAGTGTCACACAAAGATGAGTGGTTCTTTCCAATGGTGAAATGCCTGAATTTACATAACAACAATAACAGTTGGAAACAAAATTGAGTAAAGCTTGTGACACCCAGGCTGCAGTTCTGTAGCTTGCCAGGGCAAAGAGACACTGAGACCTGCCCAGTCTGGGAGCCAGGAAAGGTCCCAGTGCTGGTCTTGGACCAACAATCAAAAGAGAAAATTAATTTCAGCGGTGCCTCTCAGTGTTCACCCAGCTCCCTGCCCTCACCACCTCCATTGCTGCCCACCTGTCTGTGTACACCTCCCTGCCTGTTCACATAACCCACAACGCGGTCTGCTTCTCTGTGTACACCTTCCTCCTTTCCCCCACAACTCCGAGCACTGCCTGTCTGTCTGTGTACACACCCCCTGCCTGCTCCACAACAACCAGTACTGCCCACATGTCCATGTAGGTTCCCTACACCCACAACTTCCAGCCCTGCCACACAGTGACACCCTTCACCCAGGACCAACACCAGGAGCCAGATCCCACAGTGACAGCTCACAGAAATACCTCCTCAGACTAGGCTGAACTCAATGTCTGCCTGCTCCAGGGAAAAGGGGGAGATCGGCCTGAACTGCCTCTCTGGGGTGAAGGGAACCCAGCAGCAGCTTTGCCTGTGCAGGAAGGAGAGAGGGACAGACCCAGCAGGAGGGAGAGAGGACGTGGAGACTAAAAGGAGCCAGCGTGAGTAATTCTTCTTCAAAACTACACAAACCTTTAACATATTGCAGCCCATTAGAAACCCGCACACATCTTCCCAAGGCTGCTTTTCTGTGTTGGCAATTGCTGACATTGCCATGAGACTGAAGTAGGATTACTCATGGCCTCATTACGTCTCCCTATTTCAACCAGTTTCAGGACAACACACACACACACACACACACACACACATGCTTTTCTGGACCTTCCCAGGTACTTTCCTGAACCTCCTCCAGTGAGATTTCCACCTGGTGTCCTCTATGCCAGAAACATGTTTTTATTTTTACTGCTGTTTGGTGCTTCTTGTTGTGATGGGTTAGATTACAGAACACCCCTTGGGAACTGCCAACTGATGTGCTGAGACTACTTCTAAGTCTGCTTTCCTGATAATGCTAAACAGTTCATGTCACCGTGCTGGTGAATTCCAGCCCAGATGGTTCTCGGCTTGAACCCTGGAACCCTTCCTGAGCCCTCAGCACTAATGTTAATGCAGAAACAGACAACTCACTGAAATCCCGCTCAGCAGAAAAAGGAAATCTCCTTACGGCGACTGAAAGGCAGATCCCTGAGAATCAGCGTTTGAATTTCACATGCCTGCCTCTTGCTGTATTGGACAGCAACCTTTATGATTCCCCGTACAGTCCCTGTGGACTGTCAGATTAGCCTGGACTCCCTGACAATTCCCTCAGCTTCTTGAGCAGCAGGAACAGCAAAAAATAAACCCTGGAGAACTTCAGCCTAGGAGCCTCCCCTGGGGATGGAGAAATGATTCTCTCATACTAGGGGCTCAAATTGTCAGGGCAAACTGAGCCGTGCAGACTCATTAGGGTGGCCCAGCACTACTTAAACCCCTGAGAGAAAAGGAAGAGCCACGACATAGATGTACTCAATTGTCTGCCAGAATTTCTGTGCTGCCGCCTATTGTCATAGAACCTGAGCATCAAATCCTCTCCTCCTGGCTGACAAGCCCTGTGCTCAATCGATGAGAACACGACATACACATGGAAAGACTCTCACAAATCCTTGTTTCAAATGCAGATCAACAGCCCCTCCCATCGGATAGCCTCTCTCTGACAGAGGACAGAACCGATTGCCCCTGCTTAGTCATAAACCCCCCGTAGTTCATTATCATGCCATGGGCAGGAGCAACTTCCTGAGCCCCTTCAGTGATCAGCATGTGCCCTGAAGCCTGGGGACTGCTAGAGTCACTGCACAGGCTGGAATTAGGGAGGGTGGAGGGAGATGTTCAGAGACACAGATGTGAGTTAGCTGCCCAGTATCCATCAGCATCCAGTGGCGTTCTGGTGCCTACTGCCCTTGTGCCTTTTCCAATCTATTATAGTCATGGCCTTCACAATATCCCCTGGCAAAGAGTTCCATGGGATAGGTCCAAAGAGTTCCTTGAGGATTGGTCCATCAATGGCTACTAGTCAGGATGGGCAAGGATGGTGTCTGTAGCCTCTGTTTGCCAGAAGCTCAGAACAGGCAAAGGGGGATGGATTACTTGATGATTTCCCATTCTGTTCATTCCCTCTGAAGCACCTGACACTGGCCACTGTCAGAACACAGCCTACTGGGCTAGAGAGAGATTTGGTCTGAAACAGTTGTGCCATTCTTATGAGAGAGGGGGTATGATAAAGTTCTGTACAACTGTGACTGGTGTGGAGAAAGTGAACACAGAACCGTTGTTTACTCCTTCACATAACACAAGAACTAGGGGTGACCCAATGAATTTAACAGCCAGCAAGTTTAAAACAAGTGACAGGAAATACCCCATCACACACTGCACAGTCAACCTGTGGAACTCTTTGCCAGGGCGTGTGGTGAAGGCCAAGACTGTACCAGGGTTCAAAAAAGAATTAGATGAGTTCATTGAGGATAGGTCAATCAATGACTGTTAAACAAGATGTTCAGAGACACGACCTTATGCTCTGAGTGTCTTAGCCTCTGACTGCCAGATGCTGGGACTGGATGACAGGAGATGGATTCCTTGATAATTGACCTATTCTTTCCCTCTGAAGCACCTGGCACTGACCACTGTCAGAAGACAGATCAGAACTTAAGACTGGCCACACTGGGTCAGGACAATGGTCCATCTAGTCCAGTACCCCGAGTCCCTTTTTTCTTCTCTGGGTGCTGGACCTCAGTCGATGGGGCCCACACGCCTCACTACCTCAAACAGCCCCTGCCATCAAACCAGTAATTTGAATCGCAAACTTGGTAGTAACCATAACTCTCAATCATGCAGTTTGAACACTCGCAGCTGGACTCCTGTGTTATAGGCCTTTTCTTGTACCAGTTGTGCATTTAGCAAATTCTTCTAGCAAACACCTGTCCTCAGGTGATTTCTTAATGGAAGAATGTATTCGACTATGCTCATTGGCTGGGGTCTTTGCTCTGCCAGGTTTCTCGAAGCAGGTCTGGAAATCCTTGAGGTTGCTTCCCAGACTTCCAGTTAAAAGGGAGAAAACTTGGTAGCTTGAGGCGCCTCCCTGATAGCAAAAAAGAGAGGGGCGGGGATAGTTGGTCCCAGTGTCTAGGATCTGACGCTGCAAACTTCTTTAATGTCACCATCAAAGTTTTGAGAAATTGATCCACCAACCTAACAGTTTGGGGATGATAGATCAACGTTCTGAATGTCTTTACCCTCAGTAGGTCACACAGTTCTTTCATTAGTTGTAAAGTGAAGTTAGGCCATTGATCAGTAAGGGTTTCTCGGGGTATTACCAAGCGGGAGCAGAATTTCATGAGCTAATTTGCAGTGGTGGGTGCATTGGTGGAGCGCAAGAGGATGGCTTTGGGGTGCACACCGTGTAGACAAGGATAATGACGGTACGTTAATACCGCACAGCACTCTTCTCTAGGAGCCCCACAAAGTCTATGCCTGTTGTTTCAAATAGGTTATCAACATGGGGGAGCAGCTGAGAGGGGCTTTGGGTATTCCCCTAGGACTGGCCAGTGTAGGGGAGAGAGAGAGCCTAGAGCACTGGGCCTGCTGCAAGATCTGAGGCCTGAACCAGAGGCTGTGAACCAAAGTCAGGCCATGTATTAAAGCAGATACTCACAAGTTCACTGTCTAGTACATGGACTTGGCAAAGTTGTTTCTAGTGTACTAGGCCCTAGCTATTTACATAAATCTATTCCTGCTAGTGCGGATACATCCCAACTTAGTACAAGATAAGATGGCTTGACAAAATAATGAATAGAGCAGTTTTGTCTAAGATATGAGGCACAAGGGGAAGTAACAAACAGATGTAATGAAACAGAAAATGTGGTATGTACGTTGTTTATCCCAGGTGTTTATCTCAGTCTATAAATGTTGGGGTACCTCACCTTAATCCTTAGTGTGGCCTAGGGGACAGCAGAGACTCCTGCTGCTGACTCAGCCACTCGGCACTCATGTGTTAGCCTACCTGTGACCATGGAGGCAGGGCGCTCTGGCTATGCCTGGAGGGCAACACACATGGCCGACTGCCTTTGTCACTGAACCGTGCCTGTGGTCTTTCTTTATGAGTAACTTTGAGGTCTGCTGAATGAGCAGGCTGCCTTGTCTACTAATAACGATAACATTGGAGCTCCAAGGACAGAAGCACAGAGCAACCTGAACAGCGTTACCGAGGCAACAACATTCCAGGCTTCGGCCCTTAACAAGGGCCAGCTGACACTCTGGGCAGGAAGCACAGCAGTCACTGACTAGCTCCAGACAGCGGAATTGTTCTCCCCTGCACTCAAAGTGTGGCCACTGCCTCAGTCGCTGCGGTTCCATCACTACCCCAGTCGCCACGGGAAGTTGTTCATAGGCATGGCTAAGGATAAGATTATGTCACAGAGATCACAGAATCCATGACTTTAAGAGACATCCTTGACATTTATTGGCTCTAAACTGTCTGCATTTCAAACTTGTGCTGTGCTTCTGGGTGACACCCCAGACAATTTGGCGTCAGCACTGCCTAGCCTGCTTGGTGGCCCATTAAGGACCATCAGCTACACAACTGACCCAATGAGAGAAGGCAGGTACACCTTGTGACTCAGCAAGGCAGGCAGGGACATGCCTATGGACAGAACTCTAAGGTTTTTCCATGCCATGTGCTGGATAGCTTGCTTTTGGAACTCCTCCATCTTGTCTTCAGTCCTGCTTCATACCTCCTTATCTTACTACAAACTGAAGCTCTGAACAAAGGACTGAATGATCCATCCCAGCGGGGGATGTACTCCAGAGATTTGATTTGAGCCTGCAGTTAATTCCATCAATGCTACAAGCCTTAACCGAGAACTTTGCCATTACTGTATGTAATTGTTTCCTTTAACCAATATTAGCTCTCGTCTACATTTATTTCTTTTTTATGAAAAAACCTTTAAATTTTAGATTCTAAAGCATTGGCAACAGTGTGATTTGTGGGTAAGATCTGACTTATATATTGCCCTAGGTCTGAGGCTTGGTCCTTTGGGATCAGGAGAACCGCTTTTCTTTTCCTGGGATGTTGGTTTTCATAACCATTCGTCCCCATAACGAGTGGTGCTGGTGGTGATACTAGGAAACTGGAGTGTCTGAGGGATTTGCTTTTATGACTTGTGGTTAGCCAGTGGGGTAAAACCGAAGTCCTGTCTGTTTGACTGGTTTGGTGCCTTAATAGTAAAGGACACACCCAGCTTTGGGCTGTAACTGCCCTGCTCTAAGCAATTTGTCCTGAATTGATACTATCAGTAGTGTCCCACCATAGGTAGCAGCATTCCAGTAGACCACATGTAAAATGGAATAAAAAGTGGCTAATCGACAGAGCTCAGAAAGGGTCATTGTCAGTGGATGGGGCAGTTTCTAGTGGGTTTCTGCAGGGATCAGTTCTCGGCCCGATGCTATTCAATATTTTACTCAATGATCGGGAAGCAAATAGAAAATCACTGCAGATAAAATGTGCGACGACCCAAAGACTGGCAGAGCGGTTACAATGAGGAGGCCAGGGCAGGCATACCAATTAATCTGAAGCATTTCCTGAGCTGGGCCCATACAAACAAAATGTTTTGATACAGACAAATTCAATGTTTTCCACTCAGAACAGGGAACGCAGGCCCGACCCACAGACTAGGGCACTGTATTATGGAACACAGCAACCCGTAAAATGATTCAGGGATCACAGTGGACAATCTACTCATCGTGAGCTTCCGATGTGATGCTGTGTCCAGAAAGGCTGATGTGATCCTTGGATGCATAAACAGGAGAGTGGTGAGTTAGAGCCGGGGAACGATTTTACCTCTGCACATGGCATTGGAGAAACCAACTGCATCCAGTTAAAAGGTAGGAATCAAATCATTGAATAAATGGTGATAATGGAGAGAGGTAAAGGGTGGTGTTCCGCAAGGGCCTATACTGGGACCAGGCCTATTCAGCATAGTCATAAATTATCTGGAAAAAAGGAAAACAGTGAGGTGGCAAAATTTGCAGATGATACAAAATTACTCAAGATTGTGAAGGCCAAAGCAGATTGAGAAATGTTACAAAGGGATCTCACAAATCTGAGTGACTGGGCAACACAATGGCAGATGAAATTCATTGTTGATAAATGCAAAGTAATGCACATGGCAAAATATAATCCCAACTATTGATACAAAAAGATGGAGTTAAAATTAGTGTTACCCATCAAGAAAGAGATCTTGGAGTCATTGTGAATAGTTCTCCGAAAACATCCACTCAATGTGCAGCGGCAGTCAAAAATGCGAACAGAATATTGGGAATCAATAGGAGACTGCTAGATAATAAGACAGATAATATAATATTGCATCTATATAAATCCATGGTACACCATTACATTGAATACTGCATGCAGATTTGGTCACCCTATCCCCCAAAAAGATGTATTGGACTTGGAAAACGTACAAAGAAGGGCAATGTAAGACTGGGACTTTTCAGATTTGAAAACAGACGACTAAGGGGTGATATGGTATAGGTCTATGAAATCATAACTGGCTTTGAAAAATTGAATAAGGAAATGTTATTTATTCTTTCACAAAACACATAACTAGGGCTCACACAATGAAATTAATAGGAAACAGATTTAAAAAAAGAAAGTATTTCTTCAAGTCAGCTGGTCGACCTTTTTGCCAGGGGATATTGCGAAGGTTAAAACTATAACATGGGCCCAATAAGAACCAGATAAGTTCACAGAGGAGAGGTCCACCAATGGCTAATAGCCAGGATGGGCAGAGATGGTGTCCCGAGCCGCTGTTTGCCAGAAGCTGGGAGTGGGTGACAGGGCATGAATCACTTGACGATTACCCTGTTCTGTTCATTCCCTCTGAAGCACTTGGCATTGGCCACTGTTGAAAAACAGAATACTGGACTAGATGGACCACTGGTCTTACCCAATATGGCCCTTCTCGTGTTCTTATACAGACTCCAAATGTATCTGTCACCAGCCATAACCTACCAGATCCCGCTCCCCTCCTAGAACTGAGATAGAACCCAGGAGTCCTGACGGGGTCTCTCTCTCTCTCTCTCTGTAGAGTTAATAACAAAGTAAGAATATACATCAACATTTTAAACCTAACCAGTGTCCATTAAGTGACTTGCCACAAGAAGTCAGAACATGTTAGTATTAGAGGTGAGTGGATCTAATACTTATTTCTCTTTCTTTCTTTTATATAGGAATTAGATACTGTGCTCCTGTCAGCTAATTGCTAAGTTATCTGCCAAAACCCACGAGTTTTCAAGAAGCCCCTGGAATCATGGTGAAAGTGGATGCACCCTAACCAAATCTGAAATGTGCCCCTTGCAGCTGAGGATGGGAGTGGAAATGTTCCAGTTACCAGCAATTAGAAAGATGAGAACCCAATGAATTGTGCCTAGACCGATTCCCCAGTTTGTCACGCTGACACAGTAAGGCCAGGAAAGGATTTAATGTCTTTTTGACTGATCAGTAAGTTGTTCAGGGAAGAGGGTCCAGAACCACATCACCAGCCAGCTCTGCATGGAGCTCGGACTGAGAGCCAGTGGACAAGGAGAAAACTTTTAGGTTCCTTTATGAGTAAAGAGCTGGAAAAGCCTGTCCCGGATCTCTTTGGTCCTCACCCCATAGATGATAGGATTTAGCATGGGGGGCACCAGGAGGTACACATTGGCCATGAGAACATGGAAATGCAGGGGCACATTTTTGCCAAACCTGTGTGTGAGAAAGGAGAAGACAGATGGGATGTAAAAGGCTAAGATGACACAGAGGTGGGAGCCGCAGGTCCCAAAAGTCTTGAGCCGGGCATCCTTTGTGGGGAGGCTGAAGATGGCCCTGAGGATCAGGGTGTAGGACACGGCAATAGAAGACACATCCAGTCCAATCACAGAGAATACCACAAAGAGACCGTAGTAATTACTGATGCGGACGTCGGCACAGGCCAGCTTCACCACAGCCATGTGCTCGCAATACGATTGGGGGATAATGTTAGTTGTACAATATGGCCACCTTCTCGCAAGGAAGGGATAGGGTAGTGCGAACATGGCACCGCGCAGCAGCACAGCCAGGCCGATCTTGGCCACCACAGGGTTTGTCAGGATGGTGGAATGTCTCAGGGGATGGCAGATGGCCACGTAGCGATCCAAAGCCATGGCAACAAAGATCCCAGACTCCATTGCTGAGAAGCAGTGAATGAAGTACAGCTGGGTGAGGCAGGCACTGAAATCAATCTCCCTGGAATTAAACCAGAAAATGCTCAGTGTTTTGGGCAGGATGGACGTAGACAGGACCAGGTCGGTGACGGCCAGCATGCAGAGGAAATAGTACATGGGCCCATGGAGGCTCGTCTTGTTCTTCACAATGAACAGAATGGTGAAGTTCCCCAAGATGGCTATGACGTACATTGCACAGAAGGGAATGGAGATCCAGCCATGGGCCCCTTCCAGGCCTGGAACACCCAGCAGGATGAAGGTGGAGGGGTTGGTGAAGTTGGTTGTGTTGGAATCTGACATGGAGTAAGGGAGGTGGTGTCCAACTCTGAGGTAGAACGGTGTCTCCTGCATGTGCTCCAGTTCATGTACCGTACCTTCCTCTGACTTCCTGTGTGTGCCCAAGCTCTAGAGTGTTGGTTGCAGTAAATATTCCTGGATGGAGACACAATGTTAATGTGAGACACTACATGCACTACTGGAGGTTGTTGTCATGAGTGAAGCAGATTGTCCTCTCTTCACACACTGACAAATGACATGTTCATTATTCAGAGAAATAAATTATGAAAAACTGACCCTACTAATGCCAATTCCATATTTTATGGTGCCCTTTGCCTCAATAATTCCTACACATCTGATGTGGGAAACCTTAATAGGCACCAGCAGGAAACAAGAGTGTGGATATTGGTTATCCAACATTGTTACTGTCATAGGTTTCACCCCCACTCTGAACTTTAGGGTACAGATGTGGGGACATGCATGAGAACCCCTAAACTTAATTACCAGCTTAGATCTGGTTGCTGCCACCATCAAACAGTTTAAACACGTCTATGGGAAAGTCATTTGGAAACTTTTCCTACTCCTTCCCCACCAATTCCGTGGTGAACACAATTCAAAATCCTTGGATCTTAAACCAAGGAGAAATTACTCATCCTCCCTTTCCTGGCAGGACTGGAGTTTAAGTTCCCTTTCCCCCACCAATTCCTGGTTAGTCCAGATCCAACCCCCTTGGATCTTGAAACAAGGAAATATCAATCAGGTTCTTAAAACAAGACTTCTAATTAAAGAAAAAGAAAGGTGAAATGAAAACGGCTGTGAGATTAACATGCAAGGAAATCTCACAGACAACAGATTCAAAACACAAAGGAGTCTCCCCTGGGCAAAACATTAAAGTTACACAAAAGAAAAACCAAGTTTAAATCTCCCTCTTATGCAAAAATATCACAAAAGGAAATGAACATAATCTAATTTATTCCTTCAGCTACCTTGGTTGATTCCTGGATCTTTTCATTCTGGCACAGAACTTAATGAATAGAACAAAGGAAAAACTTCCCTACTTCCTCTTCAAAAATCTTGTCCCCCCATTGGTTCCTCTGGTCATTAACAGCTAGTCTAGGTGAACTTCTTAACCCTTTACTGTTTATGATATTGTTCCTTAATGCAACAAAACCCAGGCTAGAGAGTCCCTGCTCTAGGGAGTTCCCCGTTCACCCAGTTGCTCAGAAACTGAGAGAGGAAAAAAAAATCTTTGACTAAATATGTACCAGAGGGAAACATCCCAACTAGAAGACACCTCAGGGGAAAGACCTGGGCACCACTGATAGCAGATCGATGGAAACAACTGCTCATTCACAGCAGTGGCCAAAACAAAGAAAATGTTTGGATGCCTAAGGAATGGGATGGAGAATTACACATGCTGGGTGTCTGATTCCGGCTGAATTCTATTTTGAGTTTCTGGCATAATGTTTGAGGCGACTTTTCTAATGAAGCTTGGAGAAAAGATGTGTTGCCCATGTGCAAAACTTTGTGTAATCACTCAAGTGAGGAGCCCAAGCATCTCCATGGAGATAAAAGTCAGGGAACAGCCCATGCTCCCTCGTTAACAACCAGAGCCCTGAAATGCAAGCGGAGGACAAGGTGACAGTGTCTGTGCATTAATGCACAGCTGGCTCCTGAGGTCTTTACTCAGTTCTTACTCCAACGGCAGTTTTGACTCAGTGGGGTCTGGTAAACTATGGGCCAGGGCCTCAGAGTTTGGCCTTATATTGTGCATCCTGAGGGATCCACTGCGGCACTGACATAAAGCAAATTTGAGGCTGGAGGCCATCAGCCCGGGAGGGCCCAGCAAAGATGGACATTTTAGCCCATGATACTTAAGCAAACTCATGCCCTGTGGCAAGGGCCCTTGGATGTTTACTGGCTGTGCAGAGCAAAAAGGACCAGAGACCTATTATTGATCCAATCACGCCCACATTGCACTGGGTTTGTTGATCAGGTGAGCTCCTCAGCAAGAGATGGGTACCTGTGAATTCTGAGACAGACACGTCTTCCCTGGGAATCCCTCTCAGGTAGCCGAGTCCCACACCTCTCTCACCCCAGCATCTGCAGCAACATCTCACGTCAAGAGCTAACACAGGTGTGCGCCATTTATAATATAGCTCTGTGCAATCCCAGGGGGGTTCGCTCAGCCTCTAGCAGAGAAGTGGCATCTGAATGTAAACAGGCTGGAGACAAGCCTGTCTGCACTTCTGTGCTCTTTATCCAGCTTTGGGAGTAAACAGTAATTAAGGGACCTTCCCAGAGGGAGATGAGAACTCTGGGGCTCTTTGCTGGTCAGAGAGGAATTGGCTGTTCTGTGCATTTTAAAAATTATAGTTGATTAGTAGGATAAAAAGGGATAATGCTTAAAATTCCATAGGGTCTGATACCCTGTAAATTCCGAGGCAGGGATGGGAAGAAACTAGACAGACTGATCTATAGAAAGATGGCTGAGGGGAGACACAAGCACTTTCTGCAGGCACATGGGGCTGTTACTAAGGGATCAGAGATCAGTAATAATCACCAGTAACTATAATCATACTGTGCAGCACCTTTCATTGCAGGATGTTCAAAACACCTAGCAAAGGAAAGTCACTATGACCATAGCCCCATTAAACAGATAGGTAAACTGAGGCACAGGGAGCCATTATTTGGCCAAGGTCACACAGAGATTGGGTGGCAGGATGACAGAACCCAGGCATCCTGACTTCCCTGCCATAAGCACGGCCTCTCTGTCAGGCAAAGAGGGAAGTGGACTCCTGCTCTGGGAGGGAATGTTTATTGGGTGGGATGTAGAGGAAAGGCTGGCAGAGGGAGTCTGAGCCTGAGTCTGATCCTGAGCCAAGCTCTCAAGGTGAATCTGAGGTTTTCAGAACTAGCTCTGCTTTGTTAGTTCCCCCTCCTGTGAGCTGTGAACTCCAGGACTCCACTTTCACTGTCACTCAGAAACCTGCCAATGCATGTGTGACACTTGGTACCTCAGGGGAATACCCTGCACCCCCATGCTCATCCTTATAATACGAGTGTGTTGTAACCAATGCAAAGTTTGTGATGTTGGGTGTCTGTGACGCTCTAAGGTAAAAATTTCACCTTTCGAGTGTTTTGCTTTTTTGCGCTACACAAGGCTCTTCACATTCCTGAAAAGTGTGTAATAACCTGCTTGCTCTGCCTCACTGAGGATATGTCTGCACTACAGACCTCACAGCAGCACAAATGTACTGTTGCAGCTGCGCCCTGCAAAGTGTGCTGTGTAGCCGCTCTACGCTGGCAGGATAGAGCTCCCCGCCATCATAATTAAACTACCCCTACTGTGCGGCAGGAGCTGTGTCAGCTGGAGACCGTCTCCTGCCAACATGGGGCTGTCCACACCAGCGCTTTGGTCAGTGAAACTTTTCTCAGTCAAGACTGTGTTTTTTTCACAATGCTGGCAGGGAAAAGTTTTACCAATAAAAGTGCTAGTGTAGAGAAAGCCTCTGTTGCAGGCTAGTAAAGACGTCCGCTGCCTCAAGTCCTGCACTGTTTAAGAAGATTGCTATTTCCTGCTGGTCTCCTTTCTCACCAAACCCAGATGCTTGCGTAGATATATCCCAAACTCTGTCTGAATCTCTTCCTGGAGCCTGCTGAATTACCTGAGAGTTTCAAGTCCTTGGGGGGTTTCAGTTGTTCCATCTCCAGGGTGGATCCTTCATTCCTTCATTACAGACCTGTGTAATGATGCTGCCTTTGGTGGGACACAACTGAGTATGAATTCAGGACAAATTGCTTAGAGCAGGGCATTCACAGCCCCAGGCTGGTAGTTTTCCACCTCTAAGGCACACCAAACCAGCCTGCCAGAGAGGACTTCTGTTTTACCCTACTGGCTAAACAAAAGTCATAAAAGCAATTTCCTTAGACACTCCAGTTTCCCAGTATGAAAACCAGGACCACTCCTTATGGAGATGAATGGTTATGGAAACCAATATCCCAGTAAAAGAAAAAAAAAAGAAAAAAAAACTTCTCCCAATCCCAAAGGACCAAGCCCCAGACCCAGGTCAATATAACAAGCCAGATCTTACCCACAAATCACGCTGTTGCCAATCCTTTAGAATCTAAAATCTAAAGGTTTATTCATAAAAAGAAAGAAATATAGATGAGAGCTAAAATTGGTTAAATGGAATCAATTACATACAGTAATGGCAACGTTCTTAGTTCAGGCTTGTAGTAGTGATGGAATAAACTGCAGGTTCAAATCATGTCTCTGGAGTACATCCACACCTGGGATGTGTCTTTCAGTCCTTTGTTCAGTCTAGCCATTGATAGGAAGAGATCGTCCAGTGCTTTTAAAGCAGGGAAAGTGGATAGCAATTATTAGAAATGAGAAGTTATAAAATGTAGAAAATGGATAAGGGAAGCAAAAGACACTGGAGACAAATCCATGGCTAGCAGAGCTGAGGAAAATAATAATAAGTTTTTGTTAGTATATTAGAAACAAAGGAAATCCTAATTGAAGTATTGGCCTTTACTAAATGGAGATGGTAACACTGTTAATAGTGATGCACATTGGGCAAAAGTGTTCAATAAACCTTTCTGTGCTGTATTTGGAAAGAAGCAGGATGATGCACTCAGATCACATGAACTTCTTTCCAGTCCACTGGTAACTATGGGTGATGGTAAACAGCACCCACTAGGGTCCATAGGGAATCATCATGCCTGAACTAAGAACATTGCCATTACTGTATGTAATTGATTCCATTTAACCAATTTTAGCTCTCATCTATATTTATTTCTTTTTATGAATAAACCTTTAGATTTTAGATACTAAAGTATTGGCAACAGCATGATTTGTGGGTAAGATCTGGCTTGTATATTGACCTGGGTCTGGGGCTTGGTCCTTTGGGATCGGGAGAAGTTTTTTTTTTCTTTTACTGGGATATTGGTTTTCATAACCATTCATCTCCATAAGGAGTGGTCCTGGTTTTCATACTGGGAAACTGGAGTGTCTAAGGAAATTGCTTTTATGACTTCTGGTTAGCCAGTAGGGTAAAACAGAAGTCCTCTCTGGCTGGCTGGTTTGGTGTGCCTTAGAGGTGGAAAACTACCAGCCTGGGGCTGTGAATGCCCTGCTCTAAGCAATTTGTCCTGAATTCATACTCAGTTGTGTCCCACCAAAGGCAGCATCATTACACAGGTCTGTAATGAAGGAATGAAGGATCCACCCTGGAGATGGAACAACTGAAACCCCCCAAGGACTTGAAACTCTCAGGCAATTCAGCAGGCTCCAAGAAGAGATTCAGACAGAGTTTGGGATATATCTACGCAAGCATCTGGGTTTGGTGAGAAAGGAAACCAGCAGGAAATAGCAATCTTCTTAAACAGTGCAGGACTTGAGGCAGTGGACGTCTTTACTAGCCTGCAACAGAGGCTTTCTCTACACTAGCACTTTTGTCGGTAAAACTTTTCCCTGCCAGTGTTGTGAAAAAAACACAGTCTTGACTGAGAAAAGTTTCACTGACCAAAGCGCTGGTGTGGACAGCCCCATGTTGGCAGGAGACGCTCTCCAGCCGACACAGCTCCTGCCGCACAGTAGGGGTGGTTTAATAATGATGGCAGGGAGCTCTATCCTGCCAGCGTAGAGCGGCTACACAGCACACCTTGCAGGGCACAGCTGCAACAGTACATTTGTGCTGCTGTGAGGTGTGTAGTGCAGACATAGCCCCAGTGAGGCAGAGCAAGCAGGTTATTACACACTTTTCAGGAATGTGAAGAGCCTTGTGTAGCGCAAAAGAGCAAAACACTCGAAAGGTGAAATTTTTACCTTAGAGCGTCACAGACACCCAACATCACAAACTTTGCATTGGATACCATACACTCATATTATAAGGATGAGCATGGGGGTGCAGGATGTTCCCCCGCGGTACAGAGCATCACACGTGTTGGCAAGTTTGTGAGTGGGAGCAGAAGTGGAGTCCCTGAGTTCAGACTTCACAGGCGTGGGGAGCTCACTGACTCCAGCTAGTTCTGAAAACCTCAGATTCATCCTGAGAGGGTGGCTCAGGTTCAGACTCCCTCTTCCAGCCTTTCCTTTGCATCCCACCCAATGAACAGCCCCTGCCAGAGCAGAAGTTCATTTCCCTCCTGGTGTGACAGAAAGACCATGCTTATGACAGGGAAGTCAGGACGCCTGGGTTCTGTCTGTCATCCTGCCACTCAATCTCTGTGGGACCTTGGCCAAATAATGGCTCCCTGTGCCTCAGTTTACCTATCTGTTTAATGGGGCTATGGTCATAGTGACTTTCCTTTGCTAGGTGTTTTGAAGATCCTTCAATGAAAGGTGCTCCAGAGTATGATCAGAGTTACTGGTGAGAATTACTGATCTCTTATCGCTTAGTAACAGAATCAGACCCTATGGAATTTTAAGCATTATCCTTTTTTATCCTACTAATCAACTATAATTTTTAAAATGCACAGATCAGCCAATTCCTCTCTGACTTAGCACAGAGCCCCAGAGTTCTCATCTCCCTTTGGGAAGGTCCCTTAATTACTGTTTACTCCTAAAGTAGGATAAAGAGCACAGAAGCCCAGACAGGCTTGTTTTCAGCCTGTTTACATTCAGATGCTCGCTTATCCGCTAGAGGCTCCTCGAACCCCTCTGGGATTGCACAGAGCTATATTATAACCGGAGCACACCCCTGTGTCAGCTCTCGGTGTGGGATGTTGCTGCAGATGCTGGGGTGAGAGAGGTGTGGGACACGGCTACCTGAGCGGGATTCCCAGGGAAGATGCTTCCATCTCAGAATTCACAGGTACCCATCTCTTGCTGAGATGTTCACCTGCTCAACAAACCCAGTGCAATGTGGTCATGATGGGATAAATAATAGGTCTCTGGTCCTTTTTGCTCTGCACAGCCAGGGGCTCAGGTTGTTAAGGGCGGGGGGCGGGAGAGGATGTTACCTGACTTTTATCTCCATGGAGCTGCTTGGGCTCCTCACTCGAAGAATTATACAAATTTTTCAACATGGTCAACACATCTTTTCTCCTAGCTTCATTTGAGAAGTCGGCTCAAACATTATGCCAGAAACTCAAAATAGAATTCAGCCGGAATCAGACACCCAGCATGTGTAATTCTCCATCTCATTCCTTAGGCATCCAAACATTTTCTTTGTTTTGGCCACTGCTGTGAATGAGCAGTTGTTTCCATCGATCTGCTATCAATGGCGCCCAGGTCTTTCCCCTGTGGTGTCTTCTAGTTGGGATGTTTCCCTCTGGTACATGTTTAGTCAAAGATTATTTTTTTCCCCTCTCTCAGGTTTTGAGCAACTGGGTGAACGGGGAACTCCCTAGAGCAGGGACTCTCTAGGGTTTTGTTGCATTAAGGAACAATATCATAAACAGTAAAGGGTTAAGAAGTTCACCTAGACTAGCTGTTAATGACCAGAGGAACCAATGATGGGACAAGATTTTTGAAGAGGAAGTAGGGAAGTTTTTCCTTTGTTCTATTCATTAAGTTCTGTGCCAGAATGAAAAGATCCAGGAATCAACCAAGGTAGCTGAAGGAATAAATTAGATTATGTTTATTTCCTTTTGTGATTTTTTTTTTGCATAAGAGGGAGATTTAAACTGGGTTTTTTCTTTTGTGTAACTTTAATGTTTTGTCCAGGGGAGACTCCTTTGTGTTTTGAATCTGTTGTCTGTGAGATTTCCTTGCATGTTAATCTCACAGACGTTTTCATTTCACCTTTCTTTTTCTTTAATTAGAAGTCTTGTTTTAAGAACCTGATTGATATTTCCTTGTTTCAAGATCCAAGGGGGTTGGATCTGGACTCACCAGGAATTGGTGCGGGAAAGGGAAATTAAACTCCAATCCTGCCAGGAAAGGGAGGATGAGTAATTTCTTCTTGGTTTAAGATCAAAGGATTTTGAATTGTGTTCACCATGGAATTGGTGGGGAAGGAGTAGGAAAAGTTTCCAAATTACTTTCCCATAAATGTGTTTAAGCTGTTTGATGGTGGCAGCAACCAGATCTAAGCTGGTAATTAAGCTTAGGGGTTCTCATGCAGGTCCCCACATCTGTACCCTAAAGTTCAGAGTGGGGGTGAAACCTATGACAGTAACAATGTTGGATAACCAGTATCCACACTCTTGTTTCCTGCTGGTGCCTATTAAGGTTTCTCACATCAGATGTATAGGAATTATTGAGGCAAAGGGCACCATAAAATATGGAATTGGTATTAGTAGGGTCAGTTTTTCATAATTTATTTCTCTGAATAATGAACATGTCATTTGTCAGTGTGTGAAGAGAGGACAATCTGCTTCACTCATGAAAACAACCTCCAGTAGTGCATGTAGTGTCTCACATTAACATTGTGTCTCCATCCAGGAATATTTACTGCAACCAACACTCTAGAGCTTGGGCACATACAGGAAGTCAGAGGAAGGTTCGGTACATGAGCTGGAGCACATGCAGGAGACACCATTCTACCTCAGCGTTGGACACCACCTCCCTTGCTCCATGTCAGATTCCAACACAACCAACTTCACCAACCCCTCCACCTTCATCCTGCTGGGTGTTCCAGGCCTGGAAGGGGCCCATATCTGGATCTCCATTCCCTTCTTCACCATGTACATCATAGCCATCTTGGGGAACTTCACCATCCTGTTCATTGTGAAAAACGAGACGAGCCTCCATGGGCCCATGTACTATTTCCTCTGCATGCTGGCCGTCACTGACCTGGTCCTGTCTACGTCCATCCTTCCCAAAACACTGAGCATCTTCTGGTTTAATTCCAGGGAGATTGATTTCAGTGCCTGCCTCACCCAGCTGTACTTCATTCACTGCTTTTCAGTGATGGAGTCTGGGATCTTTGTGGCCATGGCTTTGGATCGCTACGTGGCCATCTGCCATCCCCTGAGATATTCCACCATCCTGACAAACCCTGTGGTGGCCAAGATCGGCCTGGCTGTGCTGCTGCGCGGTGCCATGTTCGCACTACCCTATCCCTTCCTTGCGAGAAGGTGGCCATATTGTACAACTAACATTATCCCCCAATCGTATTGCGAGCACATTGCTGTGGTGAAGCTGGCCTGCGCCGACATCCGCATCAGTAATTACTACGGTCTCTTTGTGGTATTCTCTGTGCTTGGACTGGATGTGTCTTCTATTGCCGTGTCCTACACCCTGATCCTCAGGGCCATCTTCAGCCTCCCCACAAAGGACGCCCGGCTCAAGACTTTTGGGACCTGTAGCTCCCACCTCTGTGTCATCTTAGCCTTTTACATCCCAGGTCTCTTCTCCTTTCTCACACACAGGTTTGGCCACAATGTGCCCCTGCATTTCCATGTTCTCATGGCCAACGTGTACCTCCTGGTGCCCCCCATGCTAAATCCTATCATCTATGGGGTGAGGACCAAAGAGATCCGGGACAGGCTTTTCCAGCTCTTTACTCATAAAGGGACCTAAAAGTTTTCTCCTTGTCCACTGGCTCTCAGTCCGAGCTCCATGCAGAGCTGGCTGGTGATGTGGTTCTGGACCCTCTTCCCCGAATCACTTACTGATCAGTCAAAAAGACATTAAATCCTTTCCTGGCCTTACTGTGTCAGCGTGACAAACTGGGGAATCGGTCTAGGCACAATTCATTGGGTTCCCATCTTTCTAATTGCTGGTAACTGGAACATTTCCACCCCCATCCTCAGCTGCAAGGGGCACATTTCAGATTTTGTTAGGGTGCATCCACTTTCACCATGATTCCAGGGGCTTCTTGAAAACTCTTGGGTTTTGGCAGATAACTTAGCAATTAGCTGACAGGAGCACAGTATCTAATTCCTATATAAAAGAAAGAAAAAGAAATAAGTATTAGACCCACTCACCTCTAATACTAACATGCTCTGACATCTTGTGGCAAGTCACTTAACGGACACTGGTTAGGTTTAAAATGTTGATGTATATTCTTACTTTGTTATTAACTCTGCAGAGAGAGAGAGAGAGACCCCGTCAGGACTCCTGGGTTCTATCTCAGTTCTAGGAGGGGAGCGGGGTCTGGTAGGTTATGGCAGGTGACAGATACATCTGGGGTCTGTATAAGAACACGAGAAGGGCCATACTGGGGAAGACCAGTGTTCCATCTAGTCCAGTATCCTGTTTTCCAACAGTGGCCAATGCCAAGTGCTTTCGAGGGAATGAACAGAACAGGGTAATCGTCAAGTGATTCATGCCTTGTCACCCACTACCAGCTTCTGGCAAACAGCGGCTCGGGGCACCATCTCTGCCCATCCTGGCTATTAGCCATTGGTGGACCTATCCTCTGTGAACTTATTTGGTTCTTATTGGGCCCATGTTATAGTTTTAACCTTCGCAACATCCCTTGGCAAAAAGGTCGACAGGCTGACTTGAAGAAATACTTTCTTTTTTTAAATCTGTTTCCTATTAATTTCATTGTGTGAGCCCTAGTTATGTGTTTTGTGAAAGAGTAAATAACACTTCCTTATTCGATTTTTCAAAGCCAGTCATGATTTTATAGACCTATACCATATCACCCCTTAGTCATCTGTTTTCAAAGCTGAAAAGTCCCAGTCTTACATTGTCCTTCTCTGTATGTTTTCCAAATCCAATACATCTTTTTTTGGGATAGGGTGACCATATCTGCATGCAGTATTCAATGTAATGGCATACCACGGATTTATATAGATGCAATATTATATTATCTGTCTTATTATCCAGCAGTCTCCTATTGATTCCCAACATTCTGTTCGCTTTTTTGACTGCTGCTGCACATTGAGTGGATGTTTTCGGAGAACTATCCACAATGACACCCATCAAGAAAGAGATCTTGGAAACAGTAATTTTAACTCCATCTTTTTGTATCAATAGTTGGGATTATATTTTGCCATGTGTGTTACTTTGCATTTATCAACAATGAATTTCATCTGCCATTGTGTTGCCCAGTCACCCAGATTTGTGAGATCCCTTTGTAACATTTCTCAATCTGCTTTGGCCTTCACTATCTTGAGTAATTTTGTATCATCTGCAAAACCTCACTGTTTTCCTTTTTTCCAGATAATTTATGACTATGTTGAATAGGCCTGGTCCCAGTATAGGCCCTTGGGGAGCACCACTCTTTACCTCTCTCCATTATCACCATTTATTCAATGCTTTGATTCCTACCTTTTAACTGGATGCAGTTGTTTTCTCCAATGTCATGTACAGAGGTAAAAGCCTTCCCCTGCCCTAACTCACCACTCTCCTGTTTATGCATCCAAGGATCACATCAGCCTTTCTGGACACAGCATCACATCGGAAGCTCACGATGAGTAGATTGTCCACTATGATCCCTAAATCATTTTACGGGTTGCTGTGTTCCATAATACAGTGCCCTAGTCTGTGGGTCGGGCCTGCGTTCCCTATTCTGAGTGGAAAACATAGAATTTGTCTGTATCAAAACGTTTTGTTTGCATGGGAACAGCTCAGGAAATGCTCCAGATTAATTGGTATGCCTGCCCTGGCCTCCTCATTGTAACCGCTCTGCCAATCTTTGGGTCGTCGCACATTTTATCTGCAGTGATTTTCTATTTGCTTCCCGATCATTGAGTAAAATATTGAATAGCATCGGGCTGAGAACTAATCCCTGCAGAAACCCACTAGAAACTGCCCCATTCATTGACAATGACCCTTTCTGAGCTCTGTCAATTAGCCACTTTTTATTCCATTTTACATGTGGTCTACTGGAATGCTGCTACCTATGGTGGGACACTACTGAGAGTATCAATTCAGGACAAATTGCTTAGAGCAGGTGTTGGGGACTTTAACCCCGACAGCGAAATTAGTTGTCTATACACAAAGAGACAGGCAACACCAGCAAGGTCCGATTTAAAGCCTTTTATTGACAAGTGCACGCATCAACAAAAGGCTGCTCGTCTCCAGTGAGAACCAGCAGCTTTTTACAGCTTAGCATTAGCCTATATAGACAGTTTTATTACGTCATACATCACTCACTTGAGCAAAACCCACCCCCTTTGTTTAACAACTTAAAACTAGACACTTTTAATATACACACATGCCTAGACTTTATGTCTACAACTTTAGATTATTAATTATATCTTAACAACACCCATAAGTTAGAAATACAGGGGAGTTTTTAAACAAACCTATAACTCAACCAAAAAGTTAGAATCTGAACCGTGGGATGCTAGAGTTCCTTATCAACTCTTCAAACACTGTCCTTAGCACAGCTAATGGTATGCCAGCCATGCAATCCCTGGTTTATCTCAGGCTTGTCTCACGTTTTCCAGGGCTCTGTAAAACAATGCTGCTTTTCAATACTTTTCCACTCTGGGATTACCCAAAACCTTTGCTAGTCTGATTTCAGTCAGGTTAGCATAACTGTTTTGTCTGCTATATTTTCATTCAGGCCTAACAATCCCCCCTTTGTCCCTAGAGGACCAACGGGACTCTTGGGACAACAAATTACTGCTTGGCAGGGCACAACCGAGTTACAGTTTGTTCAGTTGCAAACGAAGCTTTAAATTGCCTTCAGGGGTAACAGTTTATTGGTTTGGGGCTCTGACTATAAATTAGTTAGGTATACCAAGTGGTTTAAGTTTTCAAATGTCCCGGTGAGTAATTCTGTCCCACATGCATCCTCCCCATGGACCCAGCAGGATTTGGTATGTGGGAGCCCACACCCACCCTAACCGGTCCATATGCTTGGAAGGAGCACTGTTAATGTCCACACTGCCATCCAGAAAGTGTCCAAGTATGTCTTCATGACCACAGATCAGA
Source organism: Mauremys reevesii (assembly GCF_016161935.1). NCBI lineage: Eukaryota > Metazoa > Chordata > Testudines > Geoemydidae > Mauremys > Mauremys reevesii. The sequence goes on from NC_052623.1 coordinate 6,847,126, forward strand.
TGGTACTCCTGATGCATCTGTAAGGGCAGTGGGCCAAGTCTGGTCTGGATCCCACTGCAATGCCTTCCCAGCCTCAGTGATATTCAGTACCATCTCTGTCAGTAACGTCTGGGTCACAGAACTAAGGGCTGAAATGACATGTAACTCACCAACTCCAGCCTGTACTTAAGATAACTGAGCTGCAAAAATAAGTCTAGTGGCCTTTTCTAGTTGGCCCAATTTCTCATCATTTTCTTGGCTTTTAGGTCCCTCTTTGTTGCAGAGGAAATAGCCCAGGCTCTCTGTTATACTAATTTAATGGCAGCCCCTTATGAGCAATCTGGGTATACAAAAGCAATCTAAAAACTGGATAAGGACAATGTTATTCAAAATGCAATGAGGGAGAGCAATACATGCTGAAGGATTTATCCAAAACACAGGGCGCAGCCTGTAGAATAAACCCCAAAATCCAATTAATACCACAGTCTCAAACAGGGGTCCCAGAAACTTCTTTCTGCCAATGTATAATTCTTGGTTTCTACACCAGGGTCAGTCCTTAATGTCCTTTTTAGTCAGGAATTCCTGGACTTTGGCAATGTCAGTGAAGTGAGTGTTTCTTCTCCTTTTCCCAAAACAGATGTAGTTCAGCATTCTACAGATGAGGGATTACAAGTACATCACCCTGTAATGTATTTTACTTCTTTTTTAAAAAAAAAATTCAAAGGCACAATAAATATGTCCGTGGACAAGGGAGAGGTTTAACCAGCACGTTGTTCTTTTTTCCCTGCTGTTTAAAAAGCACAATAGAACTAGAAAAAGGAATAGGCTAATCATCAGTAGGAGAATTCTTCTGAGGTGGAGGGGTCTTTCTGCAATGAGAATCCTGGGTCCAGGCAGTCAGTCTTTGGCACTTCACAGCGGTGTCGGTAGTCAGCAGGACTCAATAAGGGCCTTTTCAGCGTGGAGCCAAAGCAGTCTTTCGCTTAGTGGAACTTTACATTAATTCAGTTTCCTGGTTCTATGGAGTGGCAGGGCTTCTAGGGTCTTTGTGTAGTGCGTCTTTACCTGTGGAAAAAAAAACCTAACATACTTCATTAGTGCCTGTCAGCGATTTGCAGACTTTACAGCTATGTGGGCACATTTAAGCCCCCCTTGTCTTGGTTGTTAGCTATTTTTCCTCAGTTAACTCATTCTTCTTCCTTTTTCCTTTTTTGGCTTCTTTTAACCTACAAAGGAAACTTAGTTTTCACTTATACACCTTTTCTAACAATGAACACATATACATTGCCTTTATACAGTACATTAGTCTTATTATTTAAAGTTTGTCACATATAGTCTGTTACTAAAATAATTTTTTTTTAGAGCTTTGGGACAACAAGCTAGGACAAGCACACCCACTTTGACGAGTTTATTTATTTATTTCATACAACCTCTAGTCCAATAGTTTTCCACCATCCCCGCCCTCTGGCTTGAAATCTAAGACAGCCAGAAGGATTCCATGTACAATATGGGGAGTGGGTTAACTTTCCATGTCCTTGCTTCCAAAAACTATTGGTATGCAAGTTTTACTAACAATTTTCAATTAAAAGATTTGGCCAATAAAGTTTCTCTTTCTCTTACTTAAGGAAATGTATTAAGCTTTAGTATACCATATTTTTCCCAATTTATCCAAACACTTTGTATTCCAAGTTTCTCTTTCTCTTACTTAAGGAAATGTATTAAGCTTTAGTATACCATATTTTTCCCAATTTATCCAAACACTTTGTATTCCAAGTTGAACAAAACAAGTATCTGTATTCCAATCCAGACTATCCCATAAACAAAACAATTTTGGCCACGAGACAGACACCACAAGACAGAACATAAAACACAAAACAATTTTTTACTGTGCCATCAAAGGCATGGTATGTTGAATGCTGTTCAGCTAGCATCAGTCTACCCCTTCTGGGCATGATTTTAGGCAAAACAAGGGAATTACCCCATATTTTCTTGTATGTGTTTTATAGGCAGCCCCTGTTTTAGTGGCTCCTATATTATTAGTTAGATAATTTGCATTAATACAGATGCTTGCTGGCTCACTTTTTACTTGTAACTCCTGCTTGTAAACACGGAAAGAAAACATCATCACTCACAGTGCTCTTAGAGCCTAATACAATTTTAATTACATAGCACTGGATACATTCTTCAGCTAATTTAACAAAATTGTTCATAGCCAAATGATTGCAATCTAATAATTTCTTTGCCTGAATTTATTTACAAACATTTCAAAGACACCAAGAACTTTTTACTGTAGTACGTTTACAAAGTTCAACTGCTGTTCCCTCCAGCAACTATAGACTTAACTTTTCACTGTGCCTTAAATCACTTGCTTGTCCTTTCAACAGCCACTTACCAACTCGGATCACCATTCCAAATATTCTTCTGAGTATTTGAACCCACATGCGTATACTTACTTACTCTGTTTTTGTTTTTTCACTACACCCTAAAAGTTTCCAACCTGTTCTCCAAGCTCTCTGTCTGTTGCCTGGCCGCCTGGGCCCGATCCTTTTTTTTTTTTGAACCGTCTCTTTTCATGGGTACCAACGTATTCCACTACCAGTTTTAACTAGGAGGGTGGGCTTTTTAAGTAGCCCCCACCCTTCTGGTCCTTTCCCTAAAACATTTCTACTCACAAAACTACTCGAGTTCTTCCTTGTGAGGCTTGCCACCTGGGCAAAATGCACGGCCCACTGGTGTTTAATTATTTAATTTCCTCTTGTAGCAAACACACTGCTGTTACGGTGTATGCTGAGCACAAATAGTTACATTTTGGCAAGTCCCTAAAGGACTGGTACTTGCTTAACCAGGGCTTCCTTTTCTAACTGGAAATCTTGTCTCAAAGCCTGCAACTTGCCCTGGGCGCAGGTTTCAGTTGCTGCCTGGGTCATGATCCATGCTCTTAATTACTTAATTCTAGTTATTAAGTACATATTTGTTTCTTTTCTCCAACTACTTTATTGCCCAGTCCTGCTGCAACTGAGGGTAGATCCCCTTTCCAGTTCTCAGACTTACTGCAGCTGAGAGTAGGCTCACCTTTAATCATGCAATCCTCAACATATAACACCAACAGTGCCCAACAAAGAAACACAAAATAACAAAGGTAAAACAGATAGATGGTGTAAATTCTATAGGGCTCCCCCATTCTCAATTGCTCACCAAACTGTGACAAATCTGTTACCAATTTATCTACTGCAGGACGTTGGGGGAACACACCATATAATCAAATTTTAAAGCTTAATTAAAAATAATAAAACAACAATAAAGAGTGTTGGGAACACTCCCACATTACTCAGGAAGGACATAAATACTTCAACCCTTAAGCCACTTTAATACTTACACATGTCCAAACTGGCCACGACTGTATAACGTTCAGAGAAGGGGAATAGGCAGACGGAAGATTATCCTGTATACAGCTTGTCCAGAATTTTCAACATGCTTCCACTCTTGGGAGAGCTGTTTTTTACACCCTGGAATCTCCTGCAGTGTCTCTTTTAGAGAGTCCAGTTCAGATTCCAGCCCGTGGCTTCTCCAGTTTCACCAAGTCAAGCTGAATTTCAAATTAACCCGTTCCTAGACAAATTGCTCACACTGTGTCAGAGGCTTTTCTTTGGTGATTAAAAGCTCCTTTGAGATATATGATCTTATCTAGATTGAAGGTACCTTCTAATGGGCATTGTTTAAATAGATTTTCACGCGTGTAAAGATTCCAATTCTCTAAATACCTGCAGGTTTTAGGACCATAATGTACGTACATGTAACATACTGGGGTACCCTTAGGGGGTGAGGTGGAATATTTAGACTGTCCCTCCCCCGTTTTCCACTTACACACACACCAAGGCCATTATTTCCTATTACTAAGATGCATTTTATTTTACTGCACAGTCAATAAATTCAGATGGCATGAGCCCAACAGAGACAGACGTCCCCACGGACAGTCTTTCTCCCAGTGTGGCTCTGGGGCATATGCTGGGGGATTTTTACAAGAGCTCTTCATACAGCTTTAAACATACAGCTCCAAAAGCTACCCGGTTCCAGAAATCTTCTTTAAATGTTTAAGTATTAGAGACAATGGGGCGTCCCCCAGGCACTTACTGCCAACTTGTCCCATTTGGTAAGGGGACTCTAACCCCTCTTTCCCGCGTCGAGGTAAAGGGACTCTAATCCCCACCTCCCGCGTCGAGCGCTCACTTACCTCTCCAGGGGACTCAAACACCTGGACTGGGACTCAAACCCAGGCTGGGACTCTAACCCAGACTACTTGGATCCTGCGCAAACCTGGACTGGGACTCTAACCCAGACCTGGACTGGGACTCTAACCCAGACCTAAGTTGTCAGGGACTCGAACCCCGACAATCTGCACTGGGACTCTAACCCAGGCAACCTTAACCCTACTCAATGGGTAGGTGGATGTTGCTGGATTTCTACGAGCTTCAGCTGGTTCACAGAACTCGCCTTATCGCCGACGCAGAGATCAGATTACCAGGCAAGGCTCCTCTAAACCAGAGGATGCACGCTGCGTTGCCTCAGAGTCTGATCCCCTGACGGAGACTCAGACAAAGTCCCGGCGGAGTCGCCAAAGATGTTGGGGACTTTAACCCCGACAGCGAAATTAGTTGTCTATAAACAGAGAGACAGGCAACACCAGCAAGGTCCGATTTAAAGCCTTTTATTGACAAGTGCACGCATCAACAAAAGGCTGCTCGTCTCCAGTGAGAACCAGCAGCTTTTTACAGCTTAGCATTAGCCTATATAGACAGTTTTATTACGTCATACATCACTCACTTAAGCAAAACCCACCCCCCTTTGTTTAACAACTTATAACTAGACACTTTTAATATACACACATGCCTAGACTTTATGTCTACAACTTTAGATTATTAATTATATCTTAACAACACCCATAAGTTAGAAATACAGGGGAGTTTTTAAACAAACCTATAACTCAACCAAAAAGTTAGAATCTGAACCGTGGGATGCTAGAGTTCCTTATCAACTCTTCAAACACTGTTCTTAGCACAGTTTATAACTTCTCATTTCTATCAAATGCTATCCACTTCCCCTGCTTTAGAAGCAGTAATGGACCATCTCTCCGTGTCAATGGCCGGGGGCAGACATCCATGCTCATCCTTCTGAACCTCTTTGGATTGTTTGACACTGCTGAAAATGAGATACTGCTGTCTAACCTCAGAGGCAGCAGCAGTCCAGAGGATGCACTAACATTGTCTGAATCCTTCTTGGAGGGATGCACCTAATTAATGGTGATGGGAAACTGCACCTTCAGCACTAGACCCCTCCCTTGTGGAATCACACAAGGATCAGTTCTCTCTCTGGGGCTTTTCAGCATCTCCATGCAGCCTCTATGGGAACTTGTCACACAACATGAACTCAAACGCACAGTGTCAAAAGGTGACACTAATCTCCTCCTGTCCTTCCCATACGACCAAACCAGTATCACCACCATGGTCCAGTTTTCGGAAGGACCAGCTGGCTGCAGCTGAACCCAAGCAAGACAGAGGTGATGTGGTGGGCAGAACTAAATATTTTTAACGGTTCACTGCCACGCTGAAGACTCCACAACCACACCTGGACAATTCAGTCCGTAGTCTAGGAGGGCTCTTGGCTATTTTGCTGATGCTGAGCTCTCTCATATCACCGTCTGTGAGTAGTGCTTTCTACCATCTCCGGTTAACTAGGAGGCTCCATTGAATGAGACTCCTGGAAAGACTGACTCAGCCTGGAACATCAGATTTCAATTTCACCGAGGAGACACTGGAAGGAAATGAACCAAGAGGGTTGAAATGCAAACACTAATCCAGTGTCTATCCTGCCAATACTCCCTCCCCCCTTGTTCCATGGCAGCTTTGGGGGGAGTCCTCTGTCCCCAGGCAGGTCCCCAGCTGCACTCTATCCACAGGAACATTGTGTTGATGTTGCTTTTATTGTGTCTGTTCCCCCGAAGTGACCCCAGTGACTGTGATGTGTTGGCAGGTTTCTGAGGTGGGGTGGAGGTGGAGTCCCGGAGTTCACACCTCACAGGAGTGGGGAGCTCACAACCTCCAGCTAGTTCTGAAAACCTCATATTCACCTTGTGACTATGGCGAAGGCTCAGGCTCCCTCTTCCAACCTTTCCTCTGCATCCCACCCAATGAACAGCCCCTGCCAGAGCAGGAGTCCATTCCCTCCTTGCGTGACGGAGAGATCATGGTTACGGCAGGGAAGTCAGGATGCCTGGGTGGGGTCTGTAATCCTGCCACTCAATCTTTGTGTGGCCTTGGCCAAATAACATCTCCCTGTGCCTCAGTTTACCTATCTGTTTAATGAGGAATGGTCATAGTGACTTTCCTTTGTGAGGTGTTTTCCACATTCTTCAATGAAAGGTGCTGCACAGTCTGATGAGAGTTATTGGGGAGAATTCTTTGATCACTTAGTAACAGCACCATGTGCCTGCAGAAAGTGCTTATGTCTCCCCTCACGCATCTTTCTATAGATCTGTCTGTTTACTATCTACCCATCGCTCTTGGGACTTTACAGGGTATCAGACCTTATGGAGTTTTAAGCATTATCACTCGTTTTCCTACCAATCAACTATAATTTTTAAATATACACAAATGCACAGAGCAGCCAATTCCTCTCTGACTCAGCACAGAGCCCCAGAGTTCTCATCTCCCTCTGGGAAGGTCCCTTAATTACTGTTTACTCCCAAAGCTGGATAAAGAGCACAGAAGCCCAGACAGGCTTGTCTCCAGCCTGTTTACATTCAGATGCTCACTTATCTCCTAGAGGCTGAGCGACCCCCCTGGGATTGCACAGAGCTATATTAGAAATGGTGCACGTTTCGGTGTCAGCTTTCAGTGTGGGATGTTGCTGCAGATGCTGGGGTGAGAGACGTGTGGGACACGGCTACCTGAGGGGGATTCCCGGGGAAGACACTTCTGTTTAAGGATTCACAGGTACCCACGTCTTGCTGAGGAGCTCACCTGCGCAACAAACCATGGATGTGATGGGACAGAGAATAGGTCTGTGGTCCTTTCCGCTCTGCACAGCCATTAAACATCCAAGGGCCCTTGCCACAGTGGATGAGTTTGCTTCAGTATCATGGGTTAAAATGTCCCTTTTTGCTGTGCACTCCAGCCCCAAATTTGCTTTATTTCAGTGCCACAGTAGACTCTTCAGGATGAAAGGGTTAGTAGATGTAGAATGCAAGGCCAAATTCTGAGGCCAGTTTACTCAAGCCCCACTGAGGCAAAACTCCCCATGGAGTAAGAACTGAGTAAAGAGCTCAGGAGCCAGCTGTGTATTAATGCACAGACACTGTCACCTCCTCCTCTTGCATTTCAGGGCTCCGGTTATTAAAGGGGGAGTGGGGGCTGTTCCCTGACTTTTATCTCCATGGAGCTGCTTGGGCTCCTCACTGGAACAATTCTAAGAATGTTTCAGCATGAGCAAAACATCTTTTCTCTTAGCTTCATTTGAGAAGTAAGCTCAAACGTTATGCCGGAAACTCAAAAAACAATTCAGCCGGAAGCAGACACCCGGCATGTGAAATTTCAATCCAATTGCTTAAAGTCTGGCAAATTTATAAGCAACTGAAAATGAGGTCTCCTAATTGAAGGTGTCATACAGCCTTAACCAACGGTGGTGCCCTGCCACCAGCACCACCTACAAGGGCCAATCCATTTGTGAATCCCTTGTGTTTGACTAAGGCCTGGTCTACACTGGCATTTTATATCATAGAATCCTAGAGACACAGGGGGAGAAGGAACCGCAAGTGTTAGCTAATCTACCCCCTAGCCAAGATGCAGGATTTGTTGTGTCTAAGCCATCCAGGACAGATGACTGTCCAGCCTCCTGTAAAACCTGCAGTTAAGCAGTCTCCATGATTTTCCAAGGCGTCTGTTCCATTGTCCTTCTATTCCTACATTTAGGCAGTTTATGCTGAGATTTAATCTAAATCTGCTATGCTATAGTTTGAACCCATTGCCTCTTGTCCTGCCCTCTGTGGCAAGAGTGAACAACTTTTCTCCATCTTCTTTATTTCAGAGTGGTAACCATGTTAGTCTGTATTAGCAAAAACAATGAGGAGTCCTTGTGGCACCTTAGAGACTAATACATTTATTTCGGCATAAGCTTTCATGGACTAAAACCCACTTCATCAGATGCATGGAGTGAAAAATACGGTAAGCAGAATATATATTCTAACACATGAAAAGATGGGAGTTGCCTTACCAAGTGGGGAGTCAGTTCTGACAAGCCAATTTAATTAAGGTGGATGTGACCTATTCTCAACAGTTGACAAGAAGGGGTGAATACCAAGTGAGGTAAAATTACTTTTGTAGTGCTAACGAGGCCAATGCAATCGAAGTGGCCCATTTCCAACAGTTGACAAGAAGGTGTGAGTATCAGCAGAGGGAAAATTACTTTTGGTGGTGACCCATCCACTCCCAGTCATTATTCAGGCCAATTTGATGGTGTCCAGTTTGCAAATTAATTCCTGTTCTGCAGATAGTTGTTGGAGTCTGTTTTAATTTTGTTGTTGCTGAAGAACTGCCAGTTTCAAGTCTGTCATTGAGTGTCCACAGAGATTGAAGTGCTCTACTACTGGTTTTTGAATGTTACAATTCTTGATGTCTGATTTGTGTCCATTTATTCTTTTGCGTAGAGACTGTCCAGTTTGGACAGTCTAGTGGACAAAATCAGCAACAACAAAATTAAAAGAGACTCCAACAACTATCTGCAGAACTGGAATTAATTTGCAAACTGGACACCATCAAATTAGGCCTGAATAATGACTGGCAGTGGATGGCAGAGGGGCATTGCTGGCACATGATGGCATATATCACATTGGTAGATGTGCAGGTGAATGAGCCCCTAATGGTTTGGCTGATGCGGTTAAGTCCTATGATGATGTCCCTTGAATAGATATGCGGACAGAGTTGGAAATGGGGTTTGTTGCAGGGATTGGTTCATGGATTAGTGTTTTTGTTGTGTAGTTGCTGGTGAGTATTTGCTTCTGATTGGGAGGCTGTCTGTAAGCAAGGACTGGCCTGTCTCCCAAAATCTGTGAGAGTGAGAGATCGTCCTTCAGCATTGGTTGTAGATCCTTGATGCGCTGGAGAGCTTTTAGTTGGGGGCTGTAGGTGACAGCTAGTGGCGTTGTGTTACTCTCTTTGTTGGGGCAGCAAAGAGTCTTGTGGCACCTTATAGACTAACAGACATTTTGGAGCTTTCGTGGGTGAATACCCACTTCGTTGGATGCATGTTGCTGGGCCCATTGTGTAGTAGGTGACTTCTGGGTACCCTTCTGGATCTGTCAATCGGTTTCTTCACTTCCCCAGGTGGGTACTGTAGGTTTAAAAATGCTTGGTAGTGATCCTGTAGGTGTTTGTCTGTGTCCGAAGGATTGGAGCAAATGCAGTTGTATCTTAGAGCTTGGCTGTAGACAATGGATCGTGTGGTGTGTCCTGGATGGAAGCTGGAGGCATGCAGGTAAGTATAGCAGTCAGCAGGTTTCCGGTATAGGGTGGTGTTTATGTGACCATCGCTTATTTGCACTGTAGTGTTGAGGAAGTGGACCTCTTCTGTGGATTTGTCCAGGCTGAAGTTGATAGTGGGGTGGAAATTGTTGAAATCCTGGAAGACTGCTGCCATGTCCCCCTCAGTCTCCTCTTGCCCAAACTAAACATACAGAGTTCCTTCAGCCTTTGCTCATATGGCTTGAATACTCCCCCTTTCATCATTTTTGTTGCTTGCCTCTGGTCATTTCCAGTTTCTCTATGTCCTTCCTATACATTGGTGACCAAATTAGACACAGTTCTCCAGCTGAGGCCGAACCAGCACCCAGTGCACCTCCTTTGACTTGCATGTGATGCCTTGGCTAATGAATCCAAAAATTACATTTTCTTTTTTTTTGCAACAGCAAAAAAATCCACACCCCTGAGAGATGTAGTTATATCAACCTAACCGCGATATAGTTGGCATGAGGTCAACGGAAGAATTTTACAATCCACTTAACTACCACCTCTTGGGGAGGTGGATTACCTGTGTGGATGCAAAAACCCCTGCCATAGGTGTAAGTGATAAGGAAGAACCACTGTCGCATTTTAAGCGTAGACAAGTCCTCAAGCAGATCTTCCAGAAAAAACATCCAGTCTGGATCTATAGACATGCAGAGTTGGAGAATCCACCACTTCCCTTTGCAGTTTGTTCCAAATATTAATCACTTCAGTGCTAAAAATTTGGCCTTTACTTCCAGCTAGTATTTTTCTGGCTTTATTTTCCAGCCATTGGGCCTTGCTCTGCATTTCTCCGCTAGATTACAGAGCCAGTTATTTGTGTTTGTGTGTGTTTATATATTGGTTCCCCCGCCTCCAACTCCTGCCTTCCTTTTGCCACTGAACAGAAGTTTTAGCCAAAGTTGTTCACACTCTTGACTGAGGAATTGTGGCTTCCAAGCTGTCTAATAAACTCTTCGTAAAGAACACCCAATTCTCATTCTCTCTCAAAATTTTTCCTCCCAATCAGTTTTGTTGATAATTTGCTTCACCTGAGGAGAATTAGCCCTTTTGAAACACAAAGTGTCCATAGATGTTACTGGTTGGGAACTGTTCTCTGTTTGTCCATTTGAATGTAATCAGTTCCATTCTTTATTTTCCTCTCATCTGTCATAAGCCCCCTTCTTTGTCTCTTCTCTAAACTAAACAGTCCCAGACTTTTCAGTCTGCAGATGGCAGCCTCCCCCATTCTCATAGCCTGTCTCAGAAACCCCCTTTCTATCTGCTATATCCTTTATAGAGACTGGGTGATCAGATCCAGAGCAAGGTTTCCTCCATCCCATTCCTTAGGCATCCCATCATTTTCTTTGTTTTGGCCACTGCTATGAGTGACGCCAAGGTCTTTCCTCTGAGTTGTCTTCTAGTTGGGATGTTTCTCTCTGGTACGTGTTTTGTAAAAACTTTGGTTTTTTTTCCACTCTCAGATTTTGAGCAACTGGGTGAATGGGGAACTCCCTTGAGCATGGACTCTCTAACCTGGGTTTAATTGCATTAAGGAACAATGATGGATAACCAGTATTCACACTCTTGTTTCCTGCTGGTGCCTATTAAGGTTTCCCACATCAGATGTATAGGAAGTATTGAGGCGGGGGACACCATAAAATATGGAATTGGCATTGATAGGGTCATGTGTTCACAATTAATTTGCCTGAATAATGAAAATGTCATTTTTCAGTGTGTGAAGAGCAACCAATCTGCTTCATCCATTAGAAAAGCCTCCAGTGGTACATTTAATGTTTCAAATTAACATTGTCTCTCCATACAGGCATTTGTACTGCGACCATCACCCTAGACCCTGGACACATACAGGAAGTCAAGGGAACATACGGTACATGCAGGAAACACCGTTCTGTCTCAGAGTTGGACACCTTCTCTCCTACTCCATGTCAGATTCCAACACAACTGCTTTCAAGAACCCTTCTAGCTTCATTCTGCTGGGCTTTCCTGGGCTGGAGGCAGCCCATGTCTGGATCTCCATCCCCTTCTGCACCATGTACACCATAGCCATCTTGGGGAACTTCACCATCCTGTTCATTGTGAAGATGGAGCCGAGCCTTCATGGGCCCATGTACTATTTTCTCTGCATGCTGGCCATCACCGACCTGGTCCTGACTACATCTACCCTGCCCAAATCACTGAGCATCTTCTGGTTCAGTTCCAGGGAGATCGATTTCAGTGCCTGCCTCACCCAGATGTACTTCTTTCACTGCTTTTTAGAGATGGAGTCTGGGATCTTTGTAGCCATGGCTCTGGATCGCTATGTGGCCATCTGCAACCCCCTGAGACATTCTGCCATCCTGACAAACCCCGTTGTGGCCAAGATTGGCCTGACCGTGCTGCTGCGAGGCTGCCTGGTTATACTGCCCCTTGTCCTCCTGGCAAGACAGTGGCCATATTGCAGAACCAACATCATCCCCCAGCCGTACTGCGTACATATAGCCGTGGTGAGTCTGGCCTGCACCGACACCCGCGTCAGCAGTTACTATGGGCTCTTTGTGCTATTCTGTGTGATGGGTCTGGATGTGATTTTTATCGCCGTGTCCTATATCCAGATCCTCAGGGCCATCTTCAGCCTCCCCACAAAGGACGCCCGGCTCAAGACTTTTGGGACCTGCAGCTCCCACCTCTGTGTCATTTTAGCCTTTTACATCCCACATCTCTTCATCTCCCTCATGTACCGGGTTGGCCAGAATGTGCCTGGGCAATTCCACATTCTCATTGCCAGTGTGTACCAATCAATGCCCCCCACGCTAAATCCCATCATCTATGGGGTGAGGACCAAAGAGATCCGGGGCAGGCTGCTCCGGCTCTTTACTCAAGAAGGGACCTAAAGTTTTCTCCTGGTCCTCTGGCTCTCAGACCGAGCTCTGTGCAGAGCTGCCTGGTGACATGGTGATGGGCCTTCTTCCCTGAATCACTGACTGGACAGTCACAGTGACATTAATCCCTTTCCTGGCCTTACTGTTCTGTGTCAACGTGACAGACTGAGGAATTGCTCTGTGTACAACTCACTGACTTACAGGATTGGCACCATTCTAATTGCTGGTAACTGGACCCCTGAGGCCACTTTCCCTTCCCTGCCTATTCCCCAAGCTCCTGCCCCTGGCCCCACCTCTTCCCACAAGGCCCCTCCTCCTGTCCCAAGTATTCCCACAAGGCCCCGCTCCCTTCTCCACCTCTTCCACCACGGCCCCACCTCTGCTCTGCCCAGTGATGAGCTGCCAAATTCTTAACAACGGGTTCCCTATAAAAAGTTCTGATTTAACAACGGGTTCCCTATAAAAAGTTCTGATTTAAGGGATGTGCGGCAGCATGTATTTTTTGTACCAATAGGGTTACCATACGTCCATATTTTCCCAGGAGGTGATTAAGAACCGAAAAGCCTGACATGTCCAGGAAAATACAGATGTATTTTAACCCTACCTAAAGTTCTTTTTTAAAAAGATGGGGCTGAACTAGAAATGAGCTCCGTTTCACATGTGTGGGTGGTGATCAGGGACAGTCTCAATTTTTGGGTCTTTTTCTTATATAGGCTCCTATTACCCCTCACCCCCGTCCCGATTTTTCACACTTGCTGTCTGGTCACTCTAGGGTGTGCACATGTGTGGGTCCCAGCTGCTCCCTGCCCCCCCCTCATTAAAGCAGGTGTGCAGGGTTACTGCCCTGGGAACTGCAGGGCACCAGTGGATGTGGGGCTGGCTGCAGATAGGGGCGTGGGGCAGGGCTAGCTGGAGGCAGGGAGTGACACGGGCTGGCTGTGGGCAGGTGATGCAGACGGGCGGGCTGCGGGTGGCTGTGGGCAGGGGGTGGCTGCGGGCGGCTGTGGGCAGGGGGTGGCTGCAGGCAGGGGGTGGCTGTGGCAAGGGCTGGCTGCGGGCAGAGCGCGGAGGTGGGCAGGGGGTGGGGCTGAGGGTGGGTGTGGGCAGGGGCTGGCTGGGGGTGGCTGGGGGCAGGGGCTGGCTGGGGGCAGGGGCTGGCTGCGGGCGGCTGTGGGCAGGGGCTGGCTGCGGGCGGCTGTGGGCAGGGGCAGGCTGGGGGTGGCTGGTGGCTGGGGGCAGGGGCTGGCTGGGGGCAGGGGGGGGCTGTGGGCAGGGGCTGGCTGTGGGCAGGGGCTGGCTGGGGTGGCTGTGGGCAGAGGGTGGCTGGGGCAGGGGTGGCTGTGGGCAGGGGCTGGCTGGGGCGGCTGTGGGCAGGGGCTGGCTGCGGGCAGGGGTGGCTGTGGGCAGGGGTGGCTGGGGCAGGGGCTGGCAGGGGTGGGGCAGGGGCGGCTGTGAGCAGGGGCTGGCTGGGGCAGGGGCTGGCTGGGGCTGGCTGGGGTGGCTGGGGGCAGGGGTGGGGCAGGGGCTGGCTGGCTGGGGGTGGCTGTGGCAGGGAAGGCGGGGAGGGGCTGGCAGGGGAGGTGGGGAGGGGCTGGCAGGGGAGGCGGGGAGGCGCAGACACTCACACGGGGCGGGGGCTGGGAGCAGCCAGGGACTCACCAGGCAGCAGCAGGAGCCCCAGGGCCAGAGGGCCGAGGAGCAGGAGCAGCAGCAGGGCCAGGAGGCAGCTCACGTGGCTCTCGCAGCGCAGCACAGCGCCCCCCGGCGGCCGGGAGGAGGAATTACAGGCTTCCCAGGCAGAGCCCATCAAAGCTTCCCTCGCAGGGCAGCCAGTTAACAAGCGGTTCTAAATTTAACAACGGGTTCCCGCGAACCGGTGCGAACCGGCTCCAGCTCACCCCTGGCTCTGCCCCTTTCCCCAGAGTCACACCCTGTTGCTCGCTCCTTTCCTCCCCAACCCCATCAACGTTCTGGATCATCTCGACCTCCCTCCTTGCCCAGGTGAACTCCCTCTGCTTGGGGGCTGGGACAGGAGCTGCTGCAGGCTGACAAGGAGCCTGCAGTGAGTGCAGCAAGGACGCAGCACTGGGGCCGACAGGCGGATGAGAAGCGGAGAGGGAAGCCAGGAAGTTGTATAAGAGAAGCTGGGGGTTGGAACCAGGGTTGTGTTGCAGGCGGGTGAGACTGTGAATCCTACAGCTCGTGAGCCCTAAAGCTCAGCTACGGAGTCCTGAGGGCAGAGACCCTTGTGTGGCTTATTTCTTTAGGTTTCGGTTCCCTTTTGTTCCTCCCGGCTGGGGGCCTGTAGCTGGCAGGGTCCCTGCACTGGGGATGGGCTGGGAGCCCTTTGCTCTGAGCCAAGCCTCAGGGGCAGGGCCAGGGATCAGCTTTGAAGCTAAAAGGACAACAGCTGGGAGAGGCGGAAGGATGGTCCTCTGCATTAGCTGTGAAGACGGGATTCTGGGCAGAGTCTGGGATGGCTTCAGTGCCCCACAGGGAGGGAGATAAGCAGCAGACCTACATTTAGCCAGGTATTAACACATCTAAACGACATCTTATGTAGAACTACAGGACATCCATTGCCCAGGGGCTGAAGCTGAACAGTGCTGCTATGTTCCTGGTGCAAGACACTTCTCTTCCTGCTGCCTCAGTTTCCCCATCTGTAAAAGGGGGATATCTCTTGGGAGTAGTGAGCAATAGTCCGGGAATCACCTATCAGCAGTGAACTCTGTGACCATGTGTCACTGTGCCTCAGTGCGACACAGCTGAGGATGCCAAATTCATGACAAACTGCTGAGAAATAGGGCAGACTCACCCCAGAC
Source organism: Mauremys reevesii (assembly GCF_016161935.1). Lineage (NCBI taxonomy): Eukaryota > Metazoa > Chordata > Testudines > Geoemydidae > Mauremys > Mauremys reevesii. The sequence continues at coordinate 6,862,336 of NC_052623.1, forward strand.
TGGTGGTTTTTCTGTCATTAGATTATACTAAGCCAGTACCAAATGTAAATTTCTGTCTCACCACACTCGTTAACTAGAAGCCAAAAGTGCAGTCTCCTGAGGCATCCCAGACCTTGGCTAACCACCCTGACACTAGACTCTATGATGAGCAGTCAGTGAAAACCACTTTCACCACATATAGGGTCCTTCTAATCTCAAGAGACCAGCCACTTAGCCAGGTCAATATATAACTCAGATCTTACCCAGGGATCAATCTGCTGCCAATCCTTTAGCAATTAAAAACTAAAGGTTTAAAAATAGAATAAAAGAAGAGGAGCTATAAATGGTTTATAGGTCAGATACATGCAAGTGATTTTTCTGTGTTCATAGATCAGAATCATAGCAGTGATGGTATAAACTGCCTCCTTGCAAAAGTCTCTCTGGAAATTACCGAAGCTGGTTGCTGGTCATCAGTCTTTGTTCAGAGCTTCTGTGTTGGAAATCCAGTGTAGGGAAAGGAAGACAGGATGAAGATGTCTCAGGGGTTCTTTTATATCCTCTGACTTGTGCATGGAATTTTACTGTCCCAAACAAAGCCCATACCACAAATCGTCAATATTCATAACTTCAGACACAAAGAAGATACATGACAAAGCCCTGGCTGGGATGATTTAGTTGGGTTTGGTCCTGCTTTGAGCAGGGGGTTGGACTAGATACCTCCTGAGGTCCTTTCCAACCCTGAGATTCTATGATTCTATGATTCTATAAACAAGACAATCATACTTAGGGAATCATAATTTTCACATTCACTCCTGACATGACATACTTTGCACAAGATTTGTTGCAATTGTATAACAGGGGTGTGATAAACATAGAGCTAAGGATAACATAGAATCCCTCCTGGGAAGCTGTTCTAAATCACTCTACCTATAAGGGGTTAAGAAGCTCAAATAACCTGGTTGGCACCTGACCAAAAGGACCAATAAGGAAAGAAGATACTGTCAAATCGGGAGAGGGGGGGAGGTTTTGTTTGGGCTCTCTTTGTTTGTTCCCTCTCCGGACAGTAAAACATCTCCTGAAAACATACCTGGAATGATCAATCTAAGACTACAAAAATTGTAAGTAGGGGCAAGGAAATGTGTTAGATTATCTTTTGTTTTAGCTTGTGAATTTTCCCTATGCTAAGTGGGAGTTTTAGTCCTGTTTTTTGTAACTTTGAAGCTGAGCCTAGAGGGGAATCCTCTGTGTTTAAAATTTTTTATTACCCTGTAAAGTTACCTTCCATCCTGATTTTGCAGGTGTGTTTCTTTTACTTTTTCTTTAAATAAAGTTCTTCCTTTAAGAACCTGATTGATTTTCAGTGTCCTAAAGGCAAAGAGTATGGTCGATACTCACATTACTCTCAAGCCTCCCCTGGAAAAGGGCTGAAGGGGCTTGGGGGAATAGGAACTCCAAGTGACCCTTTTCCTCAATTTTTGTGTAAATCACTTGGTGGTGGCAGCAATACCGTCCAAGGACAAGGAAAGGAATTGTACCTTGGGGAAATTTTAACCTAAGCTGGTAGAATATAAACTTAGGGGGTCTTTCACGTGGGTCCCCACATCTGTACCCCAGAGTTCAGAGTGGGGAGGGAACCCTGACAAGTGGTAACAACAATGATAAAAATGATCCTATTCAATCATACAGCATCACACCATGTTCTCGTTCCGCGAGGGTGCGACAGCTGCCAGCCACCTAAGCAAGGCCCATTGCCTGGGTTCTAGCAGGGCAAGCAGCTGGGACCCTACAGCCACTGGAGCAGATAAAACCATGTTTTGATGCAGGGAGCCTGGTCCTTATACAAAGGAAGGAGGAAAGAGTTCTTTAAAACTGAGAGGTGGACTTGGCTGTTTCCTCCAGGTACCACCAGCCACCCCCCTTGGATTCGAACAACTTGCCCAGAGAGGTGAGAGTCCCTGTGTTTTCTGGGACTAGCCCAAGAACAGACCTCCTGTGATTGGATCCCTGGGGTGCAACCAGGACTGTGGGACAGCTGAGCCCTCTGTCCCGCCAACCTGGGGTGTCCCTCTGTCACTGTGATACTGAGTCAAGCCACAAACCTCTGGCAGGAACTGCGCTTACACAGCCATCCACAGGCAGGGACACACCCAACTGAGTTACATGAATAATCTCCCAGCCACTCAAAACTAACACTAGAGAGGCTCAAGCCAATTCCCCCCCAGCTCCTCAGCCTTCTACACCAAAACGGCACGGTCCTGCCCTGCTCTGAAGCCTGGCCAGTGTAAGTTCATTACCCAGTTCGCCTCTCCCTCAATGTGGAGAGGTCACACACTAACCTTTAAAAGCAACAAAGAATCCTGTGGCACCTTATAGACTAACAGACGTTCTGCAGCATGAGCTTTCGTGGGTGAATACCCACTTCTTCAGATGCATCTCTTGCATCTGAAGAAGTGGGTATTCACCCACGAAAGCTCATGCTGCAGAACGTCTGTTAGTCTATAAGGTGCCACAGGATTCTTTGTTGCTTTTACAGATCCAGACTAACACGGCTACCCCTCTGATACTTGACACTAACCTTTGTAACCTGAGCTGAGATTTCCCAAGCACTTGAACCAAAACACATCTTTTAGGTAAAATAAAAAACTCAATAATAATGAGGGATTTTCAGTTATCCCCATATTGACTGGGTACATGTCACCTCAGGACGGGATGCAGAGATAAAGTTTCTTGGCACCTTAAATAACTGCTTCTTGGAGCAGCTAGTCCTGCAACCCACAAGAGGAGACACGATTCTTGATTTAGTCCCAAGTGGAGCACAAATCTGGTGACAAATCTGAGGAACTGTCCCAGATTGAGGTGTCATTAGAGGAGGTTTTGGAACAAATTGATAAACTAAACAGTAATAAGTCTCCAGGACCTGATGGTATTCACCCAAGAGTTCTGAAGGAAATCAAATGTGAAATTGCAGGACTACTAACTGTAGTCTGTAACATAGCATTAAAATCAGCTTCTCTTCCAAATGACTGGAGGACAGCTGATGTGATGCCAATGTTTAAAAGAGAGCTCCAGAGGTGACCCTGGCAACTACAGGCCAGAAAGCCTGACTTCAGTACTGGGCAAACTGGTTTAAACCATAGTAAAGAACAACATTGTCAGACACATACATTAATTGTTGTGGAAGAGTCAACATGGTTTTTGTAAAGGAATATCATACCTCACCAATCTACTATAATTCTCTGAGGGGGTCAACAAGCATATGTGTTGGTGGGGGTTCAGCTCCCTCCTCCCTCTCAGTTCCCAGACACAGTCTGCTGGAAAAATAACAGTCCAGGGTCCAATCTGCAGGCAATTCGATGGGTTTATTGTGGCTAAACAAGCAAGCATATTCTGCAGTGCTTCACTTCAGTCAGGCTATCTCTATACGCTGATAGAGTTTAACCATATTCCAAAGCCCTTCACACTAGTCGGGCTATCTCTATATGCCTCTTCCCCTCCCTCTTCTACTATTCAATACGCCGATAGAACCGTCTTCTCTTGACCCCTAGCTCCACATGCTGATGGAGCTCCCTCTTCCGCCCCCCTCTTCTGAGAAAACATAATTACAGTCGAACCCATTTATCTCAACCTCGGTTATCTTGCCAATCCTATTAAGTCGAGATTTTACAAGTGGAACCGCCAAACTCCCTCTTTGTCTTATGGATTTCTAATCCCTTATGTCGATTCGCCGAACCCTAATATCTCGAGCCCGGCTCCCCGCGTCCACCGACCCACCGTTTCCCCAGCCGCCCAGCCCCGCATACCCGGTCCCTGCCCGTCCCCGCCCGGCCCCGCATACCTGGTCCCCGCTTCGCCTGCCACCCGCCCGCCCGGCTCCGCGCGGTCCTCGCGCCGCCCGCCCCGCCCGGCTCCGCGCCCGCCCGCCGGCCCGCATACGGTCCCGCCCGCCCGGCCCGCATACCCGGCCCGCATACCCGGTCCCTGCCCGTCCCGCCCGCCCGGGCCCGCAGACCCGGTCCCTGCCCGTCCCCGCCCGCCCGGCCCCGCATACCCGGTCCCTGCCCGTCCCCGCCCGCCCGTCCGGCCCCGCATACCCGGTCCCTGCCCGTCCGGCCCCGCATACCCGGTCCCTGCCCGTCCGGCCCCGCATACCCGGTCCCTGCCCGTCCGGCCCCGCATACCCGGTCCCTGCCCGTCTCCGCCCGCCTGGCCGGCCCCCATACCCGGTCCCTGCCCGTCCGGCCCCGCATACCCGGTCCCTGCCCGGCCCCGCATACCCGGTCCCTGCCCGTCCCCGCCGCCCGGCCCCGCATACCCGGTCCCGGCCCGGCCCCACCGCCCGGCCCCGCATACCCGGTCCCTGCCCATCCCCGCCGCCCGTCCCCGCATACCCGGTCCCTGCCCGTCCCCGCCTGTCCCCGCATATCTGGTCCCCGCTTCGCCTGCCGCCCGGCCCTGCTTACCCGGTCCCGCTTCGCCTGCCGCCCGGCCCGCTTTCCAGGTCCTGCTTCTTTGGCTGCCCGGCTCCGGGTCCCCGTCCACGGCCGCCCGGCCCGCTTCCCCGTCCCGCTTCGCCGGATCCAGCCACGTGCAGGCACCGCGGTAAGGGGGCAGGGAGGGGGTGTTGGAGAGAGGGCAGGGGAGTTCGGGGGGGGGTGGATAGGGGTTTATCTCGATCATCGGTTATCTGGACTATTTTTGGCAAACCCCTGGGCTGGTGACATAACAGGGTTCAACTGTATTCTTGTAGTGCCCCTCCCGTGGCACTCCCCCTTCCAATATATGATCGTGTTCCATTCTGGGGGCGGGTCTTGAGTCTAGAGGCAATGAGGCCTCCTCTTTTGTACCATGGAACTCCTTGTCAGGGGATATTGTGAAGTCCGAGACCATAACAGGGTTAAAAAAAGAACTAGATAAATTCATGGAGCATAGGTCCATAAGTGGCTACCAGACAGGATGGGCAGGGACGGTGTCCCTAGCCTCTGTTTGCCAGAAGCTGAGAATGAGCGACAGGCGATGCATCACTTGCTGATTACTTGTTCTGTTCATTCCCTCTGGGGCACCTGGCATTGGCCACTGTAGAGAGACAGGATACTGGGATAGATGGACCTTGGTTCTGACCCAGTATGGTCATTCCTATATATGTTCTTATGTCTCTCATGAGGAAGTGCTAACCTGTGCTACAGCACCTTGCTCTAGCGGAGGGCTCACAGCTGATGGTCCCAGGTGGAAATAGGCACCTCTCTCCAGCCCATTAGCCAGGCCTCTAGAGGCCCAAATCAGTGGGATTTAGGAGCTTAAGGACCTTTGTGAACTACAAGGAAAAAAACCCATTGTAGTAGTGATGGAATAAACTGCAGGTTCAAATCATGTCTCTGGAGTACATCCACACCTGGGATGGGTCTTTCAGTCCTTTGTTCAGTCTAGCCATTGATAGGAAGAGATCGTCCATCAGTGCTTTTAAAGCAGGGAAAGTGAATAGCAATTATTACAAATGAGAAGTTATAAAATGTAGAAAATGGATAAGGGAAGCAAAAGACACTGGAGACAAATCCATGGCTAGCACAGCTGAGGAAAATAATAATAAGTTTTTGTTAGTATATTAGAAACAAAGGAAATCCTAATAGCAGTATTGGCCTTTATTAGATGGAGATGGTAACACTGTTAATAGTGATACACATTGGGCAAAAATGTTCAATAAACCTTTCTGTGCTGTATTTGGAAAGAAGCAGGATGATGCACTCAGATCACGTGAACTTCTTTCCAGTCTACTGGTAACTATGGGGGATGGTAAACAGCGCCCACTAGGGTCCATAGGGAATCATCATCCAATGGTTTTATTTCCTTGTAGTTCACAAAGGTGTCGATTTTTTTGCTGTTGCAGAAAAAAAGCAAATGTAATTTTTGGATGCAGTAGCAGAGGCATCACTTGCAAATCAAAGGAGGTGATAGTGCCGCTGCACTGGGAGCTGGTTTGGCCTCAGCTGGAGAACTGTGTCTAATTTGGTCACCAATGTATCGGAAGGATGTAGAGAAACTGGAAATGACCAGACGCAAGCAACAAAAATGATGAAAGGGAGAGAATTCAAGCCATATGAGCAAAGGCTGAAGGAACTCTGTTTAGTTTGGGAAAGAGGAGACTGAGGGGGACATGGCAGCAGTCTTCCAGGATTTCAACAATTTCCACCCCACCACCAACCTCAGCCTGGACCAATCCACAAAAGAGATCCACTTCCTGGACACTACAATGCAAATAAGCGATGGTCACATAAACACCACCCTATACCGGAAACATGCTATAGTTACCTACATGCCTCCAGCTTCCATCCAGGACACACCAGACAATCCATTGTCTACAGCCAAGCTCTAAGATACAACTGCATTTGCTCCAATCGTTCGGACACAGACAAACACCTACAGGATGACTACCAAGCGTTTTTAAAACTACAGTACCCACCCGGGGAAGTGAAGAAACAGATTGACAGAGCCTGAAGGGTACCCAGAAGTCACCTACTACACAATGGGTCCAACAAAGAAAGTAACACAACGCCACTAGCTGTCACCTACAGCCCCCAACTAAAACCTCTCCAGCGCATCATCAAGGATCTACAACCAATGCTGAAGGACGATCCCTCACTCTCACAGACTTTGGGAGACAGGCCAGTCCTCGCTTACAGACAGCCTCCCAATTGGAAGCAAATACTCACCAGCAACTACACAACAAAAATACTAACCCAGGAACCAATCCCTGCAACAAACCCCATTTCCAATGCTGTCCACAAATCTATTCAAGGGCCATCATCATAGGACATAACCGCATCAGCCAAACCATTAGGGGCTCATTCACCTGCACATCTACCAATGTGATATATGCCATCATGTGCCAGCAATGCCCCTCTGCCATTCACTCCCAGTCCTTATTCAGGCCTAATTTGATGGTGTCCAGTTTGCAAATTAATTCCAGTTCTGCAGATAGTTGTTGGAGTCTCTTTTAATTTTGTTGTTGCTGATTTTGTCCACCAGACCGACCAAACTGGACAGTCTCTACGCAAAAGAATAAATGGACACAAATCAGACATCAAGAATTGTAACATTCAAAAACCAGTAGTAGAGCACTTCAGTCTCTCTGGGCACTCAATGACAGACTTAAAACTGGCAATTTTTTAACAAAAAAAATTAAAACAGACTCCAACAACTATCTGCAGAACTGGAATTAATTTGCAAATGGGACACCATCAAATTAGGCCTGAATAATGACTGGGGGTGGATGGGTCACCACCAAAAGTAATTTTCCCTCTGCTGATGCTCACATCTTCTTGTCAACTGTTGGAAATGGGCCACTTTGATTGCATTGGCCTCATTAGCGCTATAAAAGTAATTTTACCTCACTTGGTATTCACCCCTTCTTGTCAACTGTTGAGAATAGGTCACATCCACATTAATTAAATTGGCTTGTCAGAACTGACTCCCCACTTGGTAAGGCAACTCTCATCTTTTCATGTGTTAGAATATATATTCTGCTTACCGTATTTTTCACTCCATGCATCTGATGAAGTGGGTTTTAGTCCACGAAAGCTTATGCCGAAATAAATGTATTAGTCTCTAAGGTGCCACAAGGACTCCTCATTGTTTTTGTTGATACAGACTAACATGGTTACCACTGTGAAATAAAGAAGATGGAGGGCAGGACAAGAGGCAATCGGTTCAAACTATAGCATAGCAGATTTAGATTAAATCTCAGCATAAACTGCCTAAATGTAGGAATAGAAGGACAATGGAAGAGATGCCTCGGGAAATCATGGAGGCTGCTTAACTGCAGGTTTTACAGGAGTCCTGGATGGCTTAGACACAACAAATCCTGCATCTTGGCAGGGGGATAGATTAGCTAACACTTGCGGTTCCTTCTCCCCCTGTGTCTCTAGGATTCTATGATATAAAATGCCAGTGTAGAACAGGCCTTAGTCAAACACAAGGGATTCACAAATGGATTGGCCCTTGTAGGTGGTGCTGGTGGCACAGCACCACCGTTAGTTAAGGCTGTCTGACACCTTCAATTAGGAGACCTCATTTTCAGTTGCTTATAAATTTGCCAAACTTTAAGCAATTGGACTGAAATTTCACATGCCGGGTGTCTGCTTCCGGCTGAATTGTTTTTTGAGTTTATGGCATAACGTTTGAGCCAACTTCTCAACATGATGCATGTGTTGCTCATGCTGAAACATTCTTAGAATTGTTCCGGTGAGGAGCCCAAGCACTTCCATGGAGATAAAAGTCAGGGAACATCCCCCACTCCCCCTTTAACAACCGGAGCCCTGAGATGCAAGAGGAGGAGGTGACAGTGTCTGTGCATTAATATACAGCTGGCTCCTGAGGTCTTTACTCAGTTCTTACTCCAAGGGGAGTTTTTCCTCAGTGGGGCTTGAGTAAACTGGCCTCAGAATTTGGCCTTGCATTCTACATCTACTAACCCTTTCATCCTGAAGAATCTACTGTGGCACTGAAATAAAGCAAATTTGGGGCTGGAGGGCACAGCAAAAAGGGACATTTTAACCCATGATACTGAAGCAAACTCATCCAGTGTGGCAAGGGCCCTTGGATGTTTAATGGCCGTGCAGAGCGGAAAGGACCACAGACCTATTCTCTGTCCCATCACGTCCATGTTGCACTGGGTTTGTCGCGCAGGTGAGCTCCTCAGCAAGACGTGGGTACCTGTGAATCCTTAAACAGAAGTGTCTTCCCCGGGAATCCCCCTCCGGTAGCCGTGTCCCACACGTCTCTCACTCCAGCATCTGCAGCAACATCCCACACTGAAAGCTGACACCGAAACGTGCACCATTTCTAATATAGCTCTGTGCAATCCCAGGGGGGTCGCTCAGCCTCTAGGAGATAAGTGAACATCTGAATGTAAACAGGCTGGAGACAAGCCTGTCTGGGCTTCTGTGCTCTTTATCCAGCTTTGGGAGTAAACAGTAATTAAGGGACCTTCCCAGAGGGAGATGAGATCTCTGGGGCTCTGTGCTGAGTCAGAGAGGAATTGGCTGCTCTGTGCATTTGTGTATATTTAAAAATTATAGTTGATTGGTAGGAAAACGAGTGATAATGCTTAAAACTCCATAAGGTCTGATACCCTGTAAAGTCCCAAGAGCGATGGGTAGATAGTAAACAGACAGATCTATACAAAGATGCGTGAGGGGAGACATAAGCACTTTCTGCAGCCACATGGTGCTGTTACTAAGTGATCAAAGAATTCTCCCCAATAACTCTCCAATTGAAGAATGTGGAAAACACCTCACAAAGGAAAGTCACTATGACCATTCCTCATTAAACAGATAGGTAAACTGAGGCACAGGGAGATGTTATTTGGCCAAGGCCACACAAAGATTGAGTGGCAGGATTACAGACCCCTCCCAGGCATCCTGACTTCCCTGCCGTAACCATGATCTCTCCATCACGCAAGGAGGGAATGGACTCCTGCTCTGGCAGGGACTGTTCACTGGGTGGGATACAGATGAAAGGTTGGAAGAGGGAGCCTGAGCCTTCGCCATAGTCTCAAGGTGAATCTGAGGTTTTCAGAACTAGCTGGAGGTTGTGAGCTCCCCACTCCTGTGAGGTGTGAACCCCGGGACTCCACCTCCACCCCACCTCAGAAACCTGCCAACACATCACAGTCACTGGGGTCACTTCGGGGGAACAGACACAATAAAAGCAACATCAACACAATGTTCCTGTGGATAGAGTGCAGCTGGGGACCTGCCTGGGGACAGAGGACTCCCCCCAAAGCTGCCATGGAACAAGGGAGGAGGGAGTATTGGCCCGATAGACACTGGATTAGTGTTTGCATTTGATTTGTTCTCTCTCTCTTGGTTCATTTCCTTCTAGTGTCTCCTCGGTGAAATTGTAATCTGATGTTCCAGGCTGAGTCAGTCTTTCCAGGAGTCTCATTCAATGGAGCCTCCTAGTTAACCGGAGATGGTAGAAAGCACTACTCACAGACGGTGATATGAGAGAGCTCAGCGTCAGCAAAATAGCCAAGAGCCCTCCTAGACTACGGACTGAATTGTCCAGGTGTGGTTGTGAACCTTCAGTCAAAGTAGTCTTCAGCGTGGCAGTGAACCCTTAAAAATATTTAGTTCTGCCCACCACATCACCTCTGTCTTGCTTGGGTTCAGCTGCAGCCAGCTGGTCCTTCCGAAAACTGGACCATGGTGGTGATACTGGTTTGGTCGTATGGGAAGGACAGGAGGAGATTAGTGTCACCTGCATACTGCTTGTGTTTGAGTTCATGTTGTGTGACAAGTTCCCATAGAGGCTGCATGGAGATGCTGAAAAGCCCCAGAGAGAGAACTGATCCTTGTGGGATTCCACAAGGGAGGGGGTCTAGTGCTGAAGGTGCAGTTTCCCATCACCATTAATTAGGTGCATCCCTCCAAGAAGGATTCAGACCATGTTAGTGCATCCCTCTGGACTGCTGCTGTCTCTGAGGTTAGAGAGCAGTATTTCATTTTCAATAGTGTCATATAATACACAGAGGTCCAGGAGGATGAGCATGGATGTTTTCCCCCTGTCATTGATAGGAGAATACCGTCCATCAGTGCCTCTAAAGCAGGGGAAGTGAATAGCAATGGATAGAAATGAGAAGTTATAAAATATAGAAAGTGGATAAGGGAAGCAAAAGATACTAGAGACAAATCCATGGCTAGAAGGGCTGAGTAAAATAATAAGATTTTGTTAGTATATTAGAAACAAAGGAAATGTACTAGATGGATTTGTTAACACTGTTAATAGTGATGCACGCAGGGCAAAAATGTTCAATAAAGTTTTCTGTGATGTATTTGGAAAGAGGCGTATGATGCACTCAGATCACATGAATTTCTTTCCAGTCCACTGGTAACTATAGGGAATGGTGAAGAGCACTACTAAGGGTCAATATTTTTTAAATCAGCAGCCCCAGACATCTCGCACCCAAAGAGTCTGAAAACTAGAAAACAGAGATATCCTGTATTATGCCAGTATTCAAAAAATGTGACATGGTATTAAATGCCAGTTAGCTTGATATCAGTTCTGGATATAATTATGGAAATGTGGATAGGGGATTTAGTCAATAAAAGCCTTTGTCACCAAAATTCGTTGTCACCTAAAAATGCATTAATTGTGGTTCTACCCTGGAATTCTTTGGCAACTGGGGAGATGTAATACATTTAGATCATTGCAAGTTGATTGACCTAGTACCACATAACATTAAGATTAACTAAGTAGCGCTAGACAGTCTCACCAGGGCCTTTTCTACACTTCAGGGAAAAGTCGATCTTACTTACTTACTTTTCTTAAGAGTCTTTTGTGAGAGACCTTGTCAAAGGCTTTCTGAAACCCTAAGGACACTATAGCCAGGGAGAACCCTTCTCCATATTGTTAGGAGAATGTGAAGTAAATCGGGTAAAGATTAACAATAATAATCAGCTAGTGCTAAAAGCTGAAATTAGTCTGCCAAAACCTGAACATGGTTTGAGGTTTCAGAAGTGTGTGGCCAAATATTTGCTGCTTGCTATGTTTGATTGTTTAAAGAAACAATAAAAAAATTCTGCTTAAAAAAAAATTCAAACCTTTTGAACCACCTCAGCTTGTAACCAAACACCTGAGCCCATCCAAGCAGAGATTTTTCCAGGTTTCTGATACTCTGCTGGCTTCCTTGACTCATATCTGTCTCCATAACTTTGGGTTCATTTAGGTTAGAACATAACAGACATACTGGGTCAGACCAAAGGCCATCCTGCCCAGTATCCTGTCTACTGACAATGGCCAATGCCAAGTGCCTCAGAGGGAGTGAACCTATCAGGTAATGATGAAGTGATCTCACTCCTGCCATCCATCTCCACTCTCTGACAAACAGAGGCTAGGGACACCATTCCTTACCCAGCCTGGCTAATAGCCATTAATGGACTTAACCTCCATGCATTTATCTGTTTCCTAGAGACTGGCTCCATGGGGTCCCTCACAAACTGGAGACGGTTACTGTGGGTTTGTCTTTAGTATAGACTATGTACATACTCCACGAACTGAGCATTTGAGCTTGTTCCAGAATCTGGGATGAGCCTATGTTGTGAAAACTGAAATGCTCAAAATAGCACATGCATGTGAATGGACAGAGGGTGCTAAAATTAAATTAACCCAGGGGGTCTCAAACTGGGTCTCGGGAACCCTCAGTGGGTCACGAGGTTATTACTGGGGGTCGCGAGCTGTCAGCCTCCACCTCAAACCCTGCTTTGCCTCCAGCATTTATAACAGTGTAAAATATATAAAAAAGTGTTTTCAATTTATAAGGGGGGGGTCGCACTCAGAGGTTTGCTATGTGAAAGGGTCACCAGGACAAAAGTTTGAGAACCACTGGAATGCAGGGGAGGGGGGTCTCCCTTGGTAGGGTTGGGAAGGATATTGCTCTTCTCATGTGATCCCTCCCCCAGTGGCTAATTTTAAATGACGCTCCCCTCCCCTGACATGAATCTCCCTATGGCACTGAAATTAAATACAGACTATAATTTGGCATTTGAGACGTGAAAGGGATGGGATCCCTAATGGAAAAGCTAACAGCTTGGCTCTTCTGCAAGCCTCAAACTGCTGAATGAGCTTTAGGGTAGGGAAGGCTGTGCCTCCCAAACAGCCTGGTCCTTCTCCTATCCAACCCCCACCCACTTCCTGCCCCCGACTGCCCACCCCCCTCAGAATCCCCAACCCATCCTGCTCCTTGTCCCCTCACCATCCCACAGAGACACCCCCCCCACCACCCTGGGACCCCTCCCCTGCTCCCTGTCTGCCCCAACCCCTATCCACCCGCCCCAGAACGCCCACAATCCAACCCCCCCATTCCCGGTCTCCTGACCGACCCCCAACCTCTGCCCCCTCCCTGTGCCCTGACTGTCCGTGAGACTCCCTGCCCCTTAGCCAGCCCCCCTGGCCCCAGCCTCTTACCCCCGGCTCCCTCCTCACCCGGAGCCATAATAGATTTAGACCATTGCAAGCTGATTGACCTAGTACCACATAACATTAAGATTAATTAACTAGCGCTAGACAGTCTCACTGCCCCAGGGGTACATTCTTATACACAGGTACAAACAAGTTACACATCACTCCTGACGTATTGAGGTGCCACCCCATCAACGCAGCAAGGTTCAACCTCTCTACGTATTAAGGTGCCGCCTCTCACCTTGTACATGTTGGTTCGATCAAAACAACTCTATCCATCATATTACCCTTTTGCCCCTGTCATTGGGATGGGTCGGCCTGTCCTTTTATTATCTATGGAATGTGCAGTATAGTGTATTCTAGTGCTGTGTTTATACTTCGGTATGCTAGGTGAATATATGTTTATGCAGCGTCAGCCCTTTTCTTGCCAACTTCTGTGAACAGGTCCTGCCTCTGGCTTACAGCTTAACTTTGCTTTATGTTAGCAAAGTCTTGACCATTACTTTAGTTCAGGCCTCAGGCCTCATACCAGGCCTTTATTAGGGCCTGCACTTACTACACTGAGAACCAGTGATACCTTGTAAAGAAGTTTTCTCAAAACTGGGTTTGTGCCAAAATGCAGAAGGTTTATTTTTCCCAGGGGTGCTCGTGGCGGGGAACAAGTGGGGCAATTTGCTCTGGGCCCCGCAAGGGCCCTCAGGAGAATATAGTATTGCAATTTTTTTATAGAAGGGGCCCCCAATATTTCTCTGCCCCAGGCCCCCTGAATTCTCTGGGCGGCCCTGCTCTTCTCTCCCAGCCCAGCTGGTAGCTTTGACTTTTAGTAACAAGAGAAGATAAGGGGCTAATCGAGTAGCTGGAAGGTCTGAGGAGAAGATACGAAGTCTCCAAGAAAGCGATCTTGTCCAAAAGTATCCCCGCTCCTTATCCCTCCCATCAGGTACAAAAGAGGCGGCCTCATCGCCCCTAGACTCAAGACCCCACCCGAATGGCACATAGCCATATATTGGAAGGGGTGGTACCAAGTGAGGGGCAGTAAAAGTATAATTGTATTTGCCGAGAAGAGGGGGGCAGAAGAGGACACTCCAGCCACATGTGGAAATAGGGGTCAGGAGAAGAGGGTTCTATCGGCATATAGAATAGTAGAAAAGGGAGGGGAAGAGGAAAATTCTATCGGCGTATAGAGATGAGCCCGACTGCTGGGAAGCACTTCAGAATACGCTTGCTTGTTTAGCCCCAATAAGCCCATCGAATTGCCTGCAGATTGGACCCCGGACTGTTATTTTTCCAGCAGACTGTGTCTGGGAACTGAGAAGGAGGAGGGAGCTGGACCCCTGCCAACACACATGCTTGTTGACCCCCTTAAAGAATTCTAGTAGATCGGTGAGGCATGATTGCCCTTTACAAAAACCATATTAACTCTTCCCCAACAGTTAATCTATGTCTGACAAATTTCTTCTTTACTATGGTTTAAACCAGTTTGCCCTCTACTGAAGTCAGGTTTTCTGGCTGGTAATTGCCAGGATCACCTCTGGAGCCGTTTAGAAAATTGGCATCACATTAGCTTCCTCCAGTCACTTGGTACAAATGATGATTTAAATGATAGGTTACATATCACAGATAATAATTCTGCAATTCCACATTTGAGTTTGTTCAGAATTATTAGGTGAATACCGTCTGGTCCTAGTGAAATACTACTGTTTAATTTATCAATTTGTTCCAATGCTTCCTCTAATGACACCTCAATCTGGGACAGATCCTCAGATTTCTCACCTAAAATGAATGACTCAAGTTTGAGAATCTCCCTCACATCCTCAGCCATGAAGATTTATGCAAAGAATAAATTTAGTTTCTCTGCAACGGCCTTATTGTCCTTGAATACTCCTTAGCATCTCAATCGTCCAGTGGCCTCAATGGTTGTTTAGCAGGCTTCCTGATTCTGATGTACTTACTTTTTTTTGCTATTACTTTTGGAATTTTTGGCTAGCTTTTCTTCATATTCTTTCTTGGCCTTCCACATGATATTTTTGCACTTCACTTGCCAGAGTTTATGCTCTTTTCTATTTTCCTCAGTAGGATTTAACTTCCACTGTTTAAAAGATGCCTTTTTGCCTCTCACTGCTTCTTTCACTTGGTTGTTTAGTTACATTGGCACTTCTTTGGTTCTTGTACTATGTTGTTGGCTTTTTTAAATTTGGGGTATACATTTAAGTTGAGCCTCTCATATGATGTCCGTAAGAAGTTTCCATGCAGCTTGCAGGGATTTCACTTTTGACATTGGAACGTTTAAGTTTTCTTTAATTAACTTCCTCATCTTTGTGTAACCCCCTTTCCGAAGGTAAATGCTACTGTGTTGGGCTGCTGTGGTATTTTCCCTGCCACAGGGATGTTAAATTTAATTATATTATGGTCACTATTACCAAGCGGCCCAGCTCTATTCAGCTCTTGGACCAGGTCCTGTGCTCCACTTGGGACTAAATCAAGAATCGTGCCTCCTCTTGTGGGTTGCAGGAATAGCTGCTCCAAGAAGCAGTTATTGAAGTTGTCAAGAAACTTTCTCTCTGCATCAAGTCCTGAGGTGACATGTACCCAGTCAATATAGGGATTGTTGAAATCCCCCATTATTATTCAGTTTTTTATTTTTATAGTCTCTCTAGCCTCCCTGAACATGTCACAGTCATTATCACGATCCTGGTCTCATGGTCGGTAGTGTATCCCTATTGCTATCTGGTTATTATTTGAGCATGGAGTTTGTGACAAAGTGGGAGTTTTCCCTTGTTATCTTGCATGTGAACCTATGTGATTCTTATTATGTGGCTTGAATACTGGGTGTACCTCAGTTTCCCTATGTATTTCAGGAATGTTTGTTGTTGAGTGTTAGGGGGCTTAATCCTTCGCCCTCTCACTTCCCTGGTCCTTCTCGCGTGAACAGAGAGCAACAATACCCGAAGTCCAAAGGCGCAAACAATTCGATGTTTATTGGGGTGAACTTCCAGCAAGCATGATTCCAGTTTCCTTCCTCAGTGTCCCCTTCCCAGCTCTGACACCACAGAGCCTTGCCTGTGGCCCTGTTCCTGTTCCCATCCCCTGTTCCCTTATTTTCCCCTTTAGCAAGACATGATTTTAATTCCCCCCCAACTTCCTGATTGACTGCAGACTATATAGTAAAACCTGAGTTTGGCTTAGCTGTTCCTTAACCAATCATTTTACTGAAATGTAACTAACCAATCCTAACACATTGTAACATGGTTATTTAACCAATTATATCCCACCACCTTCACTGGTTTACACCCAAAAAAATTAGTTATATAGCGACAGAAACAATCACAGAACCAGACAGAGACCATGCAAATAAACATACAAAACAATACAGAAGTGAGGATTTCACAACTACATCTGTACAGACAGAAGGGTTCCCCAGCTGTGTCCTATTGATAAGTGAGATCTTGCCAGACAGGCTGCTATCAAACTAAGTTTCTTTTTACATCTTCTAGGCTCTTCCCTTTCTCTGGAGGTGATGGAATATCAGGACAGGACTGTATTCCTAACAGCCCAATAGCACCTTATTTCAGTGTGACGGGTTTGGGATGTGAGGATGTGACCAGACACTTCCCAGCTTATGGCTGCCTAACTACATCTTAGCTGACGGACTTAGCCTGTCACAATAGGAGAAGGCCATTCCACAGACAGTGATTTTGATTCTTTCTTTCATACCTCTATAACTAGCTAAGTGATAAGAATACACCTACATTCTTAAAGTCTAGGCCTTTGCAGACACGCCTGAATATCTATATCCTAACAGTGAGAATAAGGGTGTGTGACTTTTGCTGAGACCCTCGAGGGCAAGTGAGAAGGCTCCAGCTGCCTGCACATATGTAATGGCCATTGCCATTGATAATCTGAGACCCAGGCTGGGGATACGACCAACTGACACTTTGTCTGGGAAGTGAGACAAAGACCAGGTGGAGGGGCAACAGGTGTGTCAGAGGTCTGATCACTGGAAGCTGGGCAGTCTTCTATGGGGGACTCTTCAGAGAGAGTCTAGGACATCTGGCCCGGGGCGCCCCTGGGACATTCCCCTCTGGTGTTTTCTGGACCAGTGATCTTCTAGGTCACTCCACTCCTCGACTCTGGGAGCCAGCCTGACCCTGCTCTGCTGTGAGAACCCCACTCTGGGCTGGTTCTGCACAGCCTCTGCCATGCAAGCTGCTGCTTGGATTGTGCAACCGAATGACACCAGGCTGGCTTGTTGCCGTTCAGCCAGCCTCTCCCCTTTGATCAGCACTTTATTTTTTATATTGTATTTTATTTTTATTTTTGTTTCTTTCATAACTAACTCTGATCTTTATGCTGCTGCTTATAATCATTTCAAACTCATCTTCTGTAGTTAACACATTTGATTTATATTTTACCTAAAACATGTGTTTTGGTTCAAGGGCTTGGTAAATCTCAGCTCAGGTTAAAGAGGTTCCCATGTGTGCTCTCCACATCAAAGGAGGTGTGGCCTGGGTAATTGTGAAGTTCCCCTGGTGTTATCTGGGACCGGGGGACGGGCCTTGTGGAAAGAGGCAGGGCAGGGGGCAGGATCTTGGGGAATGGCGGGGGAGGGCAGGTGGCCCCTGGAGTCCAGTTACCAGCAATTACAAACATTGCAATCCTGTAAGGTAGTGAGTTGTACACAGATATATGCCTCTCTCTCCCTCTGACACAGCACAGTAAGGCCAGGAAAGGATTTAATGAAATCAATGTCACTTTGACTTTCCAGTCAGTGATTCAGGGAAGAGGGCTCAGCACCATGTCACCAGTGAACTCTGCATGGAGCTCAGTCTCAGAGTAAGAGCACCTTGAGAAAACTTTAGGCCCCTTTATGAATAAAAAGCCGGAGCAGCCTGTCCTGGATCTGTTTGGTCCTAACTCCATAGATGATGGGGTTTAGCACAGGGGGAAGCAAGAGATATACATTGGCAATGAGAGCATAGAAATGCCCAGGCACATTCTGGCTAAACTGGTACATGAGGGCGAAGAAGAGACCACGGATGTAAAAGGCTAAAATAACAAAGAGGTGGGAGATGCAGGTCCCAAAAGTCTTGAGCCGGGCGTCCTTTGTGGGGAGGCTGAAGATGGCCCTGAGGATCTGGATATAGGACAGGGCGATAAAAAACATATCCAGACCGTTCACACAGAATTGCACAAAGAGGTCGTAGTAACTACTGATGTGGGTGTCGGCGCAGGCCAGCTTCACCATGGCCATATGCACGCAGTATGGCTTGGGGATGATGTTGGTTGTGCAATATGGCCTCTGGCTAGCCAGGATGGGGAAAGGCAGTACAACCGTGCCGCCACGCAGCACCACGGCCAGGCCAATCTTGGCCACAACAGGGTTTGTCAGGATGGTGGAATATCTCAGGGGATGGCAGATGGCCACGTAGCGATCCAAAGCCATGGCCACGAGGATCCCAGACTCCATCCCTAATATGCAGTGAATGAAGTACATCTGGGTGAGGCAGGCACTGAAACCGATCTCCCTGGAATTGAACCAGAAGATGCTCAGCATTTTGGGCAGGATGGACGTGGACAGGAGCAGGTCGCTGATGGCCAGCATGCAGAGGAAATAGTACATGGGCCCATGGAGGCTCGGCTCTGTCTTCACAATGAACAGGATGGTGAAGTTCCCCAATATGGCTATGATGTACATGGTGCAGAAGGGGATGGAGATCCAGACGTGGGCTGCCTCCAGGCCAGGAATGCCCAGCAGGATGAAGGTGGAGGGGTTGGTGAAGTCGGTTGTGTTGGAATCTGACATGGAGAGGAAGAAGGTGTCCAACTCTGAGGTAGAACGGTGTCTCCTGCTCGTACCGTATGTTCTCCTGACTTCCTGTATGCGCCCAGGGTCTAGGGTGATGGTTGCAGTACAAGTGCCTGGATGGAGAGACAATGTTAAAATATGAGACACTCCATGCACTCCTGGAGGCTCTTCTCATGGGTGAAGCAGATTGGTCGCATTTCACACATTATATTGTGTGATATTTTCATTATTCAGATTAATGAATTATGAACACATGACCTTAGTAATACCAATTCCATATGTTATGGCCATCCCTGCCTCAATAATTCCAACACATCATGGTGTGGGAAACTTTAATAGGCCCCAGTAGTAAATGCAAGTGTGGTTACTCATTATGCATCATTGTTCTTTAGGCCTTGTCTACACTGCCAAGGTTTCTGCCAAAAAGGAGCTTTTGGCAAAGAAACAGAGGAGGTGTATACACTACAGAGCCACTTTTGATGATGGAACTCCACAGTTTCAGTGAAATAATAAAATCACCTTGACAAGAGTTGTAAGGCTTTTAACTCAACAGGTTTGTCACTGAAGTGCCAGTGTAGAAACTTGTGCTTGATTTTATCTCTGTAATTGGCCTCCGGAAGGTGTCCCACATTACCTAACCTGACCGCTCTGGTCAACAATTTCAACTCCTCTGCCCTGCATTGAGGTAAACACCTTAGCGCCTCCCCCTTTAAAGGACTGGGAATATTGAAACTCCCCTTCCTGCTTGCTCAGCGTGCAGAGCTCACATCACATCTTCCCAGGTGGCCATGACGGTTCCACACAGCAAATGCTCTCCTGCTTCAGCCACTGTGGAGCTGCTGAATCTGCTCAGTATTTCAGGAGAGGAGGCCGTGCAGTCCCAGCCGTGCTTCAGCCATAGGAATGTCAATACGTACGAGCAGATTTAGGCTGTGGCTACACTTAGCACTTCAAAGTGCTGCCGTGGTAGCGCTGCCGCGGCAGCGCTTTGAAGCGCTAAGTGTAGTCAAAGCGCCAGCGCTGGGAGAAAGCTCTCCCAGCGCTGTCCGTACTCCACCTCCCTGTGGGGAATAACGGACAGCGCTGGGAGCACGGCTCCCAGCGCTGGGGCTTTGACTGCACTGGCGCTTTGTAGCGCCGCAATTTGCAGCGCTGCAGAGGGTGTGTTTTCACACCCTGCTGCAGCGCTGCAAATTTGTAAGTGTAGCCAAGCCCTTAATGTAGCTTGTGGGAAAAGAGCTGTGATCGGGACACACTGCAGTGCACAGAAAATGTAAAGGAGCTGAGGCATGCGCACCAGGAGGACCACAAAAGGGAGGTTGTTAAGTATATTAAGAAAATAGAAATATTAGAAAAGGTATAGGCCTAGAAATAGAAATAGAAAGAAATGCTAGAAAAGATTCAAGCTGTAGTAAGTGCAGGCCCTGATAAAGGCCCAGTATGAGGCCTGAGGCCTGAACTAAAGTAATGAACAAGACTTAGCTAAAAAGCAAAGTGAGGCTGTGAGCTGTAGGCCGGCTCAGTTCACAGAAGCTGGCAAGAAAAGGGCTGATGTTGCATAAACATATATTCACCTAGCATACCGAAGTATAAACACAGCACTAGAATACACTATACTGAAACATTCAATAGATAATAAAAGCACAGGCCGACCCATCCCAATGACAGGGGCAAAAGGGTAAAATGATGGATAGAGTTGTTTTGATCGAACCAACATGTACAAGGTAGGAGGCAGCACCTTAATACGTAGAGAGGTTGAAGCTTGCTGCGTAGAGGGGTGGCCCCTCAAAACGTCACGTGTGATGTGTAACTTGCTTGTACCTGTGTATAAGAATGTATCCCTGGGGCGGTGTCTTTGTCCAGCCTAGGGGGCAGTGGAAAGTCCCGCCACTGACTGAGCTGAGTCCATTGCCAAGAGGCACTTTCTCGTAGTATGCTCTGAGTTAGGCTAAGAAACCTACAGGGAACTGCAATTGTGTCCTTGGTCACAATAAACCTAGCCGACGTGACTTTGCATCTTACTGGACTCTGTGGTTATTGGGGGTTCTCGTCGGGTCTGCTGTGTCAGCTATCTGCAGAGCTGGGGCAGCACACAGAGGGAACACACGCACGCAGCCGAGTGATATCAACATTGGAGAAAGCAGAGCACCACACCGGTAGCACTCTGACTACACTCTGACAACTTCAGCCAATTCCTAAAGGTAGAAAGGAAACTTTTTAATATTCATAGAAGGTAGATGTGTTCAAGAAATCTTTTTGTTCTGCATTTGATAGAATCACCACAACAGATGATTAAATACATTCCAGTCCATTAGCTGTCAAGGAGGATATTAAACATCATCTACAGAAGAACCTTAGAGTTACAAACACCAGAGTTACCAACTGACCGATCAACCATACACCTAAATCAAAACAACAAGTACACAATCAGGCAGCAGAAAGCCCCCCTCACCCCACCCAAAAAAAAAGAAGAAGAAGAGGCAAATACAGGAGAGTTCTGTGTTAAATATAACCTATTTTTAAAAAGGAAAGTTTTAAAAAAAGATTTGATGAAGTTAGGAAACAATAGAAAAGCTGCTATGGGATTAGTTAAAAAAAATGCCAGGAATAATGAATGCCATGCAACAACAGGGTGTATGGAAAACAAGTCTTGTCAAATAAGCCCAATTTCATCCTTTAATGAGACAACATGTTTGGTTGATCAAGGAAACTGCGCAGATGAAATAGACTTTGATTTCTCTGAGGCTTTTGCATCAGGAGGGGAAAAAATTCAGATAAAAATATGAAGAGTCTACAATATCACTAGAGCACATGTCAAATGCACAAAAATCTGTCTAACTGATAGATCTCAGAAAGCCATTGTCAATGAGTCATTGCCAGTGAATAGGGCTGTTTCTAGTGGGGTTGTGCAGGGATCAGTTCTAGGTCTGATGCTATTCAATATTTTCATGAAGGATCTGGAAGCAAATAGAAAATCGCTGCCCATAAAATTTGCAGACCACACAAGAGTGGCAGAGTGGTTACAGTGAGGAGGCCAGGCCAGGCATACTGATAGATCTAGAGTGTTTGATGATCTGTGCCGTAACAAACAAAACATATTTTAATACAGTCAAATGCAAATTTTTTCTTTCAGAACAGGGAATTCAGGCCAGACCCACAGACTAGGGCTTGGCTACATAAACAGGGGAGTGGTGAGTTGGAGCAGGGGAAGGATTTTACCAGTTCTGAGGTCCACATTATAAAAAGGATGTTGAAAAATTCGAGAGGGTCCAAAAAAGAGCCACTAAAATGATTTGAGGCTGAAGAAAATGCCAGATAGGGAGAGAGACCTAAGGAGCTTCATCTATTTATCTTATGCAAAAGACGATCAAGCAGAGACTTACATGGGGAGAAAACCTTGAGCAGTAAAGGGCTCTGTAATCTAGTGGAGAAAGGCAGAGCAAGGCCCAGTGGCTGGAGACTGAAGCCAGACAAATTCCAGTTGGAAATAAGGGCTCAATGTTTAGCTCTGAGGATAATTAAACTTTGGAATAAATTGCGAAGGGAAGTGGTGGATTCTCCAACTCCCAATTGCTGGAGATGCAGACTGGATGTGTTTCTGGAAAATCTGCTTGTGAGCTTGTCTACACTTAAAACACTACAGTGGTACTGCCGTAGCGCTTCAGTGTAGACACTACTTACCGCGATTGCAGGGGTTCCCCGTCAGTGTAGGTAACCCACCTCCCTGAGAGATGGTAACTAGGTTGATGAAGAATTCTTCGGTAGAACTCATGCTGTCGACACCAGTGTTAGGTTGATATAGCTGCATCTCTCAGGGATGTCAATTTTTTTGCTATTGAAAGAAAAGCAAATGCAATTTTCCGTTGCGTTACCAGATGCATAGCATGCAAGTCATGGGAGGTGATAGGACTGCTCTACTCAGTTCTGTTTAGGCCTCAGTTGGAGTACTGTGTCCAGTTTGGGTCTCCAATGTATAAGAAGGATTTAGGGAAATTGGAAAGGATTCAGAGGTGAGAGACAAGGATGATTGAAAGGATGGAATACGAGGCATATGAGCAAAGGCTGAAGGAACTGGGTATGCTTAGTTTGGAAAAGAGGAGATTAAGGAGCCACATGACAGTGGTTTTCAGATATTGAAAGGCTGCCATAAAAAAGATGGAGAAAAGTTGTTCTCTCTTGCCACTGAAAGCAGGACAAGAGGCGCTGGGTTGAAACTGCAGCATAGCAGATTTAGATGAAATCTCAGGAAAAAAACTTCCTAACTGTAAGAACAGGAGGACAATGGAACAGACGCTTCGGGATCTTGTGGAAACTCCTTCACAGGAGGTTTTCCAAAGGAGGGTAGATAGCCATCTCTCTGCAATGATTTAGACAGAACAAATCCGGCATCTTGGCAGCAGGTTAGAGTAGATGACCCTTGCGGTCCCTCCTCACCCTGTGGCTCTCTGATTTCATGATGTAAAATCCTAGTGTAGACCAGGTTTAGTCGAACACAAGTTATTGAGCTCAATACAGGGGTAAACAGTGAAATTTAATGGCCTGTGTTATACAGGAATTCATGTTGGATGATCAGACGGTCCCTTCTGGCCTTAAATCCTATGAATCTATAGATAAAGAAAGTAGATCAGGCATTTCTATTTACTGTCCCTCACAACACTTGAACTAGGGAACATTCAATTCCATTGATACATAATACACGTTTGGCCTGTGGATCTCCTTGCCACAGACATTGTTGGAGCAAAGAGCTTATCTGAATGGGATGCAGAAATGGATTGACCATTACAGGTATTCCTGGCACCACCGTTAGTTAAGACTATCTGACACTTTCAATTTGGAAAGCACATTTTCAGTTGCTTATAGGTTTGCCAAACATTTACCATTTGGACTGAAATTTCTCACGCTGGGTGTCTACATCTGGATTAATTGCATTTTGAAAGTTTCAGGCAGAATGGTTGGGCCGATTTATCAAATGAAGCTAGGAGAAGATATGTCTTGTCCAGGTTGAAAAATTCATATAACAGTTCCAGGGAGAAGTCCGTGCTTTACAGCAGATAAAGATCAGATAAC
Source organism: Mauremys reevesii (assembly GCF_016161935.1). Taxonomy (NCBI): domain Eukaryota; kingdom Metazoa; phylum Chordata; order Testudines; family Geoemydidae; genus Mauremys; species Mauremys reevesii. The sequence continues at coordinate 6,886,142 of NC_052623.1, forward strand.
AGCTCCTCCTCCTCCCCGTCCCACCCCCCATTAATAGCCATTTACTCATTTCTCACTCCAAGGGGATTTTTCCCCCAGTGGGACCTGAGCAATCTACTGGTCACAGCCTCTGAATTTGGCCTTGACTTGGGCATCCACGAACACCTTTCACCATGACGTCTGCACTGTGCCAATGAGACACAGCCACGCTGGGGCTAGAGGCCATCAGCCAGGGAGGGGAGGCACAGCAAAGAGGCACATTTTGGCCCATGATACTGGAGCAAACTCATCTCCTCTAGCAAGGGCCCTGGGATGTTTAATGGCTGTGCAGAGTGGACAGGACCCCAGACCTATTCTCTATCCCATCACGCCCATGTTGCACTGGGTTTGTCGAACAGCAAGAGATGGGTACCTGTGGATTCTGAGATGCACGTGTCTTCCCTGGGAATCCCCCTCAGGTAGCCGTGTCCCACACCTCTCTCACTCCAGCATCTGCAGCAACATCCCACACCGAGAGCTGACAGGGGTGTGCACTGTTTATAATGTAGCTCTGTGCAATCCCAGTGGGGTTCGCTCGGCCTCTAGGGGAGACGTGGCATCTGGATGTAAACAGGCTGGACAACGGAGACACTCTAGCAAGTGCCTTTCTTTCCCTGTCTGCACTTCTGTGCTATTTGTCCAGATTCAGGAGTAAAAGTAATTAGGACCTTCCCAAAGGGAGATGAGTCAAACAGACATTAATTGCTCTGTGTATTTGTGTATATTTGAAAATTACAGTTGATTAATAAGACAACTAGGGATAATGCCTAGATCTGCATAGGGTCTGATACCCTGTAAATGCGCAGGAGGCACGAATAATTTCTATAGGCACACGTGGTTGTCGCTAAGGATCAGAGATCAGTAATTCTCACCAGTAACTATGATCATAGTGTAGCAATTTTCATTGAAGGGTCTTCAACACACCTAGCAAAGGAAAGTCACCACGAACATAGCCCCATAATACAGATAGGTAAACTGAGGCACAGGGAGAGGTGACTTGAGCAAAGTCACACAGAGAATGAGCGACAGAACCCAGGAGTCTGGACTTCCTTGGCATAACCACCATAAGCACTCTCTCTCTGTCAGTAACTGAGTGTGGGAGGGAGCATACTGCAACCCCCATATTCCTCATTTTCATATAATAGTGATCTTATGTATAAAGCATGTCTTGTACGGTATCAGGGGAAAGGTTATGATCTGATGAAAGTCATTTCTCTATCCATATATGTGTATCATTAATGCATATGAAGTTATGAGAATTGTGTTGTGTGATGGTCACTAAAACATGCTGTAAGTTCGGGATTCAGCCAGATATTAGCTCCCCAGCGGCAACAGCAAAGGAATTAACCAACGCCTGGACAGGGTGTCAACCAACCCATCACCAGCCATTGCCGAGCAAGGGAGCTAAAATTCAATGCTTCACCTGCATGAGGCCACATCAGGGGAATTGCTCAACCTTGCCTGGAGACTCAGCAATGCCTCCAGATATGCCTGGACTTGTGTTCTCCCAGCACATGGACTGAGGGTATAAAACAGGCACAGTGGACACATACAGGCCCCTTCTCCAGTCCCACCTATGCTGCAAGCAACCAAAACACTGAGAAGACAAGACTCCAACAGGGGAGATTGGCCCAGGTTTAAGGAACAAACCTGTATATTAAGGCCTGCAATATCCAGTAGAGTGAGAAAAACTGCTTCATCTCGATGTTGCCCAGTCTAATAGGGTTGAGAGTTTAGACTGCGCGCTTATATTTTATTTTCATTTCACCAAATCCGACTTGTTATGCTTTGACCTATAATCACTTAAAATCTATCTTTCATAGTTTAAAAAATGGTTTGTTTATTCCACGTGAAGCAGCGTGTTTGGTTTGAAATGTGGGAGAGACGCCCCTTGGGATAACAAAGCTGGTACATTTAAATTTCATTGTTAAATTGACAAACTCATAGAAGCTTGCAGTGTCCAATGGGCATAACTGGACACTGCAAGAAGGAGGTTCCTAGGGTTGTGTCTTGGACCGGAGATATTGGCTAGTGTCATTCAGTCGCACAATCCAAGCAGCAGCTTACATGGCAGAGGCTGTGTGTGAACAGCCCGGGAGTGGGGGTTCTCACAGCAGAGCAGGGTAAAGCTGGGTTCCAGAACCAAGGATTGGAGTGACCTAGCAGATCACTGGTCTGGATAACACCGGAGGGGAACGTCACACTGAGTGAATTACAAGAGGAAATGGACTCTTGCTTTATCAGGGCCTGTTTTTTGGGTGGGTGTGACGGACTCCTCAGGATGCAAACTGGAACTGAAATATTGCCAAGCCTTTTGGCATAACAATCTGGGCCCCTCTCACACTATAAGGCTGTGCCAAGCTGCAATCCTCTCCAGGTCTTGCACTTACACAGCCACACACAGACAGAGGCACACCCAGCTGCAGTTACATGAATGGTTTCACTAGCCACTCATGAACCAACAATAGAGAGGCTCCTGCCACTTCCTCCCAGCTCCCCAGGCTATGACCCCAGAGCTGTATCTTCTTGCCCTGGTCAGAAGCTTGACCAGTGTAAGTTTATTACTCAGTCCAGCCCTCCCTCAATGTGGAGAGGACAATGCACCAGCTGCTGTTCCTGAGCAGATTTCACTTTTGCATTTCAAACAACACACTGTTTTAGGTAACAAAAAATCTATAAAACAAATTTACTAAGTACAGAAAGATAGATTTTAAGTCATTTTACGTTATAGTGAACAGATTAAAATTGGTTACTAAGAAAAAATATCACAATCTAAGTTCTGTACACTAGACAGGCTTTGAATCAAGAAGTGTCTCTCCCGGATGATACAAACAGTCCAGAAATCTTCCATAAACAGACTAGAAATCCCTTCAGCCTGGGACAACATCCCCAGTTCAGTGCTTGTTCCTAAGGTGTTTCCAGGTGTGGAGTTGTGGGGGGAGTGAGGCCAAGTGATGATGACGCTTCCCACAAACTGGAGTTCAGTGTCACATGAGCTGGTCACATGCCCTTGCATGTATCGGTGAGTCATAGCAGGGGCTATGACCCATATCCTGGACACAACGTTCAGAGAAAAGTCGATCAGGGGGTGATAAGCTTCTTCTAAAGCCTCCTGCGTTTCTTAATGGGCCAGAACCTTGAATGCTTCATCCACAATGTGCTGGCTAGACTGGAGGTAAACTACATTGTGGGCGTTACCCAGGAGCAAACACATTTGAAATATTGGTACATAGGCAATATTCATAACTTTAGGTTAAAAAAAAGACCCATACATACAACTAGGGTAATCACATTCAGCACATCATAGCTTACATGCCATACTTTATATAAAACACCTCATAATCATGTCACTGGTAAGTATGGGGGTTCCAGGACGTTGCTTTGGGGCACAGAGTCACACCTTGCCCCTTAGTTTACTGCAGGAGTGGTAGTCACTGACTAATGCGGAGGCAGAGTGCCCAGAGCCCTCTGTAGGTTTGGAACATCCAGCTCCCAAGTATTGCAAACAGTGTAGTGTTAGCCACGGCGCACTTCCAAAGCTCTGGGTACCTTTTAATGCTTTGTAGATCAGCCTAGTGATCTCAAAAGCCAGCAAGTGCCTTCTCTGGGTCACCAGAAAACCTCTCTTTGTAGCTGTGCAGCATTGTTAACCATTGTGTTTTCCAGCTAGTGATAAGTCAGTACAGGTATTCATCACTGCCATGAGGTGGTGAGCCTCCTCCCATTGGGCTTTCCCTGCGATCCCCACTGCAAGCACTGGGACCTTCTCCCCCCGTTTCCTAGAGGGTTGTGAGCTGTGCTGTCTGGGCTCAGGTATGTGTCTTTTCTCAGCAGCCCTTTCATATCTGCTTTCTGTGTCCTGCCAGTGCAGGGAATTAACTCCTCCCCTCTGTCTGGTGGGCCATTAGCATTCTCACAAACAACTGTCTCTTCAGTAGGGTCTACAGAGAGAAAGCGTTGGCTTTCACAAGCACTCCAGGAACAAAGTCCTGCAAAATCAGGACCTGGATTGGGGTCCCCTCCATCATCCCTCTCTCTATCGCTGAGAGCTCAGTTGTGTGACTGATCCCCTCCAGGAGGTCAGTGACACCGTCCCCTCTCAAAGCCTGACACAGAGATTGGGTGCTTGGGTGCGCAGGTGCTGAACCGGGCATTCTGTCCTGGGCACCCTCCCCCATGTGATCTATGAGGAGACATTCCTGTTCTCCTGCTCTTCCTCCCCCACTTTCCTTCTGTGGGCCCTCCTAGATAAAACCCCCTATACTCTCTATTGTGCACCTGTCCCTTGCTCAGCCATGAAGGGTTCACAGCTAACAGTCTGGACAGTTGTCTCACTAGGAAGTGCTCAACCTCCCTCTCCTGTCCCCTTCCTTCCTAAGGGGCTGTTGCCTCCTGCTTCAGTGTTAAAGGAACTCTCCCCTCTTCCTCGGTGCTTTATACGATTCCATCACCCTTCTGTGAGCTCCCCTCCAGGGCACAATTCCTGTACTCCCTAGCACTGCGTTACTCCCTTGCTAAGCTGCAATCTGGATGTGTTTATGATACATGACAAGTGCCTGAGGGGCTTCTGTGCTCGGGGTTGCAGCATTCACATGTGCTATCTGCTGCCTGTTTCCCCCCAGCACAGGCCTTTATTCCTCATGTGATCAGTGGAATTACAGTGATAGCATCTTCCGGGCTCTTCAATCTCTCTTCTTCTGAGATTTGGGCCAGGGATTAGAGGAATGGGGTAAAGTGGAACCCTGCTTTCCACTGTGACAGATTTTTGTTACCAGTCCACCCAGGACCACAGTTGATCAGGCTGTGGTCATAGGATCTTTAGGGGAGGAGATGATGAGGCACACCAAGAGTCTAAATATTAAAGATTTATTGATAAAATAATAAAATAACAGCAGAGAGTGCTGGGAGTGCTCCCGCGTCACGCAGGGGAAGAAAGAAAGCGTTAATGCCCCCAGGCCCTAACCCATTTTCATACTCACATACGCACGACCCAAGCTGGCCAGGTCTGGGTGTAACATCAGAAGAAGAAGGGTTAAGGTGGACGGGAGTGCTGTCGTAGGCCCAGGCTGTCCGAGAATCTGCTGTGCTCTCCAAATTGCTTCAGCTTTCAGGAGGGTTTTTTAAATCCTGGGTTTATTTGGGGGTATCATCATCCAGGGCCCTCTGTGCCTGGTGCTCTTTGTACCAGTCCCAATCGGCTTGCTGTGGCCTTCTCCGCTGCCCAAAACACACTGGCCTCAGAGAATTTGTTTTCCCATCTGTTGGCCTTCACCGTCGCCGCCTCATTCGCTTTGTTTTCGCTGCTATCTTTGCAGCTCTGCTCCACTTAGTTCTCCTCTTCTCACGACTGGGCAGCTGTAGATTTCTCATCTGTAGATTTCTTGTTGAGCCCATGACCTTGGTCCAGGGCCAGTGTCTTATCTTCACACGGAGCTAGCTAAAGCACCAAGTTAATCTGTTCTCTGCTTCCCCCCACCCCTTTGGCCTCTCGTACTCCTGCAAAGGAATCTTCCATTCCCCACTCACACCCCTTTAGCCCTCCCCAAGATGCTTTGCAATGCTTGCGACAGCATTAGCAATATGCAGTGCTGATCTGCCTTCCCAGGGGACTCCCTGAGGGAGGGGGCCATTGGGCTGTGACATTCTCCCTCTTGACCCCAAATCAACATTTTGTTGTGAGGGGTCACCACTTAGGTTTCCATCCTCCCTCTGACACAGTGGCTGGGGTTGCTGTTGGCCATCTACATAAACAGCAATATAAAATACACAAAATTGTTAAGGCAGCAACAATTGCATACGCCAGCCAATAATGACTTCTGGCTCCATCAGTAGCATAGCATAGCACCTCTCCCTGTTTCTATAGATGTCTGAGTCAAATGGCTGTGGAAAAGGCAGCTTTCTCCAGATTAAACAGTGTAAAGGAGGAGGCATCTGGCTGGAATACAGTCAGTTGTTCCCAGGTGTGCATCAAGGGCAGGAAAACATTGGGTGTATGCAGGGCCGGTTCTAGGCACCTGCATTCCAAGCTGGTGCTTGGGGCGGCAGTCCCTGTGTTTTCGCCCCAAAGCAGCGCACTGAAACAGCGCACTCCCCGTGGACAGCGGGGAGAGTCCATGCGCCTTTAGGGCAGCAGGCGCGTTTCCGCAGTGGCGGCAATTCGCCAGCAGCTTCTATGTTCAGCTGTCCACGGCGGCTTCAGCTAAACACAGAAGCTGCCGCCGAATTGCCACCACCGCGGAAACGCGCCTGCCGCTCTAAGGGCACAGGGACTGCCCCCGCTGTCCAGCGGCAATTCGGCCGCTGCTTGGGGTGGCAAAAACTGTAGAGCTGGCCCTGGGTGTATGAAAAATTAAACACAACATAGTTAGCAATATTAACAGTCTGTTGCATAATGACAGGCCAATGCACTGAAAAAAATTGTGTTTGCGATCTTAACAGTAAAATTGAGAGGCACCCTGGGGTTAGTGGCTCTCCAAACACACGCTGAGGTATTGGTAAACAGATGTGCTGCAATGGGGGCATATCCCGATGCCTCCCCTTCCCAACAGATGTGATGACCCATCTTAAAAAATCGGCCTGGCACTGCCTTTTCTTTACACATCATTTGAGGGGGCTCCATAGGCCACAGCTACCAGGTGTTGCCTTCTGCAATCCATATGTGCTGACAGTCTGGGGATGCAGTGAGCACGTATCTTTTAGCTGTGTCATTAGGGGGAACCACCTCCCCCATGTCGCGATGGACCACCCAATCCCAGATAATACGTGATGCCATATTTTCAAGATGCTAAGTCACAATTGCCCCCCGCCAGTGGCTAATTGACCTTTTCTTCCACCATGGCCAATTCTGAACAGTGGTTAAATTAACAAAGGAGGACAAAAGCATCAGACACCTGAGGATTCCCATAGATATGTGCCACCATACATACATTGTATCACACCACAAATTCTGCAGGCCTGAAGCAGCAAGAGTGGTCCCACCTCTCCTGCTCAGGGTGTCCCTGGGCTCTCGCTATTACTGCCTTGTCCTGTTAACAAAGCAAAAGGAAAAGAAAGAGACAACGTAAATGCACCGATTGGGGAAACTGAGGCACATACAAAAACTTTCTAAATAATTAGTTGTCCTGTTACAGCCCTTCCTGGCTTTCGTCAAGGACATTGTTCGCCTGGTTTAGGAGGTTACACCAACTATGTTTTAATGCCAATTCCATATATTATGGTGCCCCCTGCCTTAATAATTCCTATACATTTGATGTGGGAAACTTTAATAGACACCAACAGGAAACAAGAGAGTGAATACTGGTTATCCATCATTCCTTAGTGCAACAAAACCCATGCTAGAGAGTCCATGCTCAAGGCAGTTCCCCATTCACCTAGTTGCTCAAAATATGAGAGTTGGAAAAAAAAAAGTTTTGACACAACATGTACCAGAGAGAAAAATCTCAACTAAAAGACACATCAGGAGAAAGACCTGGGCATCATTGATAGCAGAACAACTTAAACAACTGCTCATTCACAGCAGTGTCCAAAACAAAGACAATGATGGGAGGCCTAAGGAATGAGATGGAGAATACCTTACTCTGGACATGCGCTCAGTTTTGGACACCCAGTCTCTATAAAGGATATAGCAGATAGAAAGGGGGTTTCTGAGACAGGCTGTGAGAATGGGGGAGGCTGCCATCTGCGGACTGAAAAGTCTGGGACTGTTTAGTTTAGAGAAGAGACAAAGAAGGGGGCTTGTGATAGAGGAGAGGAAAATAAAGAATGGGAGGGATTACATTCAAGTGGACAAATAGAGAACAGTTCCCAACCAGTAATATGTATGGACATTTTGTGTTTCAAAAGAGCTAATTCTCCTCAGGTGAAGCAAATTATCAACAAAACTGATTGGGCGGAAAAATTTTGAGAGAAAAAGTGAATGAGAATTGGGTGTTCTTTACGAAGAGTTTATTAGATAGCTCAGAAACCACAATTCCTCAATCAAGAGTGTACACAACTTTGGCTAAAACTTATATTCAGTGGCAAAATGAAGGCAGGAGTTAGGTGGGAAAAAGCAATACACACACACACAAATAACTGGCTCTGTAATCTAGCAGAGAAAGGCAGAGCAACGCCCAATGGCTGGAAGATGAAGCCAGACAAATACCAGCTGAAAGTAAGGGCCAAATTTTTAGCCCTGAGGGTGATTAATGTTTGGAACAAACTGCAAAGGGAAGTGGTGAATCCTCCAGCTCTGCAGGTCTGTAGATCCAGACTGGATATTTTTTTTTCTGGAAGATCTGCTTGAGGACTTATCCACACTTAAAATGCTACAGTGGCGCTGCTGTAGTCAGGGGCGGCTCTAGGATTTGCGGCGTCCCAAGCAGGGCGGCGCGCCGCGGGGGGGCGCTCTGGTGGTCGCCAGTCCCGCGTCTCCGGTGGACCTCCTGCAGGCACGCCTGCAGATGCTCCACCGAAGCCATGGGACCAGCGGACCCTCCGCAGGCATGCCTGTGGGAGGTCCACCGGAGCCGCCTGCCGCCCTCCCGCGGGATGCCGCCCCAAGCACGCGCTTGGCGCGCTGGGGTCTGGAGCCGGCCCTGGCTGTAGTGCTTCAGTGTAGACACTATTTACACCCATGGCAGGGGTTCTTGTATTAGTGTAGGTAATCGCCTCCCCAAGAGGTGGATAGAAAAATTATTCTGTTGTCCCCACGCAATTATATAGGGGTTAGGCTGATATAGCTACATCTCTCAGGGGTGTGGATTTTTTTGCTCTTGCCAAAAAAAGAAAATGAAATTTTTGGATGCATTAGCAAAGGCATAGCATGCAAGTCAAGCTGGGGTACTGTGTCTAATTATGGTCACCAATGTATAGAAAGGACGTAGAGAAACTGGAAATGACCAGAGGCAAGCAAGAAAAATGATGAAAGAGAGAGAATTCAAGCCATATGAGTGAAAGCTAAAGGAAGTGGGTATGTTTAGTTTGGGAAAGAGGGGGACATGACAGCAGTCTTCCAGGATTTCAACAATTTCCATCCACCAGCAACCTCAGCCTGGACCAGTCCACAGAAGAGATCCACTTCCTGGACACTACAGTACAAATAAGCAATGGTCACATAAACACCACCCTATACTGGAAACCTACTGACTGCTATACTTACCTACATGCCTCCAGCTTTCATCCAGACCATCCTAGTTAACCGGAGATGGTAGAAAGCACTACTCACAGACAGTGATATGAGAGAGCTCAGCGTCAGCAAAATAGCCAAGAGCCCTCCTAGACTATGGACTGAATTGTCCAGATGTGGGTGTGAACCTTCAGTCAAAGTAGTCTTCAGCGTGGCAGTGAACCCTTCAAAATATTTAGTTCTGCCCACCACATCACTTCTGTCTTGCTTGGGTTCAGCTGCAACCAGCTGGTCCTTCCGAAAACTGGACTATGGTGGTGATACTGGTTTGGTCGTATGGGAAGGACAGGAGGAGATCAGTGTCACCTGCATACTGCTTGTGTTTGAGTTCATGTTGTGTGACAAGTTCCCATAGAGGCTGCATGGAGATGCTGAAAAGCCCCAGAGAGAGAACTGATCCTTGTGTGATTCCACAAGGGAGGGGTCTAGTGCTGAAGGTGCAGTTTCCCATCACCATTAATTAGGTGCATCCCTCCAAGAAGGATTCAGACAATGTTAGTGCACCCTCTGGACTGCTGCTGCCTCTGAGGTTAGACAGCAGTATCTCATTTTCAGCAGTGTCAAACAATCCAAATGGCATTCCGGACATCCTTTTTTTTTTTTCTGGAAAAATCCACCAATGTACGAAACAAAATAATACATGAAGACCAAAAAAATCCCCAGTAGTGCACTAGAAGCGTGACATGAAAAATATCGTGTCATGTCGTGACACGGTCACTCATAATGTGAATGTGCATAAATGTGTAAACGTTAACGGTTATTGATTAATTAAATCAGGAATCATGATTACTTGTGTGTACTGTGCCACCCTATTGGCACCATTCGCGCCAATTTCCATGTCACGTCAATTTCCGCCGTTCGCGGTGGTGGAGTTCCAGAGTCGACGGGAGCGCGTTCAGAGTTTGACATATCGCGGCTAGATGAGACGCGATATATCGAACTCCGAGAAGTTGAACGCTACCCGCCGACCCGGGCGGGTAGTGTAGACGTACCCTTAGTCTCCTCTTTTCCAAGCTGAAGAGTCCTAGCCTCTTTAATCTTTCCTCATATGGGACCGTCTCCAAACCCCTAATCATTTTAGTTGCCCTTTTCTGAACCTTTTCTAGTGGCAGTATATCTTTTTTTGAGGTGAGGAGACCACATCTGTGCACAGTATTCGAGATGTGGGCATACCATGGATTTATATAAGGGCAATAATATATTCTCAGTCTTATTCTCTATCCCCTTTTTAATGATTCCTAACACCTTGTTTGCTTTTTTGACCGCTTTGTAGCTAAATTAGCCCCCATCCTATTGTATGTATAGTTGGGGTTATTTTTTCCAATGTGCATTTCTTTACATTTATCCACATTAAATTTCATTTGCCATTTTGTTGCCCAATCACTTAGTTTTGTGAGATCTTTTTGAAGTTCTTCACAGTCTGCTTTGGTCTTAACTATCTTGAACAGTTTAGTATCATCTGCAAACTTTGCCACCTTACTGTTTACCCCTTTCTCCAGATCATTTATGAATAAATTGAATAGGATTGGTCCTAGGACTGACACTTGGGGAACACCACTAGTTACCCCTCTCCATTCTGAGAATTTACCATTAATTCCTACCCTTTGTTCCCTGTCTTTTAACCATTTTCAATCCATGAAAGGACCTTCCCTTTTATCCCATGATAGCTTAATTTACGTAACAGCCTTTGGTGAGGGACCTTGTCAAAGGCTTTCTGAAAATCTAAGTACACTATGTCCACTGGATCCCCCTTGTCCACATGTTTGTTGACCCCTTCAGAGAACTCTAATAGATTAGTAAGACACGATTTCCCTTTACAGAAACCATGTTGACTATTGCTCAACAGTTTATGTTTTTCTATGTATGTGACAATTTTATTCTTAACTGTTGTTTCGACTAATTTGCCCGGTACTGACGTTGACTTACAAGTCTGTAATTGCCGGGATCACCTCTAGAGCCCTTTTTACATATTGGCGTTACATTAGCTAACTTCAAGTCATTGGGTACCGAAGCCAATTTAAAGGATAGGTTAAAAACCTTAGTTAATAGTTCCGCAACTTCACATTTGAGTTCTTTCAGAACTCTTGGGTGAATGCCATCTGGTCCCGGTGACTTGTTAATGTTGAGTTTATCAATTAATTCCAAAACCACCTCTAGTGACACTTTAATCTGTGACAGTTCCTCAGATTTGTCACCTACAAAAGCCAGCTCAGGTTTTGGAATCTCCAAGAGACATAAGAACATATATACGAATGACCATACTGGGTCAGACCAAAGGCCCATCTAGCTCAGTCTCCTGTCTTCCGACAGTGGCCAATGTCAGGTGCCCAAGAGGGAATGAAAAGAACAGGTAATCAACAAGTGATCCATCACCTGTCACCTAATCGCAGCATCTGACAAACAGAAGCTAGGGAAACCATGCATGCCCAGCCTCGCTATTAGCCATCGATGGACCTATCCTCCAGGAATTTATCTAGTTCTTTTTTTTTGCCACAGTTCAGTTTAATTGAATGTCCTCTTGATATTGTATTATGAGATGGGGAAATGCATTCTCAATGTACTCTCTCCCAGTCAGTCATTTATAGACTTTTCTCATGTGCCCTCTTATTCATCCCCTTTGTAAGGTAACAATCCCAGTCCTTTCAACTTCTCTCCCTATGAAAGTTTCCCCAAGCCCTTGATCATTCTCGTTGCCCTTCCCTGAAGCCCTCTAGTTCTGCAATATCCTGGGTGAGAAGGGTGTCCAGTACTACACAGAGGAGTCCAGAGGAGGGTGATCCATTGACTGACCAATGACATGCCATTATATTTTCTGTAGGATTCCCCATTCCACTCTTCCTGGATCCCAGTGTTTTTCTCAGTTTCTGTCTGGGTTTGCAGGGTAAGCAGGATTTCACAGAGCTGGGCACCATGATGCCCAGTTGTGACGTTATGAGTATAATATAATATCTCATTGAAAGGTGACAGGGCCAGAAAGAGTTAATTAACTCACAGACTGACCTGACCCATGGGTGAACCTTGAGGACTGGTTAGAAAGATATGTAAATGAATAGAGCTTTAAAATGGAAGTCTGCATTGTTAGAGGTAGAAGGGTAGATGTTTGCTCAGGTCTTGTGATGTCAGCAAACAAGTCTTGTCTATTGCTATAGTTTTAATTCAGAGATCAAAAAAGGAATATTAACATTTATGATGATATTTGAGTGAAATAGTATTATTGTCTATGTGTCTCTTTGAAGGTTGTGCTAACCTGTATCTGAACTGTTTAATGGATAAATTACTCTGTGCTAATTGCCAGGATGTTGGGGAGAAGGAGTTAAGCCTATTGTTTTCTCAGGCCGAAAGGCTGCTGGAAATGTATAAGAAGCCTGGAACATGATCCTGCTTCATCTCAGATCTGCTTTGGGTTTCAAGAAGGGGAAAACTTAAGCCATAAGGACTGAGATCCCCAGTCATTAACTGGAGCCACCCTGAATATGGACATTGGACTATAACCTCTGGACTATTTCTAAAAGGACTTTTGGCAACTACAAGCTCATCTCTGCTATGCATCTGAACCTCAAGAATTGAATTCAAGTCTGTCTGTATATTGATCTTTTAACCAACACTCTCTCTCTTTTCTTTTTTAATAAATTTTAGCTTAGTTAATAAGAATTGGCTATAGCCTGTATTTTGGGTAAGATCTAAGTTATAATTGGACCTGGGTATGTGGCTGATCCTTTGGGATTGGAAGAACCTTTTCTTCTATATGATGAAGTAAGATTTTTAGGAATCATCATCATATCTGACAGGTGTGTCTGGACGGAGGCCTGAGGCTGGGTACTTTAAGGGAACTGCGTGGTTTGGACTTCTAAGTGACCAGTGAGGTACTACAGAAGCTGTTTTGTGCTGGTTGGTAAATCTAAGTATTGGAATAACCACCAGCATTTGGGGTTTGTCTGCCCCGTTTGGTTTGCAGTTCACCCTGATTGAGTGACCTCAGCTGGCGCCCACGGGCAGCACCATCACACCAGTTCTCTGTCCTGAGCTCATGCAGTTAAATTAGAACCTTGTCTGGCATTTGAGGAGTTCAAGCTTTTCCCTCCAATGGAAATACACATCACAGTTACTGACATCGAAGTTCATCTGCCAACATATTACCCTTCACCTGGCTTGATTACTGCCATCTGGACTTGACTATGATCTAAATATTCTGGTGCCATCTGTAAATGTTGGCAATACACTGCTCACCCCCTTTTTAGATTGTTAATAAGTATAAAATATTTAGAGTAGTATTTGTTATAAAACATGTAACTCCCCTCACTCTGCTTTTCTCCCTTCACAGGCACCTTGACCTTTTCTGAACCTGATCAATGCATCAAGCACCTTATGTGGTGAAACTGGTTTTCACTGACCTCATCATGGAGTCCAGTGTCCGAGTGATGAACCAAGGGCTGGGATGCCTCAGCAGACTGCACTTTTGGCTTCCAGTTAATCAGGGTGGTGAGACGGAAATTTACATTTGGTGCTGGCTTGGTGTCATCTAATGAATAACCACCAGTCTGGGATGAGTCTGCCCAATTCCTTAGCAGTTTAGCCTGGCGGGAGGGAGAGCTCAGTGGTTTAAGCATGGGCCTGCTAAACCCAGAGTTGTGAGATCAATCCTTGAGGGGGCCATTTAGGAATCTGGGGCAAAAATCTGCCTAGGGCATGGTCCTGCTTCAAGCGGCAGGTTGGACTTCATACTGCCTGAGATCCCTTCCAACCCTGATATTCCATGAATTTGGCATCCTCATCAGTGATTCACAGATTATTGCTCACTACTCCCAAGAGGTATCCCCCTCTTATAGATGGATACTGAGGCAGCAGGAAGGGAAGTGTCTTGAGCAGGGAAGATACCCCATGAGTCCCTAGCTGACAATCCCTTGCTTAGTCTCTCTCAGACCTGTCTTGTACGGTCCATGCAGCAGCACAGAAGCATGGTGCTCTCTCTCCATTGGTTTCTCTAGTGCTGGGGATCTCCACTGATTTCAGTGGGGCTGCTCCCACTTAAATGAGATGAGGGTTTGGCCCAAGACATTTAACTAGAGATAAAGCATCTGCAGAGACCAGTGAGCTGGGAGCGAAGGGTCCCAGCTCAGCCACGGATATACTGGGTGACCTTGGGCACAGGCTCTCTATGCATTACATGCAGATTATTATTCATTATTTCTAGTGCGTTGCTCTCAAAAAGTCCTAATCAGGGCCTCCAAGTCACAGGCTGCACTGATTTGGTTCCTTGCAGCACATCATTGGGCTCTATGCACTGTGCTGAGTTCCAGGCAGCATGTGGTCCCTGGTAAACAAGCAAGAGGGGTCGGTCCTGGGGCCAGTTTTGTTCAACATCTTTATTAATGATCTGGATGATGAGATTAATTGCACCCTCAGCAAGTTTGCAGATGACACTAAACTGGAGAGAGGGAGATACACTGGAGTGAAGGGACAGGGTCCAGAGTGACCTAGACAAATTCGAGGACTGGGCCAAAAAAAATCTGGTGAAGTTCAACAAGGACAAGTGCAGAGTCCTGCACTTAGGACAGAAGAATCCCATGCACTGCTACAGGCTGGGGACTGACTGGCTAAGCGGCAGTTCTGCAGAAAAGGACCTGGGGATGACAGTGAACGAGAAGCTGGATATGAGTCAGCAGTGTGCCCTTGTTGCCAAGAAGGCTAATGGCATATTGGACTGCAGTAGTAGGATCATTGCCAGCAGATCGAGGGAAGTGATTATTCCCCTCTATTCAGCACTGGTGAGGCCACACCTGGAGTATTGCATCCAGTTTTGTTCCCCCCAATATAGAAGGGATGTGGAGAAATTGGAGAGAGTCGAGCAGAGGGCAACAAAAATGATTAGGGGGCTGGGGCACATGACCTACGAGGAGAGGCTGAGGGAACTGGGATTGTTTAGTCTGCAGAAGAGAAGAGTGAGGAGGGATTTGATAGCAGCCCTCAACTACCTGAAGTGGGGTTCCAAAGAGGATGGAGCTCGGCTGTTCTCAGTGGTGGCAGATGACAGAACAAGGAGCAATGGTCTCAAGTTGCAGTGGGGGAGGTCTAGGTTGGATATTAGGAAACACTATTTCACTAGGAGGGTGGTGAAGCACTGGAATGGGTTACCTAGGGAGGTGGTGGAATTTCCATCCTTCGAGGTTCTTAAGGCCCAGCGTGACAAAGCCCTGGGTGGGATAATTTATTTGGTGTTGTGCGTGCTTTGGACTAGATGACCTGCTGAGGTCTCTTCCAACCCTAATATTCTATGATTCTATGATTCTAAGAGAAGGCTGAAAACTGAGCTTTGTGGAAACCTGTTTTTATGGCTGTAGTTTTTAACTGTTTATTTAATAAATTCCTCCTGTTTAAGAAGGACTGAAACTCCACTGATCACGACACACAAATAGTCTCACTGCATCTAACACAACCCAGGGGAGCAGTGCCAGTTCATGGCCAGAGCAATGGTGCTGGGCGGGTGCGGGGCAGTCAGTACTCCCAGTTCCTATTCTCAGCTCTGCCACTGTCTCATTGTGTGGTCTTGGGTAAAATCACTTTATTTCTTCATCGCTCAGTCCATCGATAACATGGGGATAACGTTGCCTAGCAGCCTCGCTAAAGAGAGTCTAGACGTCGTGATCAGAAGTGTCACGCAGAGGGTATGTCAGACTCAGCTTCACTGTTCAGCTTCAGCCCCTGGGCAATGGGGGCCCTGTATTTCTAGAAAATATGCCATTTTTATGGGTAAATACCTGGCTAATGGTAGCTGTGCCAATTATCTCCCTCCCTGTGGGGCACCGAAGCCATCCCAGACTCTGCCCAGAATCCCGCCTTCCCAGCTAATGCAGGGGACCATCCTTCCGCCTCTCCCAGCTGTTGTCCTCCTAGCTTCAAAGCTGATCCCTGGCCCTGCCCCGGAGGCCTGGATTAGGACAAAGGTCTCCCAGCCAATCCTCATTGCAGGGACCCTGCCTGCTACAGGCTCATAGTTGGGAGGAACAAAAGGGAACCAAAAGCTAAAGAAATAAGCCACACAAGGGTCTCTGCCCTCATGACTTTGTAGCTGGGCTTTAGGGCCCAGAAGTTCACCTGCCTGCAACACAACCGTGGTTCCAGCCCCCAGCTTCTTTTACACAGCTTCCTGGCTTCCCTCTCCGCTTCTCATCCCCCTGTCAGCCCCACCACTGCGTCCCTGCAGCAGTTCCTGTCCCAGCCCTGAAGCAGAGGGAATGCATCTGGGTGAGGAGGAAGGTTTAGATGATCCAGAAAGTTGATGGGCTTGGGGAGGAAAGGAGCGAGAAACAGGGCTGTGACTCTGGGCAAAGTGGCAGAACAGAGGTGGGGTCGTGGAGGAAGAGGTGGAGAAGGGAGCGGGGCCTTGTGGGAATACTTGGGACAGGGGGAGGGACCTTGTGAAAAGAGGTGAGTCTGGGGACTGGGCCTCAGGGAATAGTCAGGGAAGGGAATGTGGCCTCAGTGGTCCAGTTACCAGCAATTAGAATGGTGCCAATCCTGTAAGTCAGTGAGTTGTACACAGGCCGATTCCTCAGTTTGTCAGGCTGACACAGCACAGCAAGGCCAGGAAAGGGATTAATGTCACTGTGACTGTCCTGTCAGTGATTCAGGAAGAGGGTCTGGCACCATGTCACCAGGCAGCTCTGCACAGAGCTCGGTCTGAGAGCCAGAGCACCAGGAAAAAAGTTTAGGTACCTTTATGGGTGAAGAGCCGGAGCAGCCTGCCCCAGATCTGTTTGGTCCTCACCCCGTAGATGATGGGATTTAGCACAGGGGGCATCAAGAGGCACACGCTGGCAATGAGAATGTGGAAATGCCCAGGCACATTCTTGCCAAACCGGGATGTGAGGGAGGAGAAGAGACTTGGTATATAAAAGGCTAAAATGACAAAGAGGTGGGAGCTGCAGGTCCCAAAAATCTTGAGCCGGGCGTCCTTTGTGGGGAGACTGAAGATGGCCCTGAGGATTTGGGTATAGGTCACGGTGATAAAAATCACATCCAGACCCCTGACACAGAATAGTACGAAGAGGCCATAGTAACTACTGACCCGGGTGTCGGCGCAGGCCAGATTCACCACGGCGATGTGTCCGCAGCATGGTTGGGGGATGATGTTGGTTCTGCAATATGGCCACTGCCTCGCCAGGATGGGAATGGGCAATATGACCACACAGCCACGCAGCAGCACGGCCAGGCAGATCTTGGCCACAACAGGGTTTGTCAGGATGGTGGAATGTCTCAGGGGATCACAGATGGCCACGTAGCGATCCAGAGCCATGGCCACTAGGATCCCAGACTCCATCTCAAAGAAGCAGTGAATGAAGTACATCTGGGTGAGGCAGGCACTGAAATGGATCTCCCTGGAATTGAACCAGAAGATGCTCAGTGTTTTGGGCAGGATGGACGTGGACAGGACCAGGTCGGTGATGGCCAGCATGCAGAGGAAATAGTACATGGGCTCATGGAGGCTCTGCTCCATCTTCACTATGAACAGGATGGTGAAGTTCCCCAAGATGGCTATGGTGTACATGGCACAGAAGGGGATGGAGATCCAGACATGGGCTGCCTCCAGGCCAGGAATGCCCAGCAGGATGAAGGTGGAGGGGTTGGTGAAGTCAGTTTTGTTGGAATCTGACATGGAGTAGGGGAGAAGGTGTCCAACTCTGAGACAGAACAGTGTCTCCTTCATGTACGGTACGTTCCCCTGACTTCCTGTATGTGCCCAGGATCTAGGGTGATGGTTGCAGTAAATATTCCTGTATGGAGAGACAATATTAATTTGAGACATTAAATGTAGCATTGGAGGCTTTTCTAATGGGTGAAGCAGATTGGTTGCCCTTCACACACTGAAAAATGACATTTTCATTATTCAGGTAAATTAACTGTAAACACATAACCCTTGTAATGCCAATTCCATATTTTATGGTGCCCCCTGCCTTAATAATTCCTATATATTTGATGTGGGAAACCTTAATAGGCACCAACAGGAAACAAGAGTGTGAATACTCTTTATCCATCATTGTTCCTTAGTGTAACAAAACCCATGCTAGAGAGTCCATGCTCAAGGGAGTTCCCCATTCACCTAGTTGCTCAAAATATGAGAGTTGAAAAAAAAGAAAAGTTTTGACACAACATGTACCAGAGAGAAAAATCTCAACTAAAAGACACATCAGGAGAAAGACCTGGGCGTCATTGATAGCAGCACAACTTAAAACAACTGCTCATTCACAGCAGTGTCCAAAACGAAGACAATGATGGGATGCCTAAGGAATGGGATGGAGAATACCTTATTCTGGACATGTGCTCAGTTTTGGACACCCAGTCTCTATAAAGGATATAGCAGATAGAAAGGGGATTTCTGTGACAGGCTATTAGAATTGCGGAGGCTGCCGTGTGTGGACAGAAAAGTCTAGGACTGTTTATTTTAGAGAAGAGACAAAGAAGGGGGCTTATGATAGAGGAGAGGAAAATAAAGAATGGGAGGGATTACATTCAAGTGGACAAATAGAGAACAGTTCCCAACCAGTAATATCTATGGACATTTTGTGTTTCAAAAGGGCTAATTTTCCTAAGGTGAATCAAATTATGAACAAAACTGATTGGGAGGAAAAATTTTGAGAGAAAACGTGAATGAGAATTGGGTGTTCTTTACGAAGAGTTTATTAGATAGCTCAGAAACCACAATTCCTCAGTCAAGAGTGTACACAACTTTGGCTAAAACTTCTATTCATTGGCAAAATAAAGGCAAGAGTTAGGTGGGGAAAAGCAATACACACACACACACACACACATAACTGGCTCTGTAATCTAGCAGAGAAAGGCAGAGCAATGCCCAATGGCTGGAAGATGAAGCCAGACAAATACCAGCTGAAAGTAAGGGCCAAATTTTTAGCCCTGAGGGTGATTAATGTTTGGAACAAACTGCAGAGTGTAGTGGTGGATTCTTCAGCTCTGCATGTCTGTAGATCCAGACTGTATGTTTTTTTTTCTGGAAAATCTGCTTGAGGACTTGTCTACACTTAAAATGCTACGGTGGCGCTGCTGTAGCACTTCAGTGTAGACACTATTTACACCCATGGCAGGGGTTCTCGCAGTGGTGTAGGTAATCGCCTCCCCAAGAGGTGGATAGAAAAATTCTTCTGTTAACCCCATGCAACCATATAGGGGTTAGGTTGATATAGCTACATCTCTCAGGGGTGTGGATTTTTTTGCTCTTGCCAAAAAAAGAAAATGAAATTTTTGGATGCACTAGCAAAGGCATAGCATGCAAGTCAAGCTGGAGAACTGTGTCTAATTATGGTCACCAATGTATAGAAAGGACGTAGAGAAACTGGAAATGACCAGAGGCAAGCAAGAAAAATAATGAAAGAGAGAGAATTCAAGCCATATAAGTGAAGGCTGAAGGAACTCTTTATGCTAATTTGGGCAAGAGGAGACTGAGGGGGACATGGCAGCAGTCTTCCAGGATTTCAACAATTTCCACCCCACCACCAACCTCAGCCTGGACCAGTCCACACAAGAGATCCACTTCCTGGACACTACTGTGCAAATAAGCGATGGTCACATAAACACCACCCTATACCGGAAACCTGCTGACTGCTATACTTACCTACATGCCTCCAGCTTCCATCCAGGACACACCACATGATCCATTGTCTACAGCCAAGCCCTAAGATACAACCGCATTTGCTCCAGTCCTTCGGACAGAGACAAACACCTACAGAATGTGTATCAAACATTTTAAAAACTACAATACCCACCCGAGGAAGTGAAGAAACAGATTGACAGAGCCAGAAGGGTACCCAGAAGTCACCTAATACAGGACAGGCACAACAAAGAAAGTAACAGAACTCCCCTAGCCATCACCTACAGCTCCTAACTAAAACTTCTCCAGTGCATCATCAAGGATCTACAACCTACCGTGAAGGACAATCGTTCACTCTCACGTATCTTGGGAGACAGGCCAGTCCTCGCTTACAGACAGCCCCCCAACCTGAAGCAAATACTAAGCAGCAACTACACAAAAACACTCTAACCCAGGAACCGATCCCGGCAACAAACCCCGTTGCCAACTCTGTCCGCATATGTAATCAAGGGACACCATCATAGGACCTAACCACATCAGCCACATCATCAAGGGCTTGTTCACCTGCACATCTACTAATTTGATATGTGCCATCATGTGCCAGCAATGCCCCTCTGCCATGTATATTGGCCAAACCAGACAGTCTCTACTCAAAAGAATAAATGGACACAAATCAGACATCAAGAATTGTAACATTAAAAAAACAGTAGGAGAACACTTCAATCTCTCTGGACACTCAATGACAGACTTAAAACTGGCAATTTTTTAACAAAAAAAAAATTAAAACAGACTCCAAGGAGAAAAAGCAGAACTGGAATTAATTTGCAAACTGGACACCATCAAATTAGGCCTGAACAAAGACTGGGAGTGGATGGGTCACTACAAAAAGTAATTTGCCCTCTGCTGATACCCACACCTTCTTGTCATCTGTTGGAAATGGGCCACTTTGATTGCATTGGCCTCGTTAGCACTGCAAAAGTAATTTTCCCTCGCTTGGTATTCACCCCTTCTTGTCAACTGTTGAGAATAGGTCACATCCACCTTAATTAAATTGGCTTGTCAGAACTGACTCCCCACTTGGTAAGGCATCTCCCATCTTTTCATGTGTTAGAATATATATTCTGCTTACCGTATTTTTCACTCCATGAATCTGATGAAGTGGGTTTTAGCCCACGAAAGCTTATGCCGAAATAAATTTGTTTGTCTCTAACGTGCCACAAGGACTCCTTGTTGTTTTTGCTGATACAGACTAACACGGCTACGACTCTGAAATAAAAAAGATGGAGAAAAGTTGTTCACTCTTGCCACATAGGGCAAGACAAGAGGCACTGAGTTCAAACTACAGCATAACAGACAGGAGCGACTCTATGTATTTTGGCAGCGTGCCTGCGGGAGGTCCTATGGTCCTGCACCTTCGGTGTCCCCGCAGCCGAATTACCCCCAGAGCCGCGGGACCGGCAGACCTCCCACAGGCATGCCGCCGAAGGCTGCCTGACTGCTGCCCTTACGGCGACTGTCAGGCTGTCCCCCCCACCCCCACATGGCTTCCTGCACCAGGCACGCGCTTGGAGTACAGGTGCCTGGAGTTGCCCCGATAGCAGATTTAGATTAAATCTCAGCATAAACTGCCTAAATGTAGGAACCGGAGGCTAATGGAACAGAAGCCTCGGGAAATCATGAAGGCTCCTTTACTGCAGGTTTTCTAAAGGAGGCTGGACACTCATCTGTTCTGGATGGCTTAGACACAACAATTCCTGCATCTTGGCAGGGGCTTAGATTAGCTGACCCTGGCGGTTCCTTCTCCCCCTGTGGCTCTAGGATTCAATGATATAAAATGCCAGTGTAGACCAGGCCTTAGTCAAACACAAGGGATTCACTAATGGATTTGCCATTGTAGGTGGTGCTGGTGACATGGCACCACCGTTAAGGCTGTCTGACACCTTCAATTAGGAGACCTCATTTTCAGTTGCTTAGAACTTTGCCAAACTTTAAGCAATTGGACTGAAATTTCACATGCTGGGTGTCTGCTTCCGGCTGAATTGTTTTTTGAGTTTCCGGCATAACGTTTGAGCCGACTTCTCAAATGAAGCTAGGAGAAAAGATGTGTTGCCCATGCTGAAACATTCTTAGAATTGTTCCAGTGAGGAGCCCAAGCACCTCCATGGAGATAAAAGTCAGGGAACAGCCCCCGCTCCCTCGTTAACAACCGGAGCCCGGAAATGCAAGAGGACGACAAGGTGACAGTGTCTCTGCATTAATACACAGCTGGCTCCCGAGCTCTTTACTCAGTTCTTACTCCAAGGGGAGTTTTGCCTCGGTGGGACCTGAGTAAACTATGGGCAAGGGCCTCCAAATTTGGCCTTGAATTGTCCATCTACTAACACTTTTCATCCTGAAGAATCCAGTGTGGCGCTGAAATGCATCCACTTTGGCCTGGAGGCCATCAGCCCAAGAGGGCACAGCAAAGAAGGACATTTTAACCCATGATACTGAAGCAAACTCATCTACTGTGGCAAGGGCCTTTAGATGTTTAATGGCTGTGCAGAGCGGAAAGGACCACAGACCTATTCTCTGTCCCATCACATCCATGTTGCACTGGGTTTGTCACGCAGGTGAGCTCCTCAGCAAGAAGTGGGTACCTGTGAATCCTTAAACAGACGTGTCTTCCCCGGGAATCCCACTCAGGTAGCCATGTCCCACACGTCTCTCAATCCATCATCTGCAGCAACATCCCACACCCAAAGCTGACACAGAGACGTGCTCCATTTCTAATATAGCTCTGTGCAATCCCAGGGGGGTTCGAGGAGTCTCTAGAGGAAAAGCGAGTGTCTGAATGTAAACAGGCTGAAGACAAGCCTGTCTGGGCTTCTGGGTTCTTTATCCACCTTTAGGAGTAAACAGTAATTAAGGGACATTCCCAAAGGGAGATGAGAACTCTTGGGCTCTGTGCTGAGTCAGAGAAGAATTGGCTGCTCTGTGCATTTGTGTATATTTAAAAATTATAGTTGATTAGTAGGAAAACTAGGGGTAATGCTTAAAACTCTATAGGGTCTGATACTCTATAAAGTCCCAGGAGCGATGGGTAGATAGTAAACAGACACATCTATAGGAAGATACCTGAGGGGAGACACAGGCACTTTCTGCAGGCACACACTGCTGTTACTAAGGGATCAGAGATCAGAAATTCTCCCCAGTAAATCTCATCATACTGTGCAGCACCTTTCATTGAAGGATCTTCACAACACCTAGCAAAGGAAAGTCACTATGGCCATGCCCCTTTAAACAGATAGGTAAACTGAGGAATGGGGAGACATTATTTGGCCGAGGTCACACAGAGATTGGGTGGCAGGA
Source organism: Mauremys reevesii (assembly GCF_016161935.1). Classification (NCBI taxonomy): domain Eukaryota; kingdom Metazoa; phylum Chordata; order Testudines; family Geoemydidae; genus Mauremys; species Mauremys reevesii. Next base: position 6,909,277 of record NC_052623.1, read on the forward strand.
TGACAGACCCCACCCAGGCATATTGAGTTCCCTGTCGTAACCATGATCTCTCTGTCACACTAAGGGAAATGGACTCCTGCTCTGGCAGGTGCTGTTCACTGGGTGGGATGCAGAGGAAAGGCTGGAAGAGGGAGCCTGAGCCTTCGCCATAGTCTCAAGGTGAATCTGAGGTTTTCAGAACTAGCTGGAGGTTGTGAGCTCCCCACGCCTGTGAGGTGTGAACTCCAGGACTCCACTTCCTCTCCCACTGAGAAACCTGCCAATGCGTCACAGTCATTGAGGTGGCTTCAGGGGAACAGACTTAGAAAAAGCAACACCAACAGAATGTTCCTGTGGACATAGGGCAGCTGGGGGCCTGTCCTGGGGACAGAGGCCTCACCCCAAAGCTGCCCTGGAACAAGGGTGTGTGTGTGGCTATAGGCAGGATAGAGACTGGATTAATGTTTGCATTGGATTTGTTCTCTGCCTCTTGCTTCATTTCTTTCCAATCTCTCCTAGGTGGAAGTGAAATATAATGTTCCAGGCTGAGTCAGACTTTCCAGCACTGCAGCAGCTGGAGGGCGCTTGGATTCCCACAGCTGGACTCCCTGCCTGCTCATCTGGCTAATTGGGGTATTTCTCCAGTGCGGAGCACCGGGGTTTTAAGCACGGAAATGAGACTGAATGAATTCTCCTGACAAGGGCAACAGGGACACCGTGTTCACCTGCATTCAAGTTACTAACGCTCTGTACCTGCCAAGCATGGTTTGACCTTCATCTGTAGCTGAAGGCAAAGGGAGGGTGTCAAGGTTTCCTCCCCCACTCTGAGCTTTAGAGTACAAATGTGGGGACCTGCATGGACCCTTCTAAGCTTAATTTACTAGCTTAGATCTGGTAACGCTGCCACCAGCCAGAAGTAGTGTCTGGTACCCTCCCTGTCCCCCCAAAACCTTCCCTGGGGAACACAGACCCAAATCCCTTAGATCTTAACACAAGGAGAAATTAACCATTCCCCCCTCCCTTTCCCCTCCCCCAGACTTTTCCCTGGGTTGCCTTGAGAGGCTTCACACAGATCCAAACTCCTTGGATCTTAAAACAAAGAGGAATTAACCATCCCCCCTCCTTTTTTTCCCCCCACCAACTCCTGCTGAGGATCTTAAAACAGAAAAATCCATCAGGTTCTTAAAAAGAAAGCTTTTAATTAAAGAAAAAGAAAAGATAAAAATTATCTCTGTAAAATCAGGATGGGAAATGCTTTACAGGGTATTTAAATTTATATAGCCGGAGAAATCCCCTCTAGCCTCAGGTTCAAAGTTACAGCAAACAGAGGTAAAAATCCTTCCAGCAAAAGAAACATTTACAGGTTGAGAAAACAAACAGAAGACTAATACGCCTTCTTGACTAGGTACTTACAAATTTGAAACATGAGACTGATTCAGAAAGATTTGGAGAGCCTGGATGGATGTCTGGTCCCTCTCAGTCCCCGAGAGCGAACAGCCCCCAAACAAAGAGCACAAAACAAAGACTTCCCTCCACAAAGATTTGAAAGTATCTTGTCCCCTCATTGGTCCTCTGGTCAGGTGTCAGCCAGGTTTACTGAGCTTCTTAACCCTTTACAGGTATAACAGACATTAACCCTTAACTATCTGTTTATGACAGAGGGCGAGGCCCTGATTTGGCTGGATTAGTGTGTTGATTATTTTTTATCATTACTTGTATTGTGGAGGAATCCAGAGGGCCCGCTCCAGTTCGGGGGCCCTTGTGCTGGGCCCTTCGTAAACACTGAAGGAGAAACAGACCCTGCCGCAAGGAGCTTATAAGATTAGGATTTAGCTCAAGACATTTAGCTAGAGATAAAGCATCCGCAGAGACCAGGAAACCTGGAGTGAAGAGCCCCAGCTCAGCCATGGATATACTGGGTGACCTTGGGCACAGGCTCTCTATGCATTAAATGCAGATTATTATTCATTATTTCTAGTGTGTTGCTCTCAAAAAGTCCTAATCAGGGCCTCCAAGTCACAGGCTGCACTGATTTGGTTCCGTGTAGCACATCATTGGGCTTTATGCACTGTGCCGAGTTCCAGGCAGCATGTGGTCCCTGGTAAACAAGCAAGAGGGGTCGGTCCTGGGGCCGGTTTTGTTCAACATCTTTATTAATGATCTGGATGATGGGATGAATTGCACCCTCAGCAAGTTTGCAGATGACACTAAGCTGGGGAGGAGAGGTAGATAAGCTGGAGGGTAGAGATAGGATACAGAGGGACCTAGACAAATTAGAGGATTGAGCCAAAAGAACTCTGATGAGATTCAACAAGGACAAGTGCAGATTCCTACACTTAGGACAGAAGAATTGCATGCACCTCTACAGGCTGGGGACTTACTGGCTAAGCAGCAGTTCTGCAGAAAAGGACCTGGGGATTACAGTGAACGAGAAACTGGATATGAGTCAGCAGTGTGCCCTTGTTGCCAAGAAGGCTAATGACATATTGGGCTGCATTAGTAGGAGCATTGCCAGCAGATTGAGGGAAGTGATTATTCCCCTCTATTCGTCATTGGTGAGGCCACACCTGGACTATTGCATCCAGTTTTAGTCCCTCCCCCTACAGAAGGGATGCGGACAAACTGGAGAGAATCGTTGGGGCATATGACTTACGGGGAGAGGCTGAGGGAACTGGTGTTATTTAGTCTGCAGAAGAGAATAATGAGGGGGGATTTGATAGCTGCTTTCAACTACCCGAAAGGAGGTTCCAAAGAGGATAGATCTAAACTGTTCTCAGTGGTACCAGCTGACAGAACAAGAATCAATGGTCTCAAGTTGCAGTGGGGGAGGTCTAGGTTGGATATTAGGAAACACTATTTCACTAGGAGGGTGGTGAAGCACTGTAATGGGTTACCTAGGGAGGTGGTAGAATCTCCATCCTTAGAGGTTTTTAAGGTCCAGTTTGACAAAGCCCTGGCTGAGATGATTTAGTTGGTGTTGGTCCTGCTTTGGACTAGATGACCTCCTGAGGTCTCTTCCAACCCTAATATTCTATGATTCTAAGAGAACACAACGCAGAGGACCAATGCCAGTGCATGGCCCGGGGTCAGGACTCCTGGTGCTTATTATCAGCTCTGTCACCAACTCATTGGGTGGCCTTGGGTAAATCACTTTACCTCTGCGTGGCTCAGTCCATCAATAACATGGGGATAACGCTGTTAGGAGGCTTCTTCCTTCACCCTCTCACTTCCCTGGTCCTTCTCGCATGAACAGAGAGCAACAATACCCAAAGTCCGAAGGCGCAAACAATTCGATGTTTATTGGAGTGAACTTCCAGCAAGCATGATTCCAGTTTCCTTCCTGAGTGTCCCCCTTCCCAGCTCTGACACCACAGCGCTTGTCTGTGTCCCTGTTACCATTCCCTGTTCCCATTCCCACCCCTTAGCGAAACATGATTCCAATTCCCCCACCCCCATTCCCTGTTCCCTTTCCCCCCCTTACTTCCTGATTGATTGCAGACTATATAGTAAAACTTGAGTTCTGCTTAGCTATACCTTAACCAATCATTTAACTGAAATTTAACTAGCCAATCCTAACATATTGTAACATGGTTATTTAACCAATTATATCCCACCACCATAATTGGTTTACACCCAGCAAAATTAATTATACAGCAGACAGAAACACTCACAGAACCCGACAGAGATTATACAGACAAACAATAAGGAAATGGAGACTACAGTGATAGAACAACACAGAAATGAGGTTTCAGAGTAGCAACTGTGTTAGTCTGTATCCGCAAAAAGAACAGGAGTACTTGTGGCACCTTAAAGACTAACAAATTTATTTTAGCATGAGCTTTCGTGAGCTGCAGCTCACTTCTTCGGATGCATAGAATGGAACACACAGACAGGGGATATTTATACATACAGAGAACATGAAAAGGTGGAAGTATGCATACCAACAGAAGTGATAATTAAGATGGCCCATAGACGGTGTGAGGAGAACTTAACATAGGGAAATAGATTCAATTGGTGTAACGACCCAACCATTCCCAGTCTTTGTTTAGGCCACAGTTAATAGTGTATCTAGTTTGCATATTAATTCAAGTTCAGCAGTTTCTCTTTGGAGTCTGTTTTTGAAGTTTTTTTGTTGCAAAATTGCCACCTTCAAGTCTGTCACTGAGTGGTTAGAGAGATTGAAGTGTTCTCCCACTGGTTTTTGAATGTTATAATCTCTGATGTTAGATTTGTGTCCATTTATTCTTTTGCACAGCAACTGTTCGGTTTGGCCAATGTACATGGCAGAGGGGCATTGCTGGCACATGATGGCATATATCACGTTGGTAGATGTGCAGGTGTACGAGCCCCTGATGGCGTGTCTGATGTGATTAGGTCCTATGATGGTGTCACTTGAATGGATATGTGGACAGAGCTGGCATCGGGCTTTGTTGCATCGGGCTTTGTTAAACCTATGAGGTCCATTTAAAGTACAGTATACCAGCAGCAAATTAAGTAAACTGAGAGAAAGAAGAAGGCAAAGAGGTGAAGGATACAGTTAGCTCTGAGCCAAGAGTAGGCTCCCCAGGTTGGAACAGCTGGGAACCCTGACCCCCAGGTTCTCATCCTGGCTCTGGGAGAAAAGTGGGGGTTGTTACCTCACCCTGCCCCTGTGAAACCTTTAGTTTTCCTTCCACTCCCCTAGGACCAAGTCCCAGCTCCTGTCTCTAAAGCTGGTCTGTTAACTCTGCTCCTGACTCTAAACCCTGTTGTGCCAAATCATCTTTAACCACCCTAACTAATGTACAACACTGCAGCAGCCCTTGCTGAAGCAGCACCAAACTTGAAGGTTACTGGCAGCTTCCCATAATGCTGCCCGTACTTCAAACCTCTCACAAGCGGACTGAAGTGCGTCCTTTCCCTGGAAGGGATCCAGTCCCCATGGGCAGGGACCTTCTTCCACTGCCCATATACCAAAGGAGGGTGGGTTTCTCAGCCACCCCCCATCCCTCTGGGTCCCCTGACACTTCTCCCATTTTTTTTTCAATCTCATCCCAGGCTGACCTTCCCTGGAGGTCTGGCTCAGGGAAAAGGGCTCCCAGCCCATCCCCAGTGCAGGGACCCTGCCAGCTACAGGCCCCCAGCCGGGAGGAACAAAAGGGAACCAAAAGCTAAAGAAATAAGCCACACAAGGGTCTCTGCCCTCAGGACTCCGTAGCTGAGCTTTAGGGCCCACGAGCTGTAGGATGCACAGTCTCACCCGCCTGCAACACAACCCTGGTTCCACCCCCAGCTTCTTTAATACAGCTTCCTGGCTTCCCTCTCCGCTTCTCATCTGCCTGTCGGCCCCAGCACTGCATCCTTGCTGCACTCACTGCAGGCTCCTTGTCGGCCTGCAGCAGCTCTCGTCCCAGCCCCGAAGCAGAGGGAGTTCACCTGGGCAAGGAGGGAGGTCGAGATGATCTACAAAGTTGATGGGGTTGGGGAGGAAAGGAGCGAGCAACAGGGCTGTGACTCTGGGGAAAGGGGCAGGACAGAGGTGGGGCCATGGGGGAAGAGGTGGAGAAGGGAGCGGGGCCTTGTGGGAAGAGGTGGGTGTGACGTTATTGATATAAATTGGAACCATATAGAACATGGGTTGCAACCAAGGTCCTGTAGTGGCACCAAATCTTAAGTAAAGGGGGTCATATAAGGTGTCTAAGACCAGGTTCTGGGTTGCTGGTTATGATTATGCTGTCTGTATGTCTGTGTATCATTTTGTAGCTGAAGTTATAAGTATTGGCTCTGTACTGTCTGTATTTTGTATTATGCTCTGCTTCTGGGAAATATCCCAGACAAGCTGGTGTTAGCCCTGCCTAGCTGGCTTGATGGCCCATTAAGGACCATCAGCTACACAATTGACCCATGGAGAGAAGGCAGACACGCCTTGTGACTCAGCAAAGTATGCAGAGACTTGTCCATGTGACTGCAGACTCCATTTTGCTGTAATTTTCCACAGTGAGGACAAAGAGATTCTTACGCCTGGAAAAGTCTATATAAGGCTGATGCATCATCTCCATCTTGTCTTCAATCCTGCTTCTGACCTCTGGAGGGACTTTGCTACAAACTGAAGCTCTACACAAGGGACTGAATGACCCATCCCAGCGGGGAATGTATTCCAGAGACTTAATTTGAACCTGCAGTTTACTCCAGCACTGCTGCAAGCCTGAACTAAGAACTTTGCCATTACTGTATGTAATTGATTCCATTTAACCAATTCTACCTCTCATCTCTACCTTTTTCCCTTTGTAAATAAACTTTTAGATTTTAGATTCTAAAGGATTGGCAACAGCGTGATTTGTGGGTAAGATCTGATGTGTATATTGACCTGGGTCTGGGGCTTGGTCCTTTGGGGTCGAGAGAACCTTTTTCTTTTATTGGGGTGTTGGTTTTCATAATCATTCATCCCCAGGACGAGTGGCACTGGTGGTGATACTGGGAGACTGGAGTGTCTAAGGAAATTGCTTGTGTGACTTGTGGTTAGCCAGTGGGGTGAAACCAAAGTCCTTTTTGTCTAGCTGGTTTGGTTTGCCTTAGAGGTGGAAAAATCCCAGCCTAGGGCTGTGACTGCCCAGTTTAAGCAATTGGTCCAGATTTGGCACTCTCAGTTGGGTCCCGCCAGAATCGCTCCGTCACAGTGGGGCCGGGGGCAGGAGCTTGGGGAATAGGCAGGGAAGGGCACATGGCCTCACTGGTCCAGTTACCAGCAATTAGAATGGTGCCAATCCTGTAAATCAGTGAGTTGTACACAGACCGATTCCTCAGTTTGTCAGGCTGACACAGCACAGTAAGGCCAGGAAAGGGATTAATGACACTGTGACTGTCCTGTCAGTGATTCAGGGAAGAGGGCCCATCATCATGTCACCAGGCAGCTCTGCACAGAGCTCGGTCTGAGAGCCAGAGCACCAGGAGAAAACTTTAGGTCCCTTCATGAGTAAAGAGCCGGAGCAGCCTGCCCCGGATCTGTTTGGTCCTCACCCCATAGATGATGGGATTTAGCGTGGGGGGCATTGATTGGTACACATTGGCAATGAGAATGTGGAAATGCCCAGGCACATTCTGTCCAACCCGGTACATGAGGGAGATGAAGAGATTTGGGATGTAAAAGGCTAAAATGACACAGAGGTGGGAGCTGCAGGTCCCAAAAGTCTTGAGCCGGGCGTCCTTTGTGGGGAGGCCGAAGATGGCCCTGAGGATCTGAATATAGGACACAGTGATAAAAATCATATCCAGACCCTTCACAGAGAATAGCACAGAGAGGCCGTAGTAACTACTGACGCGGGTATCGGTGCAGGCCAGATTCACCACGGCCATGTGCGCGCAGTACGGCTGGGGGATGATGTTGGTTCTGCAATATGGCCACTGTTTTGCCAGGAGGACAAGGGGCAGTATGACCAGGCAGCCACGCAGCAGCACGGCCAGGCCGATCTTGGCCACAACGGGATTTGTCAGGATGGCAGAATGTCTCAGGGGGTCGCAGATGGCGATGTAGCGATCAAAAGCCATTGCCAGGAAGATCCCAGACTCCGTCTCTAAGAAGCAGTGAATGAAGTACATCTGGGTGAGGCAGGCACTGAAATTGATCTCCCTGGAATTGAACCAGAAGATGCTCAGTGTTTTGGGCAGGGTAGATGTAGTCAGGACCAGGTCGGTGATGGCCAGCATGCAGAGGAAATAGTACATAGGCCCATGGAGGCTCGGCTCCGTCTTCACGACGAACAGGATGGTGAAATTCCCAAAGATGGCTATGATGTACATGGTGCAGAAGGGGATGGAGATCCAGACGTGGGCTGCCTCCAGCCCAGGAATGCCCTGCAGGATGAAGGTGGAGGGGTTGGTAAAGTCAGTTTTGTTGGAATCTGACATGGAGTAGGGGAGAAGGCGTCCAACTCTGAGACAGAACGGTGTCTCCTTCATGTACCGTACGTTCCCCTGACTTCCTGTATGTGCCCAGGGTCTAGGGTGATGGTCGCAGTACAAATACCTGAATGGAGACACAATGTTAATTCGAGACACTAAATGTACTACTAGTGTCTCTTCTAATGGGTGAAGCAGATTGGTTGCTCTTCGCACCCTGAAAAATGACATTTTTATTATTGAGGTAAATGAATTGTGAACACATGACCCTGCCAATTCCATATTTTATGTTGTTTCCTGCCTCAATAATACCTATACATCCTGGTGTGGGAAACCTTAATAGGCAGCAGCAGGAAACACAAGTGTGAAT